>NC_081334.1:6378901-6694169 GCF_022539665.2 Daphnia carinata
TATGTGCGTACAATAGAGTAGATTGTAATATGCATACCGTGTTTAGCTTGTTTGTTCAGGGAGGACAGAATTCATTATGCGCGCTCGTTTTTCTTTTTCTTTTTCTTTTTGAAATATTTTCTTTGATTGGTTTTCCGTGCATCTGTTTCATCGATGTGGTCGTCCTCCCTGCCCTGCTGAGGTGGGGCTCAGCGGACTATTGGCCAGGTGTGTGCTGGTCCGGTTGCACGCGGAGGCAAAAAAGGGGGAAAAATGTGTAACAAAAAGGGAGGAATACAAAAAATAAAAGGCGCAATGTAGAAAGAAAAGGCGTAAGAGTAACGACGCGGCGCTCTCTCAGTGTCGAGGCGCCGCCGGCGCCTCTAGTCGGCCTCTATCCGCCCTCCTTTGCGTTTTTTTCCGCCTTTTTTAAATACGTGAATTGTCCCTCGTTTGTGTTAGTGTTTGTGAATGTGTATCGGAGTTGCAATAATTTTTTGCACAGCTGACTTTTCATATTTTTATTTTTACAAGTCGAATAACGTAAAAAGCTGCAGTTTTGATTAATGCATTTTGTTTTTCGTAAATCTAAGAAAAAAAAAATAATAATAAAAAAATAAAATAAAGGGAGTTATGGCAGTTGATGTGCGATATCGCATTCACGAACAAGGACAGAGATTGTGTCAGGTGAGGTACTATTCCCCGCTTCTATTGAAGCCGCTTCCGGGCGGATGTGTCACGCATGCCATCTCCTATTTTATGTCTTGTTTCGCCATTTTTTTTTTCCCTCCCTCCTCTTTTTTTTGTTTTGTTTTTATTCGATATTGCTTTTAAAACGTTCCCAAAAGCTCTGGGTGACATTTTCTTGTACTGCAGTGGCCCTCCCACCTGATGACATCCCCCCCCCCCCCCCTATTTACACTGACGATATGAAAATGATATGATAGACCTCTGGTGGCACGTCATTTGCATCGACCCCTCATTTGACTTTGTCGGTTTGGCGCATCATCTCCTAATGTCTGTCTCCGTGTCCGGGGTGACGCATCCAATAGTTCCCCCAAACGCATTTATCTTAAGACGATGAATTGTGGAAAGGAAACGAGAAGCTTCAAAGCATAAAGTAAAGAAATAAAACAAGAGGGTTTCACGCCACTCACGCGACGCTTCCATCATCGGCCTCTTCTCCCACTACACACACACACTAATTCACGAGAGTCGTGCGCGACGACGTCGCTCAATCGCTGGCGTTATAGGTTACGTTGCTGTTAGCGTAAAAGGAGGCCTCTACTGGTTTAGGAAAGAGGGAAATTTGGAGCCTCTCTTGATGTGTATCGTTGATGATATTATTATTTCGATTGCAGTTGTTTTTATTTCTTGTTCTTTGTTTTTCTTTTTCGGCTCTTGTTTGTTTCCTTGATCAGCACGAGGAAATTGAAGAGAAAATGGGGAGAAGGAACTTTCCATCTAGGAGCGGAGGCGTGTGCCTTACCCTCCAAAATGATTGTGATTGCCTTTCGTGTATCGCACGATGAATGACGTCATCGCGCTTTTTCTTGTTATTATTATTATTATTATTATTTCTTATTATTTTTTTTTCTTTGATGCCGTTGACGTTTTCTTTTTTTTTTTTTCTCCTCAGCGCGTTTGCTCTTTGATCTACGCGGCTACATTTCTATTTTTAAACTCCCGTCCGTGTTACACGTTCGGGATTTGACCTTGTTGATTCTCTACGTTTTGCTAACCTCTGTTCTGCCCTGAATGAAAGGGAAACAGGGCTCTCTAATGGGCTCGTCTTGGGACTGTGGAATCACCTAATGTGTAATGCGATTGCCCCAATCCCCTCCATTTACTCGTCTCTTTTTTATTGATGTTTGACCTCTCGTTAGCGGCGACACCGTGTTTCGCACCCCCCCCCCCCCCTCCGCTCTCGTCTTTGCCTTGTTAATCCTAACTCTATACAGCGCGAATTTTCGAATTGACTTACCTCATAAATTTCCCAGTCCACCCATTTTTGGACGGACGCTTGATGGACTCGGGGGGGTAGTGACTCGTTTGTGTCTTTGCGTGAATGATGCGCGTTTTTAGACGGTTGACTTTGGTAGGGTGACGCCGTAGGGAGCTCTTAGTGATGGTGGGGTGGGTTAACTGAGAGTCACGTTTAGTTGGGGGTTGGAAATACGGGGGTTTGTTGATTCAGAATAAAAGGCCCGGAGAATCAATAGATTTTAATAAATTCTTCGATTGAATTTTGGTTAAAAAAAAAACAAAAAAAAAAAAAACAGACAAAGCATTTATCGTCCTCTCCTGTATTGAGCCCTTACCGAATTTTAAATGTGCCGCTGTGGAATGTATACGAAGCGTGCCTGGCCAAAAAAAAAAAGAAAAAGAAAAGGAAATTGCTGGGCAACTGGACACGTCGTTGTTTGTTATCGTCGTCTACCGTTTAGTGTTATTAAGTCTAGTCAATGTCTGCCGGTTGTTGTCGATTGCCCGCTCTTGGCACCGATCAAAAGCCCACCTTGGAACCTAACGAAAACACAGACCCCAAATGGGAGAACACACGAAAAAAAAAAAAAAAAAAAAAAAAAAAAGGAGACCGGTTGGGCAGAATAATATGGTTGGCTTTATTTTTTATTTTATTTTTATTTTTCACTGTGCCTAACGTCCAGTATTGATCGCATCGCATGTATAAAAATGGAGGAATAAGAGGGGTAAAGGACGGTGGGGTTTTTCGTAGGAGGTGGAGTGGAAGTGTAAAAGCAAAAAGGGCCGGCACACACAGTTTCTCTTTTCCACGCGTTTCAGTTCTCTCTCTCTCTTTGAACCTTACTTTTCGCCACTAGATACACACACATCACATATAGTCTATATACATTTACTATACAGACTGGGGCAACTCTGTGTGTGTGTGCGTGTGTGTACACAGGGAGAAAGAGAGAGAGGGAGAGAGAGGACCACCCTCTCTTTTCTTTTTTGCTCTTGGACTATAACGACCTTTCTCTCATTCTCTCTTTAGCTACAAGAGAAGCCATTAACCGGTGTGGCCGGTCCATTTGTGCCAGCACTAGTATTAGTAGTAGTGTGCCTCGAGTAATTAATTACTGCGCTGCTCGTTAACAGTATTAAGCCCACCCGAGAGACTTGTAAATATATCGACTGGGAAAACGAGAGACGGTGTGACGTGTGGAGTAGTATCGTCGCATTAGTGTAATAACTCTGCCACATCGCCGCCATCATCGACTGACCCGCGCTGCCATTCTTTACTTGTTTTCTCTCTCAATTCTTTTTTTTTAACATGTCTGGACTACTTGTTTATTTTTATATGTACATTTTTTTACTCATTTTCACAGCTTATCCGCTTTTTGGTGCGTGAGTTGTTGGAGGGGTTCGAAAAGAAGAAGCAGAAAAAAGCGGGTCGATATATCGATTGCGCTATTGATTAATTAACAGAGGGCGAAGGAAGACCATCGGTCAGCGCCTCAACACTGTTGCGACGCTTTCCCGTGGGTGTATGAAATTTCTAAAGCGTTTCCAGTAGGGGGTAGTTGAGGGAGGGTAGGAGGCCGAGAGCGCGGAATATAAAAAGGCCGTACAGAAGAGGGAGTACGTATCTATATATATACAACAACTTTAATAATACTGTCGCTGGGGTCAGCAGCAGCAGAGATTGTAAAAGAAGGGGAGAAAGAAGTTGTACGTAAAATATATATGTATATATATAAAAAAGAGGAGAGAAACAGAAAGAAACGAGGGTGGGAGAAGAGGGTGGGAGAAGAGGGAAGTGTGTGTCCGAGAGATGAATCTCGGTGTAGTGTGGTGTAGGCGCTAATGGGGATGAAGAGAGAGAAAGAGACTTGTGTGTGCGTCTACACAGTACATGGAGTATTAACAAGTCCGCCGGGATCGTGTTATATCAGCTTAACCTTCTTTCTCTCTAACTTGGGTAAATGACGGGCGGGACGAGGGCGTGGAATACGCGTACATAGACTATGTGTACGTGTGTGTGTGTGTGTGTGTGTGTGTGGAAAGGAAATGAAAAGAGGTTCATGATGAAATGGGAAAGGGCAACCATAAAAAAAAAAAGAAGAAAAAAAAAAAGCCAAACAACAACGTGTGACGACGAGTTAGGACTAATTAATCGCCAGGGAACTCTGCGTTGTGTAATGTTTTGTTTGCTTGTGTGTGTGTGTGTTTACAGGGATCGGGTGTGTAAAGTAAGGGCAACAAAAAAGCGATGAGTATATACGCTGGTTTGCTTAGTTCCCTTTTTTTTATGTGTTATTATTTATTTTTGTTTCGTGTGTTTGTGTGTTGGGACAAATTAGTCGTTGTTGGGGCTATTGATTAAACAAAGAAAGAAGTGGAGGAAGGAGGTTGATCATGACGTCATCGATCGAGGGACATCGAGGGCTGAGAAGTGGTGGGGGATTCGGTGAAGAAAGAAAGATGGGCGCTTAGAGAATGCGTTGCCATTAGATCTATTGTCGTTGTTCTCACGACCATAGCGCACAAAAACGGCCAAACGGCCGGCTAGTGGTCCGGCACGTTGCAAGGTGTTTTTCCTGTAGACGTTCTTCTTCTTCTTCTTCTTCTCGATTGACCATTTCAAAAAAAAAAAAAAAAAAAAAGAAGAAGAAGAAAACTGTTTTTCTTTTTTTTTCGGTGGCTGGTGGACGGAATGGCAACAATGCTGCCAAGTCAGCTCTGTCCAATGTAGGAAAAGGCATAAAAGCTTGAGCTCTCTTTTCTCTTGGGCTCTTGCGTCTCCCTCTTGGGTCGAAACAGGAAATTGGGGGCTTCATAATTGTTGGCCCATTCAATGATGGATGATGAGAGACAGAGTCGTCGTCCGGACTCTTTTTTTTTTTTTTTTTGGCTATGTGTCTAAAGCTTCTAAACACACATAACCAGTAGCTCTCTCGTTCGTCTCATATTCTTCTTTTCTTTTGGGCCGTGGCTGCTGCGTGACCGCCAGTTTGTTTTTATACCGAAACGGTTGGCTTGGCTAGTCCGTTCCAGCACGATCATCTCACTCTCTACGTTCCCCTTTTTTTTTTTTTTTTTTTTTTTTTTTTTCTTATTCAATCCGTTCATTCATTCTCTCCCCCCCCCCTGAAAAAAAAATGCCCGAGAGGAGCTCAGGGTGTTCATTGCTCCCACTCGTACGTCGGGGAGGAGGGAAGGCACATAAAGAAGTAAGAAATGTCTGCTCATTCAACAGATGAGCAATGATGCTGAATTCTCAACCGACTCGACTCTGACCGTTGCTTTGGAATTGAATTCAACAAATGAATAAATACTTTGTATGTGTATCTTCTCTACCCTTTGGTCCATTCGTCTCTCTTTTTGGGAAATTCTTTTCTTTATTGGTTTGAAAGAATAGAAAGAAAAGATGGATGGAGGACGCTTCTATTTAGCAAATAACCACTTGTATAGGAAGCGCAAAACAAATGTGCCAACAAAAAAAAAAAAAAGAAGCCTCTTTTGTGCCATTGTAGTGTGTCTGGCCTTCTTCTTTTCTAGCTGATTTGCATGTGTTGCGAATTTGCGATGCCCGCCGTTTATGGGTAAGCGAATGCTTACATCCGACGTCGGCGCACCGACCGCGAACCCCTTGAGGACGGGAATCGCTCTTGAATGCTTGCGCAATCATACCTCCAAACACCCTTTTTTTTTTTTTCTTCAAAATAATAATAAATGTCGCAACAACCAATTTTATTTTCAATTCTTATTTCGGAGCGCTTGTTGTTCAACACGTCGTGTATCCCTCCTTCCTTTTTTTTTTTTCTCTCTCTCTCTCTTATGTTTCACGTACGGCTCACCAGAGAATGGTGGCCCGTTTCTCCTTTTTGAATTCCAATCGACGCCATTGATCAACGTCGCCAGACAGCGCCAGGTATACAGATGAGAGTGATACTCTAAACGCAAAAGGACAGACGATATTTTCAAAACAGTGCGCGTTTTGTGCCAGTGTCTCTGGATTTTCCCAAAAGCTGACTCGATGATCTCTTGGACGTTTGCCAGCAGCACTCAGTTTCTTCGTGACTGTTGATGATGAAGGCTTTTTTCCCTCCTCCCCTTTAAACACGTCTCTTTGTGCAGTTGAGGACGTCTCGCGTTACCTTGCAGTCTAGAAGAGCCTGTTGTGTTTGATCAGGTGATATTTCATCAACACCTGAACGAAGCCCTTCGCTGTCGAGAGCATTAAGAAAGAAAAAAAAATGTGTTGGATTAGTTTGTAACAATTGGATTGGGGGAGGGAGGAGGTTGCGAGAGAAGAAGAAAACTCTAATTAGACGTTCGTGTGTTGTGACGCGCAACTTGTTGCCAGCTCCTCAAGTAGATTCGTTCTATTTTGATGTCCTCTATAGTCCCGATTTCCTTTTTGGTATTATTATTATTATTATTATTATTTTAAATATATAAACACTATGTTTTTTGACACGGTTTGAGGCGAATGAACTCGAACGCGACGACGAGACAGGCCAATTTTTCGTGTCAATCCTTTAGCGCTTTCCAATTGTGTTTTATTGAGGAAGTAATCGTTGTCCATTTTGAATTGGATGTCATCTTTTTTTTTTTTTTTTATCCTGTATTTGCCCGTCGAGTTTTTAAATTCGGCATTCAGCTTTATAAATATAAAGGTCATCTCTCTGATTCAAGGAGATCGTGCTGGCATCGGACAGAAGAGATTTTGATATCGAATTTGCCTCTCGGTCAATGAATTTATGTTGGTTAGGCGGGTTTGTTTTGTATTTCATGCAGTTGATGAGAATATGCATTAGAAATGAAGGGAATATTATATACTCTGTTGATTTTCGTCTGGATCACGGTGACCCGTCGATACATGTATATATGATCTACTTATATGCGCAGGCAAACACTTTGAATATTACAACATATTGTTGCATAGTACATTGATGCAGATGACGATCACTGCATACTATAAGGGCAGACGCACACACACACACACACACACACACACACACACACACACACACACATGATCGTGCATTAATCAAATGCATGTCGGGTGCGGGCGGGTTCTGGAACTGACTGTTTGATCTCCAAAAGCCCAACCTCGGTTCTCTCGTAGAGATACTCATTAGATAGTCAAAGAAATATGAAGAGGATCCCGATGCCGAAAACATCAGTGGAAGAGGCGGGACTTTCATGTTGTTTTATGATGTTTGAATATTTTCTGGTCAATATTTGATTGTGGCTATTCCATTTTGATTCATTTTTTTTTGTTTTCTTTTTTTTTATTTACAGGACATCTACAATCGGTAACGGAGGGACAGCCACATACTAAAAGAGTGGCCCCATTTCGCCGTCACGTGATGCAGCGCTTTCGCAGCTGGATCGTGTGATCCGTAATCTCCGAAGACTTGCCAGCAGATTACGACGGACAAAAGGTAAGATTTTTTTTTTTTTTTTTTTTTGGAAAATAGTTTTGCATCTTTTATTCTTCTTTTTTTTTTTTTGTTGTGGTCGTCGTTGCGATATGTCGCAGACATTCTCTTTGATTTCGGTCACTATTTTATTTTATTTTATTTTTTGAAAAGATACAATGTGGGTGGTTTAAGGGAGAGGGATGGGTGATGGCATCCGTTGATCACACCCCCACCATCCCGGTTTTATTTTTGCATTGTATTTATTCGATTCCCATTTTGGGGGGGGGGGGTTTCTCTTGAGAAAGAAAAATGATTATTATAACAACACGACCAAATAGGTGGAGGATGTATGCTGGTTGCATTTTTAAAATGCTATTTTGCATATTTAAAAAAAAAGCGAAGCCCGAAAAAAAAAAAAAAAACCTAAACGAAAATGGGGTCCCTCCGTCGGTTAGATAAATGAATAGAGTGCTGCTACTATTGGCAAGTGAATTATTTCTTGCTCAATCAGCAAAAGCGGGGAGTCGAAATTATGCGCATGACATTCCTCTTTGGAAATGGTTTTAGATTTTTTTTTTTTTTTTCAAAAGCTTTTCTTCTTTTTCTTTTATTGATGGCGAAAAAGAAAAAGAGAGAGAGGACTTATTGTTTGGCTAAAAATGAAAATAAAGCGGATGGACTTTATTATTATGTTATGATGATGATGATGATTATGATTGTGTGCGTATTTACTGCTCGAGTCCTGAAATCAAAGAACAGGAAGGGGATATATGCGCCCGGCTTTATATTTGAATTTTTTTTTTTTTTCCCTATTCGAATGAGAGAGAAAAAGAGAGAACAGGAAATCAGTTTTGTAGAAAATGTGTAGCCATTTGTTTGTGTAACGTTGTGATCGGAAACCTTGTGTCTTTTGCTATCCGCTTTTTATTTTGGGAACTCTTTTGTCTCTGCCATTGTTGCGTCCAGTTTCATAGACATTGTCTGACGTATTTTCTTTTGATGCTAACACACGGTAGTAGGTCGCTGGCCGCGTTCATATTGTCTATTCAAATTACTCGAATGGCTGCCGACTGGTTCACAATCCGTGAACTGGGCCCTACATTTCTAATGTTACATTTCCTCTGCGTGAACTATCCATTTTTTTTTTCTCTCTTTCATTTTGATTGTTCGCATCTTACCCAAAAACCAATTTGATTCATTTTCAAACAATTTCAACCATTTAAACTTGATGGAGAATCACGAAAAGTTCTTTTTTTTTTTTTTTTTTTTTTTTTTTTTTTTTTGGTGGTACTGCTACCGGCTGGTGGACAAAGAGAAGGGGGGGGGGTTGTACTAAAGGGTTTCGAAAAGTTGACTATAGCGTGTCGATAGCCTTTTCTCCCTCTCTCTATACGTGATCTATGAGAGAACGGCCAGTAATATACTACGATATTATCTATAATATAATGTTTATATGATAAGTCCAGTTGATGATTGCCCGGTGCGCACAACACCAGCCGTCGCCAGCGAGCGGACCTCCAACGGTCGGCTTGTTGTTGGTGGCCAACTTTTTCTTTTTTTTTTTTTTTTCTTGTTTATTTATTTATTTATTTTTTTTTTTTGTGAGCTTTGAACGCGTCCAGCAGTATAGCCAGACCACAAGTTTTATATGCCCTTTTTAAATAAAAAAAAAAAAAAAAATGTGATAACACACGTAGGTAGAAACACAGGGCAAAAAACATGTTGCCCGACAGTTGAGCGAAGGGCGATTCTTTCTTTTTCTTTTAAGTTTTTTTTTTTCTTTTCATTCTAATCAAACAGGACCAGGTGATGAGGGTTTTGAAAGTTGGGAAAACGATGAGAGAGAGAGAGAGAGAGAGGGGGGGGGGAGAGCGACAGCGGGCACAACACAAACAAAAAGAAACAGACGGGGCCAAGCTAAAAAAAAAAAAAAAAAAAAAAAGACAGACGCAAAGTTTTCACGAGAATGACCAGCACAGCACGCCACTGTTGTTATTGTAGTTTCTCTCTCACAAGCATTTGTTTTTTTTTTTTTTTTTTCTTTCCATTTTTTTTTTTTTTTTTTTTTTGATTGGGAATCAAAGAACTTTATTACAAAGTATAAATGCGGTGCGTTGTGGCTGTGCGCGCAAACGTTCGTGTATATGGTAGGTGGGGGGGGGGAGGGGACTTTTTGACACAGCGCACACAATAGTTTTAGATGGGTTATTATTTATTCGTGACTTCATGTTTTTTCTATCTTTTTTTTTCAATCAAAGAACTAATCAACGACCAAATAATGAATTATGTTAATTTACCCCTCACGTCTTGTGTGTGTCTTTCTTGATGAAAGAAAACGAACTTTCCCATGTCGAGCGCAAAAGAAATGTCAATCAAACCCTCCCCCCCCTCCTCCTCCTCCACAGCTGAAGACGAAAGAAAAAAATTAGTTTTTTTTTTTTTTCTTTTCTTTTCATAAGAACCCACAGACGGAGCGACCCTCCAGCTGTGTAATTAGAACAGAGTGAGGCCTCCTTTTTTTTTTTTCTTTTGATAATTAAACTTTACCTGTCCCCGGCTGCATGAAGAGGGCAAATGCGCAAAAGGGACTCGCCATACACACACACACACACACATTCAAAAGTCTATAGATAATAACAAGATCGGAGGGAGGGGAACTGTCGTGTCACTCGTTACTCTGTTCTTATGTTTGGTGCCTCTACTTATAATATGCGCAGGAAACAACAACAACAACACACACACACACACACACACACACACACACACACACACACAAAAAGAGCACACACAAGAAAACTTAATTATGCCACATCTTTTGGGGTGTCGTCATCAAACCAATGATCTCTCTCTCTCCCCCCCTTCCTCAAAAAGAAAAAGATAAGGTAAGAGGTAGATGTGTGTAATTAGCAGTTACAAGAAAAGGCGCCCTGCGTTATGGGTTTGAATTTTTTTTTTCGTGACAAGTCGGAAAGTAAAGGTACAAACACGTAGGGCAAGTCGAGAAAAGGAGGTTTCGCCTCTCGTCAGATTCATCTAGAAGCCGAACGAAACAACAAGTCGAGGAATAGAAGGAAGAGACAGAGAGTAATAATCATGGTATAATTAGAGAGCAAAAGCCAATGGCAATCAGACGGTCGGCGTCACTGTCAGTTCTTTTCTTTCTATATACCTGTTTCTGATTATTATTATATATTTCCCTTTTCTTTCTTTCTTTCGTGTGTGTGTGTGTGTGGGTGTGTGTGTGGGTGTGTGTATGGATATCTCCTCATCCACCTACCTCCCACTGTCGAGGAAGGTGGGAGAGAAGGTGACTCTTTTTGCTTTGGCTCGTTGG
Organism: Daphnia carinata; assembly: GCF_022539665.2. Taxonomy (NCBI): domain Eukaryota; kingdom Metazoa; phylum Arthropoda; class Branchiopoda; order Diplostraca; family Daphniidae; genus Daphnia; species Daphnia carinata. Next base: position 6,389,609 of record NC_081334.1, read on the forward strand.
TTCGTGTCAGTTGAAAAGAGGAGACGAAGATGAATTACGCTTCGGGGCTGATTGTTGCCGAAATGATTTTTAATAAGGCCACCTCCACCCCGTACCCCCGCCACTATCGTTCTTATTATTCAAATCCCATCTACTTCTTTTTTTTTTTTTCCTCCTGTTCATTCCCCCCTTTTATTTATTTTTTTAATTTTTTTTTTTAATTCTGAGTTCTTTGTATATATATACTCGTTCCCGTCCGAAGAAGCAAACACGGAAAGGTCGTTTTCTTTTCGATTATTTCTATTTTGAAAATAATAAGCAAGGAGAGGGGGGGGACACTCCCGAAAACAATCCAGGGAAGCGGAACTGCCCTCCTTCCAATGTGTAACGCACGCTAACTGTTATTTGAACAAGAAATCGGTTCGTTGTTGGTCGTCGTTGAAAATAAGCCGACAAACAGCAATCACCCGTCTTTCTTTTCTTTTCTTTTCTTTTCTTTTTTCCTCTCCTTTTAGTGAACAAGAAAAAGAAAACGAAAAATTCTATAAAAAAAAAATAACCCCCCTCCCCAAAAAAATTGATGTGAAATAACTAAAGAGGGAGTCGTCGATTCGAGAAGATTAGGTGGGCGGTTAAAAACAGGAAAGTCGTTTTTATTTTTCCTCTTCTTGTAAAAAAATAAAATAAAATAAAATAAAATAAATACTCCCGCCCGTATCGATATATACGTGCAGTTAGTCGGTAGACAGTGTATAGCATCGTCTATAGCGTGTGTAGGGGGTTGCACGAGTGCAGCATTGTTCGTCGCGCACCACCGATTCCGAGCTGGCAGCTCTCTCGTATGTCGGCAGATAAATGTTTCCATCCATCGTCACATTTTGTTTTGTTTTGTTTTGTTTTGTTTGTTTTTCCCTTACCTTTCTTTCGTTTTTGAGGAGGCATTTTTTTTTTAAAGAAAATCTGGAGGATATAGTCTAAGGCAGAAACCACCAAGTCTGTAACCGCAATGTCTCGAGTAAAGATAAGACGCAATTAGGCAAAAAGAGAAGAGGCAAATTACATACGCGGAGCATATATATTTTTTTTTCATACAACTAATGATATCGTCATCCCGTAAAGGTTGTCGAACTTTTTTTTTTTTTTTTTTTTTTTTTTCCTCGTCTTTATTTTGTTTATTTAATGATTTCAATTTCTGTACGAAAGGAATGTGTTATTGAACTCTGGCTTTACGTATCGTCGTGAGTCAATCAAATAACGAGGCAGATGGAAGATGTTTCCTTTTCGATGCGCAAACAAAAGGGAAAGAAACAGAAGAGAGAGAGAAAAAAAAAAAAAAAAAATAGCAGTTGGCAGAGAGAGCTTTAGCGTTTCATTTCGCTGTTGGAACAAGCCGCGTAATGAAATCCGGTAGGTAGCGAAGAGGATTGGGTGAAGCACATAATGAGTTTGAGAGAGAGAGAGAGAGAGAGAGAGAATGGGAGAGAGAGCGCAGAGTATAAAGGGAGGGGGGGGGGTAGTGTAGCATCATTATGTCTAGCGGGAGCGTGTGCGCGCGCGGGCTCCAACGTGTACACGAATGATGATGATGAAATACTCTGTCCCGCCCTCTCCTTCGCTTTTGTTTTTTTCTTTTTCCTTTTTTTCTATTAAACAAATTCTAAACGACAAGAACGTTGTGTGTGGAAAACGGGTCGTTTTGATGGCGATATTTTTCGATTGGTGTGTCTTGATCTTTTTGAGATTCGAAATGTTAGATTTTTTTTTTTTTTTTTTTTTTTTTTTTCCCGTTTCGAATTGCGGGAGTTCGCCGACCTGCCTCGAGTGCCAATGGGTTTGATCGCTTTTGAGATGCGCACTGCCTGCACTAATATTCAGTTGAGTAACAAAAAAGCAAAAAAAAAAAGTGAAATGGAATTTTTTTTTTTTTTTTTTTTTTGCGCTCGCATCTATAAAAGCAACAAGATGCCTGGAGAAGAAAGCATATTTTTCGTTTTTGTTTTGTTTGTTCTTCCCTCGACAGCTGTTAGATCTGTGTGTTTTTTCCTTTATCGCTTCAAACCTACTGCCATCCTCATTCTGCGCTGCGTTTCCTTCTTATGTGTTCATCTGTTAAGAAAGGGAAGAAGAAGAAGAAGAAGAAGAAAAGTTTTCATTTATAGAGGTGCAGGAGGAGTCCCATCGTAAAAGACGAGCCGACTAGTAGAAATTTTCAATTACGCACATGGAACGTAACCAGCGGAGGGATCATCAAACCGGTGACGACATCGTTGATGCTATGAAAGAAAAAAAGAATAAAATAAAGAAGACACGGGCCCCAAAAAAAAAAAAAAAAAAAAAGGGGGAAGAACACACACACACACACACACACACACACATACACGAAATTAACCAAACCAAACCAAACTAACCGGAGGGGGGGGGGGGGATAGTACGTCAACGATAAAAACGAAAAAGTAAAAATTGAAAACAAAATTTGGCGCACGCGTTAACGATGGCATAATATGCGCTCCGTCAAGGTAAAGACTGCCCGAGGCGATGTTCTTCCGTCAGTTGTTGTTGCCGCACTAACAAAAATAGTATATTTTTTTTTTTTAAAGGAAACAAAACACACACACAAAAAAGAAAAAACGTACAGATTCCGAAAGACTTGCAAGTCGGTCGTCTATCCGTCCGTATATAATAGGATTAAGTGCGACACACATAAAGAAGAAGAGAGCGAAACCAGGGGAAGAGAATAACAGAGGGGTGAGGGATTACTCCACTATAACACGCAGCCATCCTTCTCTTTTATTTAACAAAAAAATCTACACACACACACACACACACATACACACCGGTGCTGGATATTTTTCTTAAACGAGTAAAAGGAGAATCCACTTTTTTTTTTCCCACCTCACCCAGGAAATGAGTGGCCCCGTGTGTCAGGAGGGGGGGGGGGAAACCGTTGAAGCTCTCCACAGAATGGAGGGGGGTGTCTGATCCCAAAGAGAAGAAAATGATTAAAAGAAAAAAAAAATATGGAGAAAGACGTTATTTTGTTTATTCCATGCGTCTTTTGTTATATAATATTTGGGGTGCTACATCGTTTTATAAAAAAAAAAAAAAACAACGAAATTGGATGTGTCCCTCTACCTGGGAACAGTGTCTATATTTACCCTTGGAGAAAAAAATGTTTTAAATTGTTTCTTTTTCTCTTTGGTGTCTTGATGGATGCTGTGTGCGTTACGTGTAAACTTGGGGGCAGGGCGGCATCGCGTGATTTGCTTTACGGTCAAAAAGAAAATGATGATCGTGTAGAAGGGAAGCGACAGTGAGCGGGACGTTCTTGTATCTCTCGTTGTTGATTTTTTAATTAATATTCTGATTATTTATTTATTGATTTAAACGAGAAAAAAAAAATGAGTTGAGGGAAATAACGAGAGATGAAAGATTCTTTTTAGTGGAGATGAGAGGTGTGTGTTTGTGCGTGTGCGGTACAAAAGAGAAGTGAAGGAATTGAAAAAAAAAAAAAAAAAAAAAAAGTCTGAGAAACCGGTTGCGACACAATCACATACCATTGGAACACCTTCGTTTATTTCTTTTTTTTTTTTTTTCTTTTAACAGTTAACTCCTTTTTTTTTTCCTCGTCAAGGTTTTTTTTTCAAAACAAAGAATACAAACGAGGGAAAAGGGGGGGGGGGAGAATCAAGAAAAAGAAAAACGATCATTCAAAAAGATTTGTATACACGTGATTGTCATCTGTTGAATAATTATACATTAGATGTATATTTTATTCGACGACGACGACGACGACGAACGACGAATGCGTGTAACCTTCATTTTATTTATTTATTTTTTTTTTCCTCCTCCCCGTTTTCTTCGTATCAATTCTTTCTAGCAGCTTCATTGCCGTGCCTTTATTGTAATAAAGAGAGATTGAAAAGATTTGCCTTATTGAGGATTTGTCACCGCGCGCTTGGAAAGCGAGGGGGGCCGTTCGCGCTCAAGGAGGAAATAGCCGAAAAGGAAATTCCACAGCACGATACAATCCATCCGGCCGGTGTGTCTATGTGTCTGTTTGTGTGTGTGTGTGTGTGTGTGTGTGTGTGTGTGTGTGTGTGTGTGTGTGTGTGTGTGTGTGTGTGTGTGTGTGTGTGTGTCATATCGTCGTGATCCACAGGCAATGAGAAAAAAAAAAGGCCTCTGGCTTTTCTTTTTTTTTTTTTTTTTGCATGCAAACAAAAAAAAAAAAAAAAAAGAAAGAAAGAAAAGAATCCCCGAAAAAAAAAAAAAACTACATTGAAAAAAAAATGCCAAATGGAAAGATGGATACAGGTAGATGTCGCCTTTCGTGGCGTCGTGTCTCGGCCGAACAACCTTTTCGTATAAGCTTTTTTTTTTTTTTTTTTTTGGTAAGAGTATTATGGTAAGGGAGACCTAAATGAGTGACCCTACCATATTTAAAAACACTCGTTGGTCTCTCAAAAACAAAAGTCGGGGGGAGGCTAAACAAAGGAAGAAAATAAAAATTAAGAAAGTCTTTTTTTTTTTTTTTTTCCTTCGAAATTTTTAGTGAGGGTTCATAATGGACAGAAAACAAGAAACCTTTTAGTCTTTTTTCGTAGCGTCCGCCGTCGTTGCCGCCGAATCGTCTCGCGTCCGTCTTTTTTTTTTTTTTTTTTTTTCTTTTTTTTTTCAAAACTTTGCGCGGTCGTCCGCGCTCGTTGTGGTTTTGTTTTTTGTTTGCTCTCTGCCGTACCTCCCAACTTTATTTTTTTTTTTTTTCCCTCATCTCTGCGCTTTATATACGGTTTTCATCTCCGTCTTGTTTTGTTGGATGGATTCCAAAATTGACGATGCGAAAAACATCATCATTGCCAGTGGAGTGGAACGCGGGGTGGCCGATGAACGTGTGTGAGCAGGCATTAACAGGCACACAGCGCTTGACCTCTCGTATTTTTTTTGTTCTCTCTGAATTTGAATTTGTTGACGATAGGCACCGAAAAAAAAGAGCCACAGTCAAATTTACCCGGAAGGCTTGTTGTTGTGTAAAGAAAAAAAAAATGAATAAATAAAATGAAATGAAATGAAATGAAATGAAAAAAAAGGGGAAAACCAGTAACATTTTCTCCCCAATGGCTTTTAGCTGTGATTGAAAAAGGAAAGAAAAGAAAAAAAGAAAAAAAGGAAATATTCCTTCATTTGTGTTCGTGTGTGTACCGCTATTTGATTTCGATATTGGAGACAAGAACTAAAAGGACATGGTCCGTGTGTGTAGTCGGTCGTCGTGAGGCTATCGGGAATTGAAAAGACAAAGGAAGAAGCCGACCGTTCTCTTCTTCTAATTCTTCAATTCTTTTCGTTTTTGTGTCTTTCTTTTTCTTTAATTCTTCTTATTTGAATAAAACTTGCATTTGATTTACTTGCCTGTTCATGGGCTTTTTTTTTTTTTTTTTTTTTTTTTTTTTTTTGGCTTATTGTTTTTGTTGTGTCTCTGCTTTTTCTTACCTTTCTTGTCCGATTTGAACTGGACACCATCAGTCTAATTCAATCTGTGACTTGATCGCTTGTAGTTTTTTTGTTTTGTTTTTTTTTTCCTTTCTTTCTCGACGACCGTGTTTCTTGTTTGTTCTTTTCTTTTATTACATAAATGGTTTTTGGTTTGGTTGTTGTACTAATTCCGACGTTTGTTGGCAGAGAAACACGTCGCTTACGGTTCGACCTTTATCGATTTTTGTCCCCCCCCCCCCTTCTTCTTCTTCTTCTTCTTCTTTTCTCTTGTGTACAGCGACAGTTTGAAACAACTGCTCCGTTTCTAGTTACAAACCGACACGTATAGCCAGATAGGAAGGAAACTCTATTGTTTCGTTTGAATTCAAATGTGACGTAAGAGATGACATCATTTTCAAATGTGTTTTCCCTCTCTTTGTTTTGTTTTTTCTTTCTAAAACACTTGTCTTGTTGAACCCGTTTTGTTGTGAACGCTTTTATTCAATTTTTGTTTTGTTTGTCCTCTTCGATTTCAGGTCATAAAACCGAAAGCGACCAAGGCCGGCAATAGTGTGTGTGTGTGTGTGTGTGTGTGCGCTACGCTCGATACGCCAAAAGATAAAAGGTAAGCTTTATTTTCTTTTGTTTTTTTTTTTTTGTTTCTTTTTGCCGCCTGCCTTTTTAGATTTGGCGACTCTTGTCATTAAGGTTTGAATTGCGCATTTTTACAAGACGCCAGGGAGAAGGGGGCCTCCCTTGAAAGGTTAGGCAACAAACAAAAGGGAGATGGGGAGAGCGGGTTCAGGTTGAGGGCATATACACCGGTGACATGCTCCGGAAAAAAAAAAAAAAAAAAAAAAAAAAAAACCTTTTGGTTTTTTTTTTTTTTTTTTGTTTTTTTTTTTTACTTTACCTTTTGGCGATTAATTGCTGTTGGCCGCTGTTGCCGCCAGAGACGTTTTCGGTTTGGGGCGGCACGGGGTCGACACGACGGACATTTTTTTTTTTTTTTTCTGTGACACGGTAGACGTGGAAGACACAAAATAAAATGGAAGGCGATAAATAGTTAGATGGACAAAAAAAAAAGGAATGACGAAATGCGAAGAGGTGAAAGACATTTTTTTTTTAAGGATGAAAAGAAGAGAGAGAGAGAGAGAGAAACAATCGGCTGATTTTCACTGTTTGAAGAACAAATTGGAGAGGCGAATAGTGGGGCCGATGGCGCATTTTCAAAACTTGTCGTCGTCGTTTGTTTTCGTCTATTTTTGTTTTCCCCCACATCCATTGCAAACAGCCAACGGCTCGCACGGATGGACGGGCAAATAGCGCTCAAGAAGAACGAAAAGAGGAGAAGAGACATTTGCATATTTCTCCTCCTTTTTATCCGCCTTGCCATTTACGGTGGGACGGAGCGCAGGGGGACTCATCTTCACTGCGCGACATAAAATTCACGACGTTTGAACGAAAAAAAAAAAAAAAAAAGAAAATCATTTGGTTTTTTTTTTTTTTCTTGAGGGTTGCAGCTTAGGGGAGGTCGAAATCAATTTGATATTCGTTTTTATCATAGCGTAACATATTGTCAACCCTTTTCATTTTCGTCCCTCTTTTTCTTCTTGCGTGATTTCCTTTTTTTATTGTAAACGCGGATCTCGTAAAAAGAAGAAGAAACAAAAATTTGGCAAAAAAGAAGAGAAACAGCTTTTTTTTTTTTTTTTACCTTTAACTTATTTTTTTTTTCTTTCTTTCTTTTTTTTCTTTGACTGGAAAACGAATGAACGAATCGGAATGAGAGAGTAAAAAAAAAAAGAAGCAAGACGACAAAACGCCGGAAATGGGACCATAGACACATTCGTACACAAATGTGTCTTCTTCTTCTTCTTTTTTTATTTAATACTTTCCTCTCTCCTCACTTCTTGTGCGTGTGGTAAAAGAAAGAAGTCGAGGAAGAAAAAAGGAAGAAAGAAAGGTTATAAAAGAAAGAAAGAAAAAAAAAAAAAAGCCAGTAAAGAGAAGTAGAAAAGAAAAAAGATGTGTTATTCTTTGGAGACGACCGGGAAACTAAAGAGCGCCAGAAAATGAAGAATTAATGCGATATATATATATATATATATGTATTTTTTTTTTTCTTCTTCTCATCTTTGACCGGTAGTAGTTATACGAGTGTAAGAGTGTAATAGTGGTGTCGTCTCGTAATTCATTTTTGCCTGCGCACACGAATGTAAGAGAAAAAGAAAAGGAACGAATCGAGAAGGAAGGAAGGAAGAATGCGCTCACACACACACACACACAAGGAGCGTAGAGAGACATTTGGGATCTCTTTTTGCTTTCTTTTCTTGGCCGTCTTAGGGGTTTTTTTTTTTTTTGTAGTAGCGACTTTTACGACCAGCGCGCGGGAGGCTGACCTGTTAATGGCCGCCCAGTTACCGCCCAGCTGTCAGTCCCTTTAGCCTTTTCGAGTTTTTTTTTTTTTTTTTTCCCCTTTTTCTCTTGATCCCTCCTTGATTCCTCTTATTTTTTTTTCTTTTGCTATTCTGCCCGCCCACGAGCGTGTGGTGTTTCTCTGTATTGCAGAAGAACGGACATTTGCCAGTCGGTGGGGAATTTTGTTTTTGAATCGAAATCTAATCCGCGCCCAATCCCCACCACGCTTGAAGGTATTCTTACATGTATACGTATCGATAAATTATCGAAAAGTCTATTTGGGGGAGACGATGACGATTGCTATGTAGAGCTGTTTTTGTTTTTTTTTTTGATTTTTATTTATTTATTTTTTATTCATCTGGTGAAATAAAACAAATAGTGAAGAAGAAAGAACAAGAACAAAAAGATGAAAGGAGGCAGATTCATTGGATCGTTTTCGTGAACCTGCTGTTAAGAGACATAACTCGGCGTTTGACTGGCTTTTCGTGATTTATTCCGGGCAGATCGTTGTCTGTGTGTTCACCACATCTACAACCCTTCATTCCTCTTCCTAAAGAATTTATATATATTTTTTTTTTATTTTATTTTTTTTATTATTGGTATTTTTTTTTTTTTTTTTTTTTTTCTCTCGTTTTGTTGAAAATTATTTAACTTCCAAATGGATTGGGTTGGGTGTGTGGAGGATACGTATTTTATTATTTGATCCTTTTTTTTTTTTTTTTTTTTTTTTTTTTCCAACGTTAAATATGTGTTGGTTCCCCTTGTTGGAAAAGCCTTTGGGCGAGCTCGCGCCGAGCCTCCCCCATAAATTCACGCCAGGCCAGCAGTTAGCCTATATATACATACACGTACATTTTCGTGTTGTGCGTCTTGCTTTTCCTGCGGGCTCTTTTTTCATTCTTTTTCTCGTTGTGTCTTCTTTACGCGTGAATCAGCTAGAAGAAGACGAACCCCCCGTGTGCGAGAAGAAACAAAAATTTAAAAAAAGGGGGGGGGGGGGGGGGGGAGCACATGAAAAGAGTGCGGGATTTATTTGTTTCGAATCAAAAACCGGAAGTATCTGTCTACTTATTTTTGTTTAGGCTTGTCTGCAATCTAACTCGAGATCTCTAATCCGTTTCGTGTATTTTCTTTGTCGATGTTTCGTTTGGTCTTTTTTCGCTCGCGTGTCTGAAACGATGCGACCGTGTTTGATTTTTGTTCTTTCCATCGTTGCGATGGAATTTTGCAAAAGAAACTGAAGGGGGGTTCCTTTTTTTTTTTTTTTTTTTTTTTTTTTTTGTTTTCTTTTCGTTTTGAATTGTGCGTTTATTGGCTCCTCCTCCGCACGTATTTGGTGATGGGGACACGGTCGGTGCACTGCACCTTCAACTGGAGTTGCATAAGGCTACATTTGTGTTATCCAACGGTGACCGAAGAGAGAGAGAGAGAGAGAGAGAGAGAGACTGTCTGTCTTCCTGTCTGCCTCATCCATCAAACAAGAAAGAGCGATCGATAACACGGACACACGGGCACAAAAAGAAGAAAAAAAAAGGGAAGAGAGGCAAAAAAAAAAAAAGACACACACACACACACACACACACACACAGAGGTACGGGAGAGAGAGAGAAGAGGCCCGGGTCTCTCTTTCGATTCAACTCTATCGGCGGGAGGATCAACGACACACAGACATACACACCGGAGACTATAGAGGGTTTGTGAGAGAGTCAGCAAAGAGAGAGAGAAGACCCCCCGTTGACGATGACCGAAACCAAAGAGCACAACAACAACAACAACAACACACATTCCCAACTTTGGTTTCGTTTTTTAATTTTTTTTTTTTTTTTCTTCTTCTTCGTCTTTATGCAGCAAAGCTGCATACACACACACACACACACACACACACACACACACACGTCAGAGCTCAGCATCAGCTCCTCGATTAGGCGATGAATCGAATCACGTCGTGTGTGCTGGGGCATCATCCATTAAACAAGAAGAGAGAGGGAGAGATCGACGCTGTAGGGCTACGACCACATGAGAATGGGCCATCCGACACACATGTAGAAAATGTTGCCTGTATTAAAACGAAACATTATTTATTTTTTTTTATTTATTTTTTTTTTTTTTTTCGCTTTGAATCGAAATGGAGAATCTGAATTTAGATTTTTTTTTTCTTTTTCTCTCTCGTTATTTTTTTTTTTTTTTTTTTTTTTTTTTTTGAGGCGATATTGTTTGTTTCTCCGTTTCGTTCTAACAAACGCGGCTGGTGCGTCTCTCAGCGTGTCCTCTACGTGTTTACTGTTTGGACCAAGCGATCTCATTTTTTCTGTTTTTTTTGTTTTTTGTTTTTTGTTTTTGAACATCAATTTTCTTTCAAACAAGAGAATAACAGCGGAATGTTTTCTTGTTGTTATTAAAAATAAATAGGAATTATTGAAGTGACTACGACGGTACGAAAGTGGATGGGGTTACGTTCGATTTCCGATCATTTGTTTTTCATAGTTTCGTCGGATGTAGAAGTTTGAAAAAAAAAGAACAGGTTCAAAAGGCAGAGATCTGTCGTGTTTGTGTGGACGGGGGGTAGTTTTTTGCTCTCTGGAACGGAGCCGCTCTTAGCCTCCCTTATAGATCATCGCTGTGCGGACGGACGGGATGGCTTGGCTTTTTCCGAGGGGGGGGGGGGGTTTCTACGTTCTCGTTGTTGAAACCTATTTAACGCAGCAGAGGTTGGCATCCCAACGATTTGATGGAAAAAAAAACAGAAAAAGAAAAAGAAAAGAAAAAAAATACCATCCGCCCTAATGCTAATGTGCTTCTAGGCTGGATCGTTTTTTTTTTTTTTTTTTGTTTTGTTTTGTTTTCCCGTTGATTCGTTCGTTCATTCCTTAACTGTTTAATTCTTTTTTATTCATTCCTTTCCGTCTTTCTCCTTGGCTTTCCAATGGCTTTTCATTTTTGTTTGTTCCATTCACCCCACCTTTTTTTTTCCTTTTTTTTTCTTTTCCATGTCTCTCTGATGGCATACCTGAATTTTATTTTTTTGTTCAAATCAAATGAACACAGAAAAAAGGAAAAGAAAAAGAAGAAGAAGAAAAAAAAAAAGGGAAATCAATCCAAATTCTTTGAGGGGTTTTCTTTTTGTTTCCAAATCGGGAACACCTGTGTTTTGTTTTTTGAGAGGAGGGGGTGGACAGGAGAGAGAGAGAGAGAGAGAGCCGGGGCCCAGGTGTGAGAAAATAAAGGAAACGAGGTCAATAGAGGTCACACGCACACAAATAGAAAGAAAGTCAGGTGACAATGTGCAGGTTGTAGGGTACGGTACATTTGTGCTGCATCCATTCGATTTTTTTCTTTTTTTTTCTTTTCGTAGACGTGTATGACGGGAGGGGCAGTCGTCATCCGCCTTCCAGCAGTGAATCAAATGAAGGCGGAGAATTCAAAAGATATTTCCTTACATTTGCATTCCCCCCCCCCCCCCTTTCCTTTTTTTTTTTTTTTTTTTTGTTTCCCTAACTCGGTACACCTGTAATAAAGACAGCCCGTACATGTGTAGCGGTTGGCTTTTTTCTTTTTTTTTTTATTTCTTATTAGGGAGAGCAAAGATGATAAAAGTGGGCGGGACACCGGCAGGTGGCGTGCAAATCGAGCCTGCGCATTGAAAAAATAAAAAATAAAAATGAGTAAAATAATTTTTCTGCATCTCGTTCGGGTTGTGTAGTAGCGAGTGGGGGGTATGAAGAACGTTTGCTTCTCGATTCCGGCGCGTAGTATACCACGCGCACACACACAGACACACACACACAGACACACACAGAGGGAGACGCATCCATGGCGCACCGTAGGGAAACCGAAGAAGAGGAAGAAGCAGAAGAAAATCGTGGCTTTTAAAAGAGGCGGAGCCTAAGCTCCTCCTCCTTTGCTCGTCTGCCTTGCCTTCGGTACGAGGTGCCTGTAGTGGTGCACGCCACTAGCCGAGGCAGCCCCACCGCCCGTACCGTACGTGTTTTTTTCCCCTTTAACCCACCCACTCGTCCTCCCCCTTTTGGCGTACGGGTACCACCCCGCGCGCTCCGACTGCTCCTCTCCCTCCTCCCTCTTTTCCACCTCGGAGAGTATTCTTTTTTTCGCTTTTGGTGCAAGTGGTCAGCCGGCCGACGAGCCGTCAGTCGGCCCGTGACCCTCGCCGTGTCGTGTCGCGCCCGCGCGCTCAACCCGCGTACATTTTTTTCGTCGTGTGAGTGTTGAGTGAGTGTGCAGGTTGTGCTAGCGACCCGCCCGTGTGTGTGTTATTATTTCGGGCTCTTTTATTTTGTTTTGTTTTTTGGGGGGGGGTTTTCAATGTGTGGCGGGGTCTCTTCGTTTTTTACTACTCCGCCAATAGAGAAAGAGGCGAAAAATTAAAAAAAAGAAAAGAATAATTCGAATAGCAGCACATCATTCGATTGAAACTTCGTTTTCTTGTGTTTTAAAACAGAAAACTCGGCGAAGACATTGACAGTTTGCCAATCGTTTTTTTTTGTTTTTTTTTTTATGTTTGAAGAGAGAAGCAATTCAGGCTCGCGACTCTTTTCCATCACATTCCACACACAGTTCGAACTTTGGTTGAAATTTTGCTACACTCATCACACAGCGATATCCGTTTTTGTTTTGTTTTTTTCGTGCGCGCTCAAAATTGCAAAAGTGATGTTTAGAAGTGATTTGTGTGTTTTCCGACAAATAATTTTGAAAAAATTGTGAAAGTCTCTTTCGTTTTCGGCTGTCGGCTGCGAGTTCACGGTTGGCCAATCGGCAACGAATGGCATCGCTGACAAGTTGACAAGAACAGACCACCTTGAGATCAGGCTTCTTTTGTTTCTCTTTTCGATTATTTATTTCATTTCTGATTGGAATCGGAATATTACGATGCCGACGATATTGAACCAACATCAACCGGCGGATCGGTCTAACAGCTGACCGGATTTGAATTCGATTCATCGGTGATCCCCCAATTTTTTTTTTTTTTGTTTTTTTTTTGTTTTTTTTTTTTGTGAAAGACACACAACTCTCCCACGACAACGACATTTTTTTCTCTGTTTTGAATGGACCAACATTTTGTGGATTAAAACGAAAACGAACCAAGTGCTGAGATCGTGCCAAGTGTTTTGTGTCCACAGTGTCTTGTCAGTGGTGTTTGTGTGTATGTGTTAGTGTACGTGTGTGATTGTGTGTGTGTGGTGTCTTGTCTTGTGTTGGAGCGAGTCAATGCGCTTCCGCACGAGTCCGGCCACGCCACACCGTCTTGGCCTCTGCCAAAGGTCAGTTTTTATTAATATTTTTTTTTTTTATTTTCAACATTGTGTTTCATTTCTTCCGATTCCGTACACCTTGATTTCCTTTTCTTCGTTATCGCATTTTTTTTTTTTTTTTTTTTTTTCCTATCCGTTTTGGTCAACTGATTATGTCGGCTAGCGTTGTGTCTAACCACAGCCATATAGGATTTTTCAAGGGAGAACAAGGCAAAACAAAAAAAAAATGTATTTATTTACAATTTTTTCTAATTATTATTATTTTTTTTTAATATCGACAACAAACGTTCTGGATGACTGTTCAGTGTCGGTTGGATCCCCCCCCCTTTTTTTTTTGTTTCGTGTTCTTCCTCCCCTTCGCTGCTGGCTCTCTTTCCGGGGTAGTCTGCACACTACTTACTTGAAACACAACATGTTGGTCTCTGCTTTTGCCTCTAAAAAAAAAAAAAAATTGTCAGACTAACCAACGAGACAATAAGAATTTTCATTTTTCGTTTTTTTTTTTTTCCTGAAAAAGAAAATATTTAAAGAGGGAAAAACAAAAAAATGAGATAAACTCGCCGCCATTACTTACCATAGCTACCACCAGCCACTTGAACCGGTTCCGTCGGAATCGGGTTTCCACCATTTATGATTGGTTCACTTTTTTTTATTTTCATTTTTTTTTTTTCTCAGATCTTTAAGGTTTTTTTGTTTGTTTGTTTTGGGTTAATAACTTTTTAAAAGAGTTGAAGCAAATAAGAACAAAAAATGCGATCGAAGCCGATCCATAGTAACGGACGAAACACGGACTCGCACGGGGGGGGATACACGTAGGCCTAAATCGTTTATTTTTACGTATAGCGTACTCTGCGACGTCGTATCGATTCGAATGCTTTTGGCCGGACGTACGAATAGTTGGTGGACAACCGCGTTAAAAAGTTTGTCCCGTTGAAACGATGTCGACTGCTGGTTCGTTGGGCGAAAGATCGATACGATGCAAGTCGTAAGCAAAAAAAAACAAAACAAAATTGAACAACGACGTCAACTAGCGGGCTGTGTGTAATATGACAAAAGGACAACTGAAATAACATCGTAATTGTGTTTCCGAAATTTTCGAAACGATGGCCGTCCAAACTTTCCACCACGGTCCGTTTCGGTGACATGCATTTTTTTTTTTGGGGGGGGGGGGGGGGGGGAGGGGGGGGTTTGTGTGTTTTATTTTCAAATTAGTCCGCATTGCATCGCTATTGGTTGATTGACGTTTTCTGTCGGTAGAGTTGACTTGTCGGGATGATTTTCTTGATGGGAGCGGGGGGAGGGAGGAGTAGGAGGGGGGAGATTGGATAGTAGAAGTTGGTTGGGTATGAATTACGTGCGTACACGAGGCAAGTTTAGTTTAGCTATGTCTGGATTAAAAAACAAGAGATTACGCTCACGGCCCTTACGCACACACACACACACACACACACACACACCCGCTGACACGCGCACCTCTCAATTTATTTTGTTCAAAAATTTGTGTTCCGAAGTATTTCGAGGTTGTGTTTATCAGAGGGCGGTCTCGATCATCGAATGTGGTAGAAAGCGATTTACGTAGCCAAGGTATACCACCTCGTTTCTCCCCTCCTTTGCCCCGGTGTCATCCAGTCCTATACCGATAATCTCGTGTGTAACGTGAGAGCTGCCACGAGTTGGGGGGGCCGACGAAAAAAAAAAAAAGAAAAAAAAAAAAAAGAAAACAGTATATTGATAATGAATCCAAAATATCTAATTGAGCCAACATCGTTATCTCGATTGTTAATGTGAGTTATATGTAGAAATGAAAAATAAGCTCCGTTCGTCCCAATTGACCGCTTCACCTGTCTGTCACCGGCCATGGTGTCATGGCCGAGTCCCGAACATTCTCTGATACGTTGGAATAACAATGATGTTTAAAAACCAAAAAAAAAAAAAAGGAAAAAAAAAAAAGAAGATATTTACAACGGGAGTTCCGGGTTGTCTTGTACGTTTTCATCATTCCTTCGCCTACATGGGTGGGTGGGTGAAGTCTATAGCTACACGTTGGATATCACGTAATTATCGTCTTGACTCGTCTTACCTTAAATGTACAAGCCTTTGACGAAGTGCGATTGCGGGCCGCGTGTTTGTCGCATTCAATTCCTCAATTTGGATCTGTGACCTGTTTTCTCCCCCCCCCCCCTACCTTTTTTTTTTTTTCTTTGGCTCATTTGAATCAAACATTCCAAGATGATGGCTGGATCAGCTAGCAGGTGAATAATCTGCACACTGGCAAGGCAAAGTGGAATAAAAAAAAAAAAAAAACGAAAACGAGGTGCGTCATTTGTGTTACCTTAGAGGAGCGAAATCGAGGAGGAAATTCATTGCGTTGCGTCTTTGTTTCTCATTTTCTCGTCTTCTTCTACCGTGACCCGATATAATGGAATAGAAGCTCTAGCCTAGTACTCAGTCATATCCGCATTAAAAAAAAAAAAAAAGAAAGAAAAGAAAGAATTGGGTTAGCCATTGAGCCACTCTGAATTGATTGGTTCGGGATAATTAATCAAAAAGCGCCTCATATGTTGTGTAATCCTCTTTGGAAGAGGTCGGTGATGATGCTGGTAGGACACTACTAGTGGCAGTCTTTCTATCTCTTAGCCAGTATCTAAGGTAGAGCTATTGCGTATGCATTTTCTCATTTCCCCCCTTTTTATTTTTAAAATCCTCTTCCCCCCGCCCCCCCAAAAAAAGAAGAAGAAGAAAACGGTGGCGCTGTCTGGCATCCCAACCGCCATTATGTTGATTTCACGTAGTGGGTTACCTTCACGAGAGATCCTTCACTAAGACACAGGTACAACAGACGATGGATGAGCAAGAGACATATTTTTTTCTTTCTATTTTATTTTTTTTTTTTTTTTTTTTCGTCGGTGGAATTCCACAATCGAATGAATTCCTCGTAGCATCAACCAACGTGCCGGTCATCGGTCATATCGTGTCTCCTTTTTCTTTTCTCCTACGTTCAACTGTGCGCTATTTTCTTCGTTTTGTTTTGTTTTGTTTTTTTTGTTTTTTTTTTCACTCCCCTCTTCTTTTCCCCCCTCTCTTTTTAGCCAGAAATCAAAAAGGAGGTAAATGAAATGACATGAAAAAAAAAAGAAAAGAAAAGAAAAGAAAACGGAAGGTTGTGTGAGAGAGAAAGAGGGAGATGCTTATCCAAGTTATATGGTAGAAAACTGAAAAGAGAGACGTGCAGAATAGTACGAGAACGTGACATTCTTTCAAACGAATGATCTTCTGGACTTGTTCGTTTCTCTTTTTCTTCTTCTTTTTTTTTTTTTGTTCAGCTGCACACCGAGGGGTTAGGTTAAAAAACTTATTTTTTTTGAAAAAGACTATACTGCCAGTATGTCCGAAGAAAATCACAATCACAAAATACCTGTTGTGCGCCACTGTGGAAAACGGTAGGATTGGCGAAAATTCTTGGGGTCTGCTCTCGTTCGTCCCTCACAGATTTTTTTTTTTTCTTTTTTCTTTTTCGCTCCCCCCAAAGCCGGACACAACAACATTCCAAACAGCCCAAGAACAACATGTGTAGATTATAGCGAAAGAAAAAAAGAAAAAAAAAATGGAGAAATTCAATCTATTTACAAATCGAATGCGAAAGGGTCTCTCCACCTTCTTTTCTCGCAATTTTATTGTGTTTTATTTGTTTATATCCTTAACATTTTTCTTGAAGAGGTCTGCTACGAAATCAAAAGTTTTGTTGATTTCCTTTTTTTTATTTATTTTTCTCTTGTCTTGTTGAACTTTGGCTTCTTTGATCGAAAAGTTAAAAAAAATTGTGTTCCAGAACCGAGAAAAGAGAAGCCGCAACTGCAGCGGCCCAACGGGAAAAAAAAAAAAAAAAAAAAAAAAAAAAAAAAAGTTTCAAGTCTGTAATCGTCAGCGAGAACGTGAGATTCATTCACAATAGTTTTTCTCGTTTTCTTTGATTTTTTTTTTTTTTTTTTTTTTTTTTTCCCCTCGGCCGTCGTTTGGCCGTCCAACCGAAATGTATTTTATCTCTGCGGGAGCTACCATCGTTAGAACGGATAACTTTCCGAAGGCAATCCTTTTTTTTTTTTCCTCGTCAACCGTTCGCTCACTTGTCTGATTTTTGTTTTCCTCTTCTATTTTTCAAACTAAAACAAGAAGAGGCCATTTCCAGAAGAAAAAAACAAAAAGAAATCAATCAGATAGGTGATTAATCAGCGTCGTCTTTCTATCGAACTGCACATGCAAACGTTTCCAACATGGCGACATTTGGCAGCAGGTCTCTATGCTACAATCGAACAGATGCAAGCTCATGGAATGCGATAGACAATAGGCGATATTAGGGCGCGGAGATAACGTGTGCGCCTAACGGCTGATGCAACGCACTTTTCTTTTATATATATATATATATTTTGGTAATGTTTTGTTTTGTGCTGAAAAATTTCGGTACGTTATAGATGTCGTGGTATCGAGGTAGCAAAGGCTCTCTCGGTCGTGATGCGTGCCCGATAGAAACGCGGAATCATTTTTTTTCGGAGTCTGCGCAGACTTCCGGCAACCCCTTAAGATATACACAATCAACGAAAAGAAAAGAAAAAAAAAAGAAGAAAAGAAGGGGGGGGGGGAATAAGCAAAGGGAGGATAGAACTCCTCCTCCAATGTCATGCTCTGCTTCCCCCCCCCCCCCCCCCTTTTTTTTTTTTATTATTCTTTTCTTGTTTAATTCTTTTATTTCCGCTTTCTCACTGCTTTAGTCTCGGCGCGTTGCTTCGTTCGCTCTTAGTTGTCTTGTCTTTAAAAGAGAGGAGGGAGAAGGAGGTGCGCGCGGCATCAGCTGCAGACTCCCGCATCTGCATGTCACACCCATTCCTCTTTTTTGGCCTATACCGCCCACCGACGCTGATGATAACGACGACGCCAATGCGAGACGTTGTGTGCGCACCATCCCCGCACGCCACCCTCCCACTCGCAGCCATTCCTCCCACCCATCCAACCCCCCCCCCCCTATCACGTCAATGCTGCCACCCAAAAAAAAAAAAAAAAAAAAAAAAACTTTACCCCTACCCCACTAACCTGCGCTTTGCTTCTCAGTTTTGCTTTTGTCCCGTGCGGGGACTCGTCAAACTGCCAGTCCCTAACCCGACTAGGGTGTGCGTCCCTCCTCTCCTCGCTCGCGCACCCTGCGAGTGCGTCGCGCTATTTTTTTTTTAGATTTTTTATTTCTTTTTTATTCCTCTCTCATTTTTTTTTTTTTTTTTTTTAAGTCGCGAGTTAAGTGCACCAGACACCTGTCTACAATTTAAAAAAAAAGAAAGAAATTTGTTTCAATCATTTATTATGTAAATCAGTTACTGCTGCGTCATCGTAACGTGCCATCCATTTTTTTTTTTTTTGGGACTCTTGCTTTTACTTAGCTCAATCGGAGGGCGGAGGAAAAAAAAAAAATTGTGTTAAATACGAACTGTGTGTTTTTGGTGAGCGTGTGCGCCCGTCCCGTTTATTTTGATTCGCTTGCGTTTCGAATTTCTTCTTATATCTGCGCGTTTTTTTTTTTTTTTTAAAGTGAACGGTGTTTTTTGCGTGTGGGCCATTCTCCGGCCAATTGCAATGCCGCCTGACTTGTTTGCGTCTCGTTTGATTGGGATTTGTATTTTACATTTGGCGTTTGATTGGTGCCCGCCAATTGGAGGCAACATACGTCGGTGACAGGTGACTATCTAACTGGTAGAAAAAAACAAAACAAAAAAAAACAAAAAACAACAACAACAAAAAATGTAACGTTCCAAAAGAGAGGTCCCACACGTTGGCCGTCCGATTTCCGAGGACTGGCGTTGATGTTGTTATCGTTGTTGTAGTGTGACCACTTTGAATCGGCCCGTTTTTCCTTTTTGTTTGTGTTTACTTCGGCGAACGCATTCCAGCTTCCGTCTTATCCGTTGGCCATCTCGGGAAAAAAAAAAAAAAAGAGCCGAGTCGAGTCCAATCGTCGTCATAATAATAAAACGGTCGACATTTTGTTTTTGTTTTGTTTTTTGTTTTTTGTTTTCGAAATCGTCTCATCGTTTTTTTTTTTTTTTGTTTTCGCTTTATATGTGTTACGCTCTGTTGTTCTCTTGACCGACGTTTGTCGTAGCTCTTTTGTTTTCTTTTTTTTTTTTTTGTTTTTTTCTCCCCGTTTTTATTATTATTATTATCATTCTCCTCTTTGTCTTTTTTGTTTTATTTCTTTCCCACTTCTCTTTACTCATTTGACGGAATGGAAACAAAAAGAAAGACACGAAAAAAGAAAAAAAAAAAAAATCAGAGTGTCGCCCCCTTCGGGTAAAAAGACACGACAACACGCATAGAAGGCCGTTGTCGCCGACGGGTTCTCTTTCTTTTCTTTTTCTTTCCGTCTTGTGTGTGTGTGTGTGTGTGTGTGTGTGTGCGCGCATTTAAGAAATTTTTAAACAGAAACAAAAAAAAAAAAAAAAATGAGGGGTGGTGAGGAATAATAAAAGAAGACGGTCGTCAATTGCCGCGTGATAAGAGAAATTTGAAATATTAAAATAATAAAAAAAAAAAAAAAAAAAAAAAAAAGGCAACACCAAAAATAGGAGAAGGTGGTGGTGGCGGTAGGGAGGGAGGTGAGGAATAATAACCGGAAGTCAATTGTTAATTTTGATTGGCCAAATCCTCTGCTTGCGTACGTGTGTGTGTGTCTCTTTCTTTTGCTCGATGTGCTCCGAGCTCTTTTTTTTTTTTTCTTTTCGACGTCGAATTGAGGTGGGTGGGTTGAAATGGAGGGAAAGCGCATATATTCTGTAATTATTCTTTTTTTTTTTTTTTTTTTTTTTTTCATTCTTGATTGTTGGCTGTGTTCTCTCTCGGCCGTGCTTTTCTTTTCTTCCGTTTGTTCACCTTCAGGTGGCGATTCGGACGACCAAAACGGCATGAAGTGCTCGTTTATGTTACACATTTACACACACACACACACACACACATACACCGTGTCGAGCCATATATCATGTGAGAGAGAGTCGATGTGTACATAGACGCGCAATAGCGCAAGAGCAGCAGGAACAAGCAAAACACACACACACACACGCACACACGAAAAGGAGGGGGGGAAGAAATGCAAGGCGCCGCCGCCGTCGCGTTAAGAAACATTTAAATGGGAGCCGCCGTGCTCGTGATGATTGTCTGCGTGTGTATGTGTGTGTTGCAGCGGCGCGCGCACCGCATCCAATTTGCCGCAGCCCTCCTTCCTCCTCCCACTCTCCTCCTCCTCATCGTCTCATCTTCATTTCTTCTTCTTTTTTTTTTCTTTCCTTGTATATATATATATTTTTTTTTATTTGATATTTGACGTCGCTCTCGTCACTCTCGTGCATTTCCTCATACATTATAGTGCCCGCCCAAAGCGAGAATAAGAAAAATGCGTGTTCTTTTTTTTACTGTTCAAATAGAAAATGATGTCGTCTCTATTCAGAAATGAAGGTGAAAAAAAAAACAAAAAATAAATAAATAAATAGGAGGAAGACTCTCTTCCAACAGTTGATGACGCACAGCTTTCGTTAGGTTAGCTAGCCGATGAATCAATCTTAGCCAGCCCCGTTTCTTTAACTCGTTTGTTTTCATCGACATGTAACGTTTATGAAAAAAAAAAAAAACAAAAAAAAAAAAACTTGTCCAATCAAAACATTTTATTAACAGATTTTTATTTTGTTTCCTTGTTTCAGGTGATGAGGTGGTAGCGTGAAGTCAAGCCACGACGAGAAACGAGAAGAGTCAGCCGAGAACCAATCATCGCATTGGTTGCGAAAAAAAAAAAAGAAAAGAAAGAAAGAAAGGAAAAAAAAAACAAGGCTTTTCATCTTCCCTGTTCATTGGAAAATTCCAGAACCCAAAACAAAATATAACAGAAGAAAATGGATGTATCGATAGCGGTGCCCAGTCCGCGGGTGCATTCGGACGCGACGACGGCCTCTGCGGCCCCCTCTGCGGCCCTCAGTTTACCTTCGCCGACGTCGGCGATGACGTCTGTAGCTGCGCAACAGACGACGACGTCGCCGCCACCCAATTCGATGGACACGGGACAGACGACCCTAGTCCACGCCCGGCTCGACGCCCGCGACGTCATGGCCGCCTCCGATTCTGGTCAGGAAGACGAGGAGCTGTTGGAAGACGGTAGTCATCATCATCATCACCATCACCATCACCATGACAGTAGTAACGCGTCGACGCCCAATGTGACGTCGAAAACAGCCGCCGACAACAACGCCAATGGGTCGGCCCCGACGGCCGATGAGGATGACGACGCCGAAGAGGACGAGGACGATGACGATGAAGACGATGAGGACGATGACGACGATGTTGAACGCTTCGATGGAAAGATCGTTTACAATCCGGACGGCTCTGCCTACATCATCGAAGAGAATAGCCAGGGAGGCGGCAGCGATTTGGAGGATATCGCCGTCAGATTGCCGAAACTGGAAGGCGCCATTGTGGACGGCCGTCGAGGAGCGCAGAACTTGGACGACGTGGCCGCTTCGCTGCCGCAGATTGCCAGCGCTCTCTACGTGTCCCGGCCGCAGGCTAAACAGCGCCTTTACTACGGGGCTAACAGCAGCGCGTGTTCCGGCAGCGACGGCGGCGGCGGCGGCGGCGGCAAACACTCGGCCGCCGCCAGAGCCAACGCGGCCGAGCCCGTCATGCACAGCTTCCGCGTCTACTCTGCCCGCCGCAATTCCGATTCGAAGAGCAACGCGCCAGTACCTGCCGCCTTTTCGATTGCCGACTGCGGCGGCAGCCACTCGTCGGTGCCCATCAAGCCGATCCTCATGTGTTTCGTGTGCAAACTGTCGTTCGGCCTGGCCAAGACGTTGGTGTCGCACGCGACGGGCGAGCACGGCGTGCGGCTGGACGACGAAGAGAAGCGCATCTTGGGCCAGGCCAACACGTCGGCCATCCTGCAGCTGGTTGGCAAGAGCAAAGAGCCGGTCGTTTCGTTTCTCGAGCCAGTCACGTCGTCCGTCAACCAGGTAACAGCCGGGCAACAAGAGCCCAGCAACAGTCATAATAATAATCACTCGTCGTCCGCCGACGACATGGACGCTGACGATATCAAAACGGAGCCGGCCAACAACGACGAGTCGTTTGAAACGAAAGAGACGTCGTCCGTCTCGTTCAATCGGCCCCGTTCCAGCAGTCCCGTCGGTAACCATAGCAACAGCAACAACAGTAACAACAGCAACAACAACAACAACAACGGCCGAACGAGCGTCTCGTCGCCGTCTGCCGCCAGTTCGGCCACGCCGTCTCCGCTCTCGCCGCAGCTCCAACTGACGCCGGCCAACGTCAGCATGGCTTCGATCGCGGCGGCCGCGGCCAGCTTCGGCAACCCGTTTTTCAGTCAACAGCTGCAGCAGCAGCAACAACAAATGTACCAACAGCAGCAACAACAACAGCAACCCGACGTCGTCCAGGGCCTGTTGAGTCCAGGCTTGAGCAGCTCGGCGGCGGCGGCCATGGCCCTGGCCACGCGCAACTCTTGCAAGACGCTCAAGTGCCCAAAGTGCAACTGGCACTACAAGTACCAAGAGACGCTCGAGATCCACATGAAGGAGAAGCACCCGGAGAGCGAGACGTCGTGTTTGTACTGCCTAACTGGCCAGCCTCATCCTCGGCTGGCCCGCGGCGAGACGTACACTTGCGGCTACAAACCTTATCGATGCGAAGTCTGCAATTATTCGACGACTACCAAAGGTAACCTCAGCATCCACATGCAGTCGGACAAACACCTGAACAACGCCCAGGAACTGCAGCAGAACGGCCAGCAAGCGAACGCCGGAAGCGCTGGAGGTGGCGTGGGAGGCGGAAGCGGAAGCGCTCACAACACGAGCGCCGAGTCGCTGACGTCGCCCACCAAGACGGGCCCGGGCGCGTCGTTGCTGCACCACCATCACCATCATCAGCAGCAGCAGCAGCAGCAACAGCAGCAGGCCGCCTCGCTGCAGTCTGCCGTGAACAACCCGACGTCCGTCAACACTATGACCGGCAGCCCGGCTACGTCGTCTTCGGTGCCGTCGAGCCAGTTGGCGAAATTGACGGCGCCGGCCAATAAGCCGACGTTCCGCTGCGACGTTTGCAACTACGAAACGAACGTCGGACGCAATTTGCGCATCCACATGACGAGCGAGAAGCACACGCACAACATGATTATGCTCCAGCAGAACGTCAAGCGCATGCAACAGCTCTCGGTCCTCCAGCAACACGATCCGTCTTCCGTCGCGGCCATGCAATCGGCGCCCGGCGGAGCCGAGGCTGCGCTAGCCGATATGGCCTACCAGCAGGCGCTCTTCATCCAGATGATGACGGGAGGCCAACTGCCCGGACAAGGTGGGCAAATGGCCGACTCGCAATCTCCGTGGGCGGCGGCGATGGGCGCCGCGGTTGCTGCTGGTGCCGGTGGCGGTGCCGGTGCCGGACAGTCGATGGCCGGCGTGGGGCCGTTGGTTGATCCGGGCCTCAATCCCGAAACGATGGAGCCGCTTCCGGAGCCGATGGATCCTAATCCGTCTCACGTGTTCCAGTGTCTGGTGTGCAGCGTCTTTTGCGGCGACGTTGCCGAAGTGGTTGCCCAGCATGTTTCGGCCGACCGTTCGCGCCAGCGGGAACACGAAGCCCTGCTCCTCATCGGCGGCCATTACCTGTGCCGACTCTGCGCCTACAAGACGACGCTCAAAGCCAATTTCCAGCTGCACTGCAAGACGGACAAGCACTTGCAGCGGCTGCAGCACGCGACGCACATCCAGGAGGGCGGCGCCCGCAACGACTGGAAACTCCAGTACGTGACGAGCACGACGAACCCGGTCCAGCTGCGCTGCAACGTCTGCGAGTACTACACCAACAGCGTCCACAAGCTGCAAGTGCACGCGGCCAGTCCGCGCCATCAGCTGGCCGTCGAGCTCTTCCGCTTTGCTTCCGACGAGGCGGCCGCTTTGGCCAGGTCGAACGGCAGCGGCGCCGTTCAATTCCAGTGCCGCCTCTGCCAATACGATTGTCCCAACAAGACGGCCTTGCTCCAGCACGCCCGCTCCCTCCGCCATTGCCAACTGGAACAGCTGGCCGAACTTCAGCGACGCAGCACGGCCAGCGCCAACGGCTCCAAGGAGATTCTCGGCCCGCTCGAACTCCGCGATCTCTTCGCCGCCGTCCCCACGGCCGCCGATTCGGACGACGAAGGAGCGCCATCATCGCAACTCCAGTCAGCTAATGGAACAGGTACATTATTATTTCTTTTTCTTTCTTTTTCTTTTTCTTTTTCTTTTTTTTTTTTTTCCCTTTTTACTTGACCTACGGTTGTGTGTGTGTGTGTGTGTGTGTGTGTGTGTGTGTGTGTGTGTGTGTGTGTGTGTGTGTGTTTCGTGCTCGGAAATCCCCTACAGAGATGGGGGCAACACGCGTTCCATCTCAATCACTGTAGCATCTTTCGACTCCGCCCCCACTCCTTACCTCCCGCCCCCCCCCCCCCGTTTGGGTTGCGCAATCTATCTGCTCGTTGTCTTTATTAAGACACCAAGCAACACGCTTGCTTTGCTTGCACAAATAGCCTACGCGCTCGTCAACCTCCTCATTTTATTTGTCCCGTTGGGTAGGGGGTAGGTGGAGGATTTTCAAAAGGAATCAAATTGCGATGGCCTCGAGCGCGGGCAATTTGAAATTGAACACAGTAGCAAAGAAGAAGATGATGAAGAAAAGGAATGCGGGACAAACAAAAAATATTATATTTTGATACAAAAAAAGAAAAAAAAGAAAAAAAAAGAAATGCGTGAATAAAATATCTGGAAAAATGAAACACCTTTCCTCCCCCTTGTCGGGAAGTAAGAAAATGAAGAAGAGCCGCGCCGATATGTATAATATACAAGGTGTCAAAGATGACTCTCTCTCTCTTTCTCTCTTTCTCTCTCTCTATCTCTATCTCTCTTTTCCCTTTTCTTTTTTTTTTATATGCCTGCCTCTCATCGTACCAGTCCGACAATATAGGAAGCGAAACACAACCCCACCTTTGATTATTTATTATACGATATTTACATTTATGGAGGTTCAGTGGTTGAGCTGGTGTGAGGCTTTTTTTTTTTTTTTCCCCTTTCCCATTTTTTTTTTCTTTTTATTTCTTTTCGGGAAGGCCCTGAGGGAAACGTTGCGCGCTCAGCCGCATCTTTTTTTTTTTTTTTTTTTTTTTTAAAAAAAAAAAAAAAAAATAAAAAAAGGGAAAAGGCCGGGTGTTGATTTTATGGCGGTCCGCTCGACACGCACCGGGCGCCCGGTAATTTGGCACGCTATAGTTGCCTCTTTTGCTCCCTCTTTCAGCCCCTCTCTCTCGCGCTTCTTCTTCTTCTTTTTCTTGTTCTTCTCTGGGAGGAGGAGGAAGAAGAAGAAGTAGAAGAAGATGAGGGTCTTTGCTAGCCGTTGTGATGATAGCCTCCAGCTCCATACGTAGACGACTCGTCCTTCTCTCCTTGTTTCTCTTAAAGCGCTAGCGATATATGCAGTTATGCAACTTGTTTTCTTAAGACTTTTTTTTTTTTTTTTTTTTTTTTTTTGAGGTATTTATCGTGTGCGCGCTCATATACTCGGAGACAGAATGATGAAATGAAATGTTAATGTGCTCCGCTCTCCTTTTTTTTTTTTCTTTTCTTTCTTCGTGTTGTTTTTATTTATTTATTTTTTGTTTTTTTGTTGTTTTTTTTTTTCGTGATCTCGTCGTGTTGGCCTTCATTTTAAGGTGCGCGTGCCGTGCGGTGAGTCCACTTGGTCGTGGCACGATTGATTTGATTTGATTTTTTTTTTTTTTTTTTTTTTTTTTGTGTGTGTGTTCCTTTCGTTTGTGAATATTCACGTAATATTTCCCAGCGAATCAACCACCCGCCGACCCACCCACTTGCACCGTACATACATGTCAGGTCGTCATTTTGACAAACACAAAAAATAAGGTGGAAGGATAGCGAGGGGGGAAGATAGACAAGTCGTGAAATCACAAAAGAAAAAAAAAACCATTTGGATTGGATCACGAATGAGTCATTTGCGGCCGGCCGCAAAGTACTGGCGCGCAACGTCGCATTCCCCCTCCCCTCTTTATTTTTTTTTTTTTTTTTTTTTTTTTTTTTTCTTAAATTTATTCAGAATGATTGTAATTATTTTTCTCTATCTTTATCTCTCGTTTTTTTTTTTTTTTCATATACATTTTTGTTGTGCGGTTTTGATATTCCGGAATGAAATCAAGGCCATGTCGTGTCCCTCCTTCCTCGACTCCGCTCATTATCATCCTGTTCTTTAGGCTCTCCTCCCTCTCTCTCTCTCTCTCTCTCTCTCTCCCTCCCTATTCACTCCTTTTTCTTTTCTTTTTCTTTATTTTAAATAGTTGTGATTGTTATTACGCCACGACGATGAGCTAGCTCCCCCCCGATGAATAAATAATTCGTCTTTTCCTCTTTATTCTTCTCTTACCTTCTTCTCCTTTAGTCTTACTCTTTTGGAACCCTTCAACTTCTCTTCCCAAATTGCTGTGGCTCTTCTCGTCATTTGACAAGAAGACGAAGAAAATGAAAGAGAGAGAGAGAGAGAAAAAAAAAAGGGCAACCAAACCCGCTTATTATTCAAAAGACTCACAAAGAGCGAGCCGATGGGGTGGTGACTATACAATGTGATGATTACACACACAGACACACATACACACGGCAGAGAAATAAAAAGAAAAAAAGAGACAGAGAGAGAGAGAGACAGAGAGAAATTGAGAAAAATAGGAGGAGATAGCGAACCGGATTGGTCGGATGACTAATGGATGCATTGACATGTCACCTGTATATATTTCTCTCTGCCTTTTTTTTTCTATTTCTTCATATGGTCAAACGAAATTTACCTCCTTCTCTACGCCATATCCTGCGACTGTGTGTCTGTCTCTCTGTTTCCCATTCGAGAATTGTTTGTTGTTTGTGTATTTAAAAAAAAAAAAAAAACAAAAAAAAAAAACGAAAAACAAACAAAACTCATCACGACCCTTTTGCACGAATCTGCGCGGGACTTGGAAATGTGTCCCCTCTTCGCCCCGGAAAAAAAAAAACAAAAAAAAAAACGAGCTATCTGTCGACCAAATGACTGCGACATACATTTTGAAAAAAGAAAAACGCGTGGGGGCATTGTTTGTCCAATCAAAATGACAGAAACCAGCTGCGGCCTATTTGACTAGTTTTTCCCTTTTTCTTTTTTCTATTCATATTATATTTATACATTAGCATATGTTCTGATCGGAAGAGATGGACAAGTAAAAATTAAAAAAGAAAGAAAGGGAGAGAAGAAAACACACACACACACACATACACACACATAGTCGTATTAAAACCACTTTTTTTATTTTTTTTTTTTAGACCGGACGTGAGACGTCATAGCAATAGCCACACACACGTTCGAATGTAGCGCATCGTCTAATCATTTACCTCTTCCCTTTCTGTGTTTGTTTTAGAAGCCGACCGAGCTCACCTCCTGACCGATCACGACATGTCCACTGCGACAACAACGAAGAGTTTGCGGCTACAACAACAACAACAGCAAGCCGAACAAGTGACGAACAATAACGAAGCCAAAGCGTCGAATGAAGAAGGCAGCAACACGGGCGTGAGTTGCCCCCTGTGCCAGAACCGTTTCGCCGACCGGGCTCAAGTGGAGCAACACGCCGCCACGGTGCACAACGTCAACGCCGAGGGCCTGGAACGTCTCATGCTGCTGGTGGAGCAGGCCAACTGGCTCAACGCAGCCATGCAACAACAACAACAGCAACAGCAACAGCAACAGCAACAACAACAACCACAACAACCACCAGCAGCAGCAGCAGCAGCAGCAGGTAACAACAACGCTCTGTGCCGGCCTGAGGAAGACGCGAGGCGCGAATCGCCGTCCTCTGGCGAGGACGAGAGCGAATCGCCCGCTCCCGTGGCCGCTCTCCTTCACCAGCAACAGCAGCAGCGCGGCCAGCAACAGGCGGCCGTCGTGCCGCCGGCCGCCACCGTCTCGGAGAGGCACGCCTACAAATACCGCTGCCCTCAGTGCTCGCTGGCCTTCAAAACGCTGGACAAGCTGCAATTGCACTCGCAATATCACGTCATTCGCGACGCCACAAAGTGTCCACTTTGCGGACGATCATTCCGCTCCATCTTGTCCCTCCAGAAGCATCTGGAGAGCTCGCACGCCGAGCTCACCGACGAGGAGGCCAACGTCCTGCGCCAGAGCCTCTTGTCGCACCCGTTGCTCCTCAGCGGACTGGCCGGACAGGCCAGCGAAGCGGCCATCAGCGAATACCTTCGCCGCGAACAGGCCGCCGCCGCCGAACTCTCTGGCGGTGAGGACGAAACGGACCAGGAAGATTCGGCACTGCTTCAGAACTCCGGGCTGCTGGCCTCCACCATGGACGAGGGTCAAGAGGAAAGCGAAGAGATGGATCACGATCAGATGGGCAGCGACTGCGGCCTGGCGCACAACCACAGCCAGAAGGGCGGCATGGCGGGCGGGAACGGGGGCGCGACGGCAGGTCACGGCGAGCAGGTCCACCAGGGCACTCCGCTGGAGGAGTACCTCAACAGCGCCTCGGTGGCCGAAGAGACTTACGCCGACCCGGTCCGTCGCCACAAGTGCCATCGGTGCAAGATGGCTTTCACGTCTCAGAGTTACCTGACTAGTCACAACAAGACGATGCAGCACCGCAAGGGCGAGAAGCTGCACTACCCCATGGAGAAATACCTGGACCCCAACAGGCCGTTCAAGTGCGACGTCTGCAAAGAGTCGTTTACGCAGAAGAACATCCTCCTCGTTCACTACAATTCCGTCAGCCATTTGCACAAGCTCAAGAGGGCCGCTTCCCTCGCAGAGCCGGCCGCCGCCGCCGCTTCACCAGTCACACCCTTGCCGCCGTTGATCGCCAGACCGGAACGGCCCGTCACGGCCAATTCGACCTGCTCCACAGGAGGAGCCGCCAACGCCGCCAACGAGTCGCCGGCCGGCGGCCTGAACGGCAACAACAACAACAACAATAGCAGCAACAACAGCAAGCCGTGGAAGTGCAACATTTGCAAAGTGGCCTACAGTCAAGGATCGACGCTGGACATTCACCTGCGCTCCGTCCTCCATCAGACGAGGGCGTCGAAATTGCAAGAGCTCGCAGCTGCCGGACAGATTGATCTGACCCGGCCATTGATCGAACAGCCGTCACCTGGGACGGCCGCCGTTCAGAGCTCGCCCGAATCGCCCGCCCTGCCCGGCCGTAAGACGAGCCCCGTCGCCATCGAAAACGGGCTGGATCAGCAGCAACATCAGCAACAACAGCAACAGCTGGCCATGGCCCTCGGACAACTCTACGGCCTGTCGGCTGAGCAACTGTTCCAGCAACAGCAGCAGCAACAGTTGGTCCAGCAGTACTACTCGGCCGTCGGCTTCAACAATGCCGACATCAATTGGCCGAATAACGCGAAAATGGCCGAACGGGCCGACGATTCGCCCGTCGCCCTACCCGACGACAACGCCAACAACAACAACAACAAAATGAATCTGCCCGCCCGGCGATCGTCGCGCATGCTCAAACACCTGCTGGGCAGTTACGGCTTCGAACTAGTGATGCAATTCAACGAGTGCCACCAGAAGCAACGCGGCGCCGGCCAACCTAAACAGCAGCAGCAGCAACAACAACAACTGCAGCGGGGCGACGACCAGCAGCAACAACAACAGCAACAACAATCTGGCGTCAATAACATCAACCTCAACAGCTCGACGGCCAGCGATCCGGCCGAAGAGGAGAACAAAGAAAACGCCATGGAGACGGACTCTACAGTCCCAGCGGACAAGACGCCCGAAATCCAGCGCTGCGTCTGCCCGCTCTGCCACAAGAGCTTCTCCAGTATTTGGGTCCTCAAGGCGCACAGCGAGGAGGTCCATCGTCAGATGGTGCCGCCCCATTGCGTCGAACAATGCGCCGACGAGATTAAACGGACGGCCAACCTCAACACTTCGACGTCGGCTCCGGCCGGCGTCGGACCTCATTTGTCGCCCGTCGAACGGCTCCCGCCGCCGGGCAATATCGATCGAGCCGAGCGCGAACCGACGGCCGAACTGGCCGTCGGCGAGTCGTCCTCGTCGTCGGCCGGGCCGGCTTCTGTGAAAGCGACGGCAGCGACGCCGCGGCCGGAGAGCACACCTACTCCGCGCACGGCCTCGTCCACTCCGATTTCGACCAGCGCCGTTGAGTCGGCGGCCCAGGCTCAGGCCCAGCAGGCCGCCCAGATGCAGCAGTCGCAATTGGCGCAGCAGATGAGCGACATGCAGGGCGTTTTGAACGCCATGGGATTGGCGTCGCAGCTTCAACAGCAATTCAACCCGATGATGATGGGCTTGGCCGGTTTAGGCCTGCACGGCGCCGCCGGACTGGGCTTCAACATGCCGGCCGCCGCTCTAGCCGCCATGAACATGCAGCCGCCGTTGATGAACCCGTTCATGATGGCCGCTGGCCATTTCGACCCGATTCAAGCGGCCATGGCTGCCCAGGCTGCGCAGAACAATCCGTACCTGCAATCGGCCATGGATCAGCAAGCCGGACAGTACGCCAAACAGCAACAGCAAATGCAGCAGCAGCAACAACAACAGCAGCAGCAGCAGCAACAGCAGCAGCAGCAACAACAACAACAACAGTCGGCCGCTGGCGGCTCTTCTTCGGCCAACGTTTCGCAGGTAGGAAGTGCGGCCAGCAATCAGCAACAGCAGCAACAAGCTGGCCAGCAACAAAAGAGAGCTCGCACTCGGATTAGCGACGACCAGCTCAAGATTTTGCGGGCCCATTTCGACATCAACAACTCGCCGTCGGAAGAGACGATCGCGGAAATGGCCCGCCAGTCCGGCCTGCCGCCCAAAGTCATCAAGCACTGGTTCCGCAACACGTTGTTCAAGGAGCGCCAGCGCAACAAGGACTCGCCGTACAATTTCAGCAACCCGCCCAGCACGACTCTGAACCTTGAAGAGTACGAGAAGACGGGCGAAGCCAAAGTCACTCAACTGAAAACCGAGGAGCAAATGGAGATCCAACGGGCTTTGATCAGCACTCGGCCCGTGCCGTCGATCAACAGCAAAGCGGCCAAGACGGCGGCCGCGGCTGCCGCAGCCGCCGCAGCAGCAGCTGTCGCGGCCACCATGGCCTCGGCCGTCCCGCCTACCGCCGCTGCTCCTGTTCCTACACCCGAGGTGGTTCAAGTGAAGAAGGAAGCCGTCAGCGAAATGCAGGACACTACGATCGAAGACGTGGCCAGCCGTTCGACTCCGCAGCTGTTGCCCACGACGCCCGGCAATCCGTTCCACATGCGCAGCGGCTCGCCCATGACCAACCTATCGCTGGCCTCGCTCATCAGTTCGCAGCTGAACGTCGACACGAAGAACTGCCACCTGGCCGCCGGCGGGGGGATGTTCCCTCCCCGGCCGACGACGAGCGGATCGGCCCTACCTAGTCCCGCCGCAGCCGGATTGGCCGGTTTGAGCCCGGGCCGCATGAGCACCGACCAAAGCCCGTTCAATTTTTTCGCCACTTCGACTCCGCTGCCCATGGCCCCTCTCACCCCGCCAGGTGGTGGAGGAGGAGGAGGCGGCAACTCGAGCAGCGGAGGAGGCGGTCCTGGCTCGTCGACGGGCAAACGCGCCAACCGGACCCGGTTCACCGACTACCAGATCAAGGTACTGCAAGAATTCTTTGAGAACAACGCCTATCCGAAAGACGACGATCTCGAGTACCTCTCCAAATTGCTCTCGCTTTCACCACGAGTCATTGTCGTCTGGTTCCAGAACGCCCGCCAAAAGGCGCGCAAAGTCTATGAAAATCAGCCGCCAGTTGCCGGAAGCGCCGGCGATCCGGCTTCCACTTCTGGATCGGCCACTCCTGGATCTGGAACGTCGGGAGGTGGAGGAGCGGGAGCTGGAACGGACACCGATGGTTCGGGCCGTTTCCAGCGAACGCCCGGACTCAACTACCAATGCAAAAAGTGTCTGCTCGTCTTCCAGCGCTACTACGAGCTCATCCGCCATCAGAAGACGCACTGCTTCAAGGAAGAGGACGCCAAGCGATCGGCCGTCGCCCAAGCGGCGGCCGCCCAGGCTGCCGCTTGTTTTTCATCGTCGGACAACGACAACAGCAACTCGAGCTCCCTGGCCGACGCTTCCGTCATGAGCGGAACGGCCTCGTCTTGCGGCAACGCTCCGCTCTTGACCAGTTTGCCCAAATCATCGTCGACGACGCTCATCAAGACGGAAGCCAACGTCAGCTCAGCTCCTCCGCCACCGCCACTCAAACAGACGGACCAGTTCCAAACGCAACCATCGACGCAACAACAACAACAACAACAGCAACAACAACAGGCCCAGTCGCAAAACGACTCGGCTTTCCACTGCGAACAATGCGGATTGACATTTTCGCGCTTCGATCTCTGGCGCGAACATCAGATCGTCCACATCATGAATCCGGATCTGTTTGCCAGCGGCGCCGCCAGTAAAATGGCCGCCGGAATGGAAACCCAATACGCGGCTTTACTCCAGCAACACCAAGCCGCCGTCGTGGCCGCTGCCGCCGCCCAACTCTCGGCAAGTCTCCCGGCCGCCAGCGCCGGAAGCAGCGGACAGATGACCCCGCCGTCCTCTGGCGCTCTGATTCCGTCTGGAAGTAAGCGGAAGCACGAGGTGGTCGAAGAGGACGAGGATCGCGGCGGAGGCGCCGGCGGGTGCGGCGGCAGCGGCAGCGGAGGAGGCGGCACGGACGGAGACGGACAACCACGCGACAAGCGTCTTCGGACGACGATCCTGCCGGAGCAGTTGGATTTCCTCTACCAGCAGTACCAGCTGGAATCTAATCCGTCACGGAAGATGCTGGAGACGATCTCGCGCGAAGTCGGCCTGAAGAAACGCGTCGTCCAGGTGTGGTTCCAGAATACTCGAGCCCGCGAGCGCAAAGGTCAGTTCCGGGCCCATGCCCAGGTCATCAACAAGCGTTGTCCATTTTGTCCGGCCCTGTTCAAAGTCAAATCGGCTCTCGAGTCTCATTTGGCCGGCCGACATCCGGACCAGTTGGCCAAAGGCGAAGTCAACATCGACGCCCTGCCCGACATGACCGACGACGACTCGGACACTGGAATGAACCTGAACAGCTCTCCTCATTTAGGTTCTAGTTCCGTCTCGGCGGCGACGTCGGCCGACGCCAACTCGGCCGCCGCCATCCAGGAAGCCTTGACTAAGAGACTCTCGGCCGTTTCCAACTACCAGCAGTCGATGGCCTCCCTCTCGATGCTCTCGTCCCTCTACTCGCAGGGCTTTGTAGCTCCCCTGCCCGGCTTTGAGGGCAAGGCTGAAGACGCCCTCAAGCGCTACGCCAGCGACTATCTGGCCAACGCCGGAAACGGCGGCAACAACGGAGCCTCATCGGCGGCCGCAGCGGTGGCCAGCGCGACGGCCGGCGGCAACGAACAGCGCCCATCGACGGGCAATCCAACTGGAGACGCTCCGCTAGATCTGAGCCGGCCTCTGTCGTCGCTGCCGCAAGGTCTGACGCAGGTGCGACCAGAAAGCGCCATGCAATCGGACGTCGGGACGGACGACAACCGCTCGGAGCACTACATGGACTACTTTGACGAAAGCAACCCGTCTTCCCCGTTGCCCTACGGCAAGATGGGCGGCGGTGGGGGTGGCGGCGGCGGTGGCAACCAAAGCAATTCGGGCAACGCCAGCGTGACGGGCTCGGCGTCCGGCGGCCAGAACAAACGGTTCCGGACGCAGATGAGCGCCGTCCAGGTCCGCGTCATGAAGTCGCTTTTCTCCGACTACAAAACACCGACGATGGCCGAATGCGAAGCTCTCGGCCGCGAGATCGGCCTGCCCAAACGGGTCGTCCAGGTCTGGTTCCAGAACGCGCGGGCCAAAGAGAAGAAGAACAAGTTGAACGCCCAGAAAGCGGCCGGAGATTTGTCGGGCAGCGAGAGCGCCACCAAACAGCCGGACGGCTGCGACCTTTGCGATTTCAAATATTCGCACAAGTACGCCGTCCAGGACCACATTTTCACCCACCAGCACATCGAACGCGTCAAGATCCACGTGGCCGAGCAGTCGGGCAAACACGGCGACGACATGCCGTCGTCGGCGCAACGTCCATCCAAGAGCGGCTCGGGCCATCAGCAAGACGGTCAAGAGCCATCGACGCCGGTCGGCACGGGCGCATCCAGCGCCGAGACGACGACTTCGCCGCCCAGCAACGCGGCCGAATCGGCGCAGCTAGAAGCCCTGCTCCTTCACCAACTGTACGGCATGGGCTACGGAGCGGCCGGTGTTCCAGCTGCGGCTCTGGCGGCCGCGGCCGCCGCAGCAGCCGCCTCGTCGTCGTACAACAACTCCCAGCAACAGCAGCAGCAACAACAACAGCCGAGCACCAACGTCATGGCTGCCGGTGAGTCTTGACTCCATTCATTCTTTGCACCGGTAGCTTTGTCAGCGTTTGTGTTTTGTTTTGTTTTTTTGTTTTTTTTTTGCGACTCGCCTTGAATCCGTCGGCCGTCATTTTTCTTTTTAAAACGGAAAAAGAGGCACTCGATTTTTTTTGTTGTTTTTGGTTCGTGCTGGCCGTCCAGCAAAAAGCGAAACAAACGCGGAAAAGAAGAAAGGGATTTGTCTTGTTGTTTCCATTCGTTTTGGATATTTGCCTCTGTGTGTGTGTGTGTGTGTCTGTGTCTGTCTGTCTGTTATTTTTTGGAATAGGACGGGGGTACGTGTATGTGTGTGTGTGTGTAGGCGAAGGTACCACACAAAAAAACAAAAAAAACACCTGCAGACGGGAATCCGAAAGAGAAAGAAGGATTAATTAGTTTTCCTTAGCGGGAGATTCCTGCATTTTGAATAAATTAATTGCTTCGGCGCGCGTAGCTGTAGCCAAAACGACCACGTCCTATTCTCTCTCTTTTCTCCCGTTTTTTTTTTTTGTTGTTTTTTTTTTTTTTTTTTTTGTTTTTTGTTTTTTTTTCTTGTGTTGTTGGGGCAAAAAAAAAAAAAATGTTCTTTTAGTGGAATGGAAGAAGAAGAAGAAAAAAAGAATGAATGAATAAGGAAGAGAACAGAACGACAGCGGGGGTGGTCGTGGTTTGTCTTACTACATCACCTGGGCCGTTGCATTTTAGATGGGCCAGCTTTTTTATTTTTTATTTTTTATTTTTTTTATCATCTCGTTTCCTCTCAGTTTCTTTGATTCCGTTTCATTTTTTTTTCTTTTCCTCTCTTATTGTTTTGTATTTATACATATCATTCTAGTGATTCAGATGCCTTTCTTTTATTTCATTTTGTTTTATTTCGTCTCTTTTTTTTAAGTTTTTTTTGTTTTGTTTTCTCGACTTTGACTCGGTCCCGTCTGCCGACACGTCATTGTTTTCCCGTCGTCCCCCTCTACCCTCCAAAAAAAAAAAAATGCCCGTTCAAAATTATTTCAAAGGAAAATAAAATCGAAAAATCAAAATGTAACCAACAAACCGGCGTTTTTTTTGTTTTTTTTTTGTTTTCTCTTTATCTTTATCTCGTTTTGTTCTTATTTTTCTTTATCATTATTTCGTTAACAACGGTAACAACGACGTTTTTTTTAAAAAAAAAAATGAGCAGCCGTTGTACTAATTGCGTAACAGAAAAAGTCAAACTTGAAGGTTCTTGTGTTCGAAACTTCTTCCCGTTTCGCTTTCGTCCTCTTTCGAGCGGCACACCCGGACTTCTTCGGCGTCGACACAAGGAACGTTTGAGTGTGTCCCGTCGATTGTTTCAATCCGTTGACTAGTTTTATTTATACGTTTCACGGGATTTGAAAGAAGAAAAAAAAAAAAAAAAAAAAAAACCTTTTTCTTTCATTTCTTTTTATTTTGAAGACAAGAAACATTTTTTTTTTTTTTTTTTTGGATTTTGGTACGTTGCATTTCGCGCGTTGACTCGTTCAAAAAGGGCAAAAAAGACACAGAGAAAGAGGGTGGCCCGAGGTTAGTTTATGTGCGTCTTTCTAAAAGAAGAAGAAGAAGCTCTGGCTCGCGCTCGAGTCCGTATCAAGGTGCGGCGCTAATGGCACCACTCTCTTTCTCTTTCCTTTTTTTTTTTTTTTTTCGAAATAATAAGACAGACACACACGCACACATACATAGAAAAGAGAGAGAGAAAGAGAGAGAGAAAGAGAAAGAGAAACAATCAAACTCGGTAGATCGTATCGGGATGCGCACGCGCAATATTTTATGCGTACGTGTCAAATGAAGAATGGGAGAGAGAGAAAAGTACTCAGCTTGCAACTTTTGATGGAAGCTCTCTTTTTTTTTTTTTTTTTTCTTTCTGAAATATTTTTGCTTATTTCATTGCCGGCCGACGGTTTGCGCTTCTCTCCTTCTACGAATCGAAAGAATGCAGGTCATTGTTTGAATGAGCGCGCCACCTTGACGTTGCCTTTTTGTTTCAAAGAACGTTAGACGAAACACGGCGATGGAAAGGAATGATGAATCGATTGGAATTCTCTTTCCTATGTATCATCCGCAGGACCTCGATGGAAATTCGAGGAATTTTTTTTTTTTTTCGTGTTTTATTTATTTGGGTTTCTTTTTCTTTTTCGTGTGTGTGTGTGTGTGCGTTAAAAGGTCACGCTCTTTGGGGCTATGGCAATGGCTTTATATACTAAAGCTTGTGTGTACGAGAGCATATCTACATACACACACACACAGCTTCTTCCTCAATTTGTTGTTGTTCTCCTCTCGTCGTCGAGAGGCCATAACGCCAGTGCTGGCAAAGTTCTCGTTTCGACATCGATCATAACCGTTCCCTTCATTTGTCTCCCGCTGCGCTGCCAAGTTCATCCCGACTTGAGTTCATTACGGTCGTCTTGCTGCCGCTTACCTAACCTTACCAAAGCCGTTCCATCGTCCAAACACACACACACACACACACACAACACACACACACACACACACACACACACAAAACTCGGAATATAGGACTCGACGAGTTTTTTTTTTTTTTTTTTTTTTTTTTCTTTTTCTAAAATGGCCTCTTATTTTCATGCGTGTTTTCTACTACCTGGCCATCTGTCCATGTGTGTGTGTGTGTGTGTGTTGTACGCACGCGCGTGCTGCTGGACCCTATACGCGTAGGTGAGCGCATACTAAGAGTTGCAGGGCACGTGCTCGGGTCAATCACGAGAGGTCAATCGCGTAGTGGTTGTACCATATAACGACTAAGGCGGTCTTGTAGTCATGTGATGAGTGCTCAGGCCCTTTTTTTTTTTTTTTTTTTCTTTAAAGAGTGAACCGGAGAGATGTTTCATGCAAGCATCTAACCATCACGTAAAAAAAAAAAAAAAAAAAAAAAAAAAAAAAAGATTTTAAAAAAAAAACAACAACAAAAAAAAAAAAAAAAAAAGGAAACACGGTGCGCTGCAGGGCCAGCGAAAGCAGAACCCTCATCATCATCATCGTTTTTTTTTTTTCTTCTTTTTATACCATCTGCTGGTTGCCTTTTCGAGCAATCCCGCCCTATATTTAACGGCCCATCTTAATTCCGATGCGTTAAGGTGTTGATTCATTTCTTCTTCGTATAATATTGCCTATCTCTATCTATCTATTTGGAAAAAGAAACACAAAATTTTTTTTTTTTTTTTTTTTTTTTTTTTTTGAATAAATAAAATCGACATTCTTCGTTAGATGAATTTTGTTTATCCTCCCCCAAGTAAGAAAGAAGAAAAAAAAAATTTCCCTCTTTAAAAAAAAAAAAAAAAAAAATTTGAAAAGAAAAGAATAAATACCTTAAACTATGGAAATCGTATAATACCTGTCGGAGAGGCTGTGATTCGCTCGAGTCATTTGGGAACCCGTCAACGTTTTTTTTTTTTTTTTTTTTTTTTTTTTATTTTTTATTCTCGATCGTCCGTGCCCTAACGTGAGCAGACAGTACGATATTAAAAACATTAACAAGTTTTTTTTTTTTTTTTTTCTATCTCGAGTGGTATCTCTCATTCCATTGGCTTTTAAGCTGTCGAGCCTTAACGAGCGTCTGACGCATACAATGGCGGTTGGACTGACTGGGAATCATCATCATCGTTGTTGTCGTCCCCGTCTCGTTCCCAGCCTCCACGTTTGGTATTTCGCCAATTGTCTTTGATAAAAGAATCTTTATTATGTTTTTTTTTTTTTTATATATATATATATATTTTTTAAGGTAGAGCGTTAGACTGCGCAATTGGGAGGGCCACACGGAACACGGGCGAACCGCGTCCCAATTGAATTTTCATTCTCTTTTTTTTTTTTTTTTGTTTTGCTTTCCCTTTTTTTTTTTCTTTCGAGTTAATCATGGCAATGGAAAAAGAAGAAGAAGAAAAAAAAAAAAGTCGAATGAGGAAAGAGATTTTGGTCGATTGCGTCAGTTTATGTCGAGTTGGCGTCGGCGGCGATGGTTTGTGGGATACGAGAGGCGGAGCGGTGCAAGCCACGCAGAAGAAGTCAATGTTTAAGAGAAAACGAAAAAAAAGGGGCGCAATAGTGACCAGGGGTCTTAATTAATTTAGAAAGATGACGTCAGCATGACGAGGTCCGTTTCCTTGTTCAAACACAACAGCGCGCCAAAAGACTATGCGCTCCTTAATAATCATTTCCCTTCTTATGCTTCATACACACGTATATATCGTGGGCTGCTGTCAGGATAATTTTTCTCCTTCATCTCTCAGTTTTTTTTTTTTTTTTTTATTTTTCAAGTCTTTTCTTCAACTCCTTCGTCTCGAAAATGTCCAGAAAAAAAAAAAAAAAAAAAAAAAGGAAAAGTCTGCCGTGTCACCGCCACTCATTTCCCCACACTTTTGTTGTTCATTTGATATTCTCTTGATGCACAGTCTTTTTGCTGGCTGTGTGTGTGTGTGTGTGTGTGTGTCTACGGGATATTTCGAATATATCCTGTACTGCACGCCTTCCTCTCTCTTTGCCCCTCTCCAACTTCATTATGCATTCTCGACTCTCTTGTGTGTCTCCTCGTCGGTCATGGGCCTCTTTTTTTTTTTTTTTTTTTTTTTCTCTCTCTCTCTCGATGGTGGAACAAACATCAGCGCACCAACAACAAGGTCTTTTTTTTTTCTTCTTCCTGACTCAACCGCTTGCTGTTGGCTGCTGCTACTCCCCCTGCCCCTCTCTTCATCGTCTTGCTCTGCGTAATTAACGCCCGAACCTCTCGGTAATTACAACCCCGTGTGTTGCCGTGAACGCCTTAGCTCCTGCTCTCTTCTCACTTATTCTTCCAACATTTCTTTGCTGCGACGCATGAAAGATACTCGAGAAGGAAAAAAAAAAAAAAAGTAAACCCTCCTCCCTTTAAAGAAATTTTCTTATTTTTTTTTTTTTTTTCTTTTTTTATTTGGAAGATTTTTATTTTATTTTATTTCTTTTTTTTTTTGTAGCCGTCATTGCTCGTTTCGTGTTCTTTTTCTTTTTTCTTAGATAGTTAAATAATGACCAAAAAGGGACCCGAGCGATCGTGACCAACTTGGGTTGCAGGAACTTAGTCACCCCACCCCCCTCCCCCATCCTATTTTTTTTTTTATTATTATTTAACTATTACCAACTATTAACTATACGCGTCTTAAGTCTAACGTATAAATATTGAAGGATATCACTCTCTACGACATCAAAGTCGTAAAAAATAATCATTTCTTTGCCTCATTCCACCGATGTTGAAGTGATGACCGAAGCAATTTTTTCTTTTCTTTCTTCTTCAAGTTGGAACAAAGTTTTTCTCGTTTCGTAAGGATTTCGTAAATTTTGATGACGGCGAGAGTTGTTTCTCATCGATTTTTCTTTTTATTGACGTTGAAGCTCTAAAGCGAGCAACGTTTTATTTTTTTAAAACAAGAGAAATGGAAGAATGGGGAATAAATAGGGAGAGCTTGGGGGGGGGGGGGGGGGGTCGTGCTTCCTGCCCACCTGCGCTGGCCAGCCTGACGGGAAATCGTGAATCGATTACCACGAAACGCTCAACGACACATGTAAACCGAATGGAAAGAGAAAAAAGAAAAAAAAAAAAAAAACTGGAACAGATCGATACCCTAATAATAATAAAATCATAATCTAACAAATATTGAATTACATCTATCCACCGTCATTTTTCATTCGCTTATTTTTGATTGTTTAATTTTTTTTTTTTTTTTTTTCTCTATCCGTTGTTAAGTAATAATTCCATCCCACCTCCCTCTCCTCGCTCGCGTGTGTGTATTCATTTTCGGGTGGATGGACGGATTGAAGAAACGCTGCCATCAATCGACATGGCGAATTCCACAGCTGAATGGGTTTTTATCTCGTCTTGTTGTAATTATGGGAAGAGGGACGATGGCGGCATCTTGAGAAAAAAAAAAGTTGTTTCATGAGAGAGAAAGAGAAAAAGGGGAAGGGAGGACCGCTGCGCATACCTTGGGTCTCTTCGAGTGACAATTATCAGTGCCACAGGGCAGACACTCTGAAGAAGAAAAGCCGGCTTCATCAACATCACATCGCTATGTTTCTCTTAACACACACACACACATATATATATATAGCTATACATGCATATCTCTACCGCACCAAGATGCTGTACATGTATGTGTATTTTATTCTCGCCCGTCTCTCCAATCGGTTTGCCTTCCCCTGTTTTTTTTTTTATTCTTCACCTCTTGCATTTTGGTAGATTTTTTTTATTTATTTTTTTTTTTTTTACTATGTCGAACGAGCGCAGTTTCCCTCACTGGCAATGGCAGCAATTCTTAGTGTGTGTGTGTGTGTGTGTGTGTGTGTGTGCGCTCTATTCAGTCATTCTCTCGCGTTGGGCTCACACCTGGGCTCACCTTTATTTCCCTCCCCCACCTCTTTTCCCTTCCTTCCCTCCACCATCTTTATTTTTTTTTTTTTTTGAAATGATATTTTCTTGGTTTTTCTCTCTTTCTCTTTAGCACCTTCGTCCTATCCTTCAGCCGGGTCCATTAACATGCCAAACAGGTTGTGTGTGTATGCTGTGCCATTGTACTTGCAAGCTCTACGCATAGTCCCTTTCGTAGAGGCCATCTCTCTTTTTCACTCGTTTCACTGTTCATGTCCTTGTCTCTTTCTTTTTTTTTCCTTATTTTTTTTTTGTGGGAGAAAAGAAGGGAAAATCAGTTGAGACACTGAATAATAGAGACCAAAATAAAAGCCATTTCCGAGCGTTCACGTATAGGGTTGTCTTCGTACAGACAGGGGATGGAAAAGAAAGGCCTCTTTTTTTTTTTCTTCTTTCTTTCTTTTCTTAATCCTCTTTATGCATCTTTGCTTCTTCGTCTTGCAGCAAGACTTTTACTTTATTTAAGGAACGCACAGACTGT
The DNA here is from genome assembly GCF_022539665.2 of Daphnia carinata. Taxonomy (NCBI): domain Eukaryota; kingdom Metazoa; phylum Arthropoda; class Branchiopoda; order Diplostraca; family Daphniidae; genus Daphnia; species Daphnia carinata. Next base: position 6,431,174 of record NC_081334.1, read on the forward strand.
TTGTGAAGAAAAAAAAAACGGTGGGGGGAATGAGGGGTGAACGAGGGAGACAGGTATTGTCAAAGAGACATCTTCTACCCCCATCAGAAGCAACACATGAAAAAGAATAAACTGAAGTAAAAATTCAAATAGTGTATGTATTATAAATCTCTTTCTCTCTCTCTCTCTCTCTTTTTTGTGTATAATGTAGAGAGGAAAAAAAAAATGGGGGGATCTATAGAAAGAAAAAAAAAAAGAGAGAAAGAGAGAACGAGGTCCAATGCGTGCATTTTCATTGTCACGACTAATGGCCGCCATTTTGAGGGGGGGGGGGCTGGAGCAGCAGCTCTCTACTTTGGTTAGAAAAAGGAGACTTATCAATCAATCTCCCAACTCCTTTTATACATACAATATATTCTCTGGCCATAGAAAGAAGGGGGTTCAGCATCAAGGGAAGAAGAAAAAAAAAAAAAAATAAAGCTCTCTTACTATTATTGTAACTATTACCTTTTTTTTATTATTTTTTTTTTTTCGTCGAATTTAAAACTAAAAATGCCGCTCCATCTTTTTTCTTTTCTTTTTTCAATTCTCGTGTGTTTGTAACGAGTGAGGGACGGAGGCGAGTACTTGCATCACCTCACTGTCGGCGGGTAGCTAAAAGGGGGACGAAAGTGGGCAAGGTGAGAAAAGAAAAAGGGGCGACATGTTATTTTTTGTACGTGTGTGTGTGTGTGTAAGTAGTACGGCCTTGATGAAATCACGTTTTACAACGTATAGGCAGAAAAATCTATCAGGGGCGGCACGATACAATATAGCCATTCCTTCGCTATTGCGAGCTTCTTTCTCCTTTTGATCTCTCATTCGTTCGCCTCCCAAAGTCCACCCTACCCTACATATGAGGGAATTTTTTTTTTCTTTTTCAATCATCTTAAAAGTCGAGAAAGAGAGATCGAAAAAAAAAAAATGGGAAGGAGGGAATGTATGCGTAGAAATTCCAAGACCAAGATTTCGTGTGGGCTCACACAACAGAGCACTAGCATGAAGGTATAAAGAAGAAGAAGACAATCGAAGGAATGCCTCGCAGAGCCCCAATGCTCGTCTATATACCTCCATCAGAACGCGCACACATTCACACAGACATACCTCCGATATCGATTTCAATGATCGATCTGCTCTCTGGCCGTCTCTCTCTCTCTCTCTCTCCACATGACATCACCCGAAAAGAACTATTATTTTTTTCCCACATGTTTTGATGATATTTTTTTTTGTCGATTCTCTCATCAAAGCACACGGAGAATTTTTTGAAGAAATAGCCTCTAAAATTCCTCAAGTTTTTCTTGTTGTTGTTGAATGAGAAACGATCCTCTTCATCAATGATGGAGAGTTTCAGAGATTGGTGAAACGAAGATACGATAAACCTGGATTTTAAAAAATAAATCGAACCTGTGCATACCGACGAGGTATTTGTTTTATTGCGTTTTGGCCGGCCGATTGGGTAGAACAAACGTAATAATTCAACAGGTTTCGTTTGTTGGCATTGGTCTTTTGTTTTTCTGAGGCGGTTGCGTTTGTTTTGGCTTTTTCCACCGTGTCCTTCTCCATGTTGATATCTTATATAATATGTAATGGCGTCCCTATCGTCAATCGAATCTGTCCCTTTCTCTCATTGTTTCATCGTGAAACAAAAGCGTTCGATCGAAACATTGTAAAAATGTCCTCATTTCCGCTCCGCAAGTTCATCCGATTTTTGCTTCGTTTTTGTTTCCTATTAATGAATGGTCGACAAAGAGATAGGAAACGTATAAATAGCGATGAGCATCAAATGTTAACCTTGTTTTTAATATGTACATAAAAACAAACAAAAAATTGGTGCGTTCAAGAATGGGAATGCGGAATTGTTACGTGTTTCCATCAGAGTCTAAGCATTTGTGAGTTTGTAATTGTCATCGAATGATCGATCCGTTTTCCACAGCGACACAACTGGACATTCATTTTTCAATGGCGTTGGTCCACTTGTCCCTGCGGTTTTGGTGCGTGAGGCGAAATTGCCGCATTTTTTTTTTTAGTCGTCACACATGTTCCAGTTTTTTTTTTTTAGATTCTCTGTTGCCTTGTTTAGTTTGTGTGCGTGTTAAGTGGTTAACAGGAAAAAAAAGGGGAGCGAGAGAGACTAGACAAAACAAAACCGCTCGAAAAAAGAAGTTTGGGTTCCGTTTTTTTTTTGTTGTTTGTTTCCTTTTTTTTTTTTTTACTGGATAAACACAGCATGCGCAAGTGTTCCATTCTTTTAACTAAACGGATCCAGAGACTTTGCCTGTCTCCCAACATTTTCCCTTTTTTTTTTTATCTGAGAAATTTGATCAGACCCTATCCCGTCGGTCACGTCAGAGTCCGGTCAATCGTATCGAGCCTATCGACACGAGAATGGAGGGGGGAAAAGAAGAAAAAGTCGATGCCGTTATCTCTCTAAACGTTCGTACAAATTCTTTTCGATCGAGACATGTAGAGCCGACAGGGCGCTCTGTTCCTGTTACATTAATTTCTTTTGAGCTAAACGAGACACGCCGTGTTTTGCTGTGATGATTAAACCCATTTCTTTTTTTCTTTTTTTTAATCTTTGGTTTAAAAAAAAAAAAAAAATCGGAAATGCGTTTAAAAAAAAAAAGAAAGGGATGTATTCTTTGTTCCTTTCGATGCGTGATGGATTTCAAACGGGGCGGATCAGAGAGGCGCGAAAAATGGGAGGAGGGTTATAGGCTGTTTTCTCATCGAGCAACAAACTTGTTTCAACATACAACAAAGTTCACGGACTCTTTAGTGTTTACCGTGTGTTAGATCTCTTCTCCGCTAGCCGACCGAAGATCTTTTATGTGTGTGTGTGTGTGTGTCAAGAATTGTGACCAAGAGGCGGAGTTTTTCTCAGGCGGGCCAAGTCTCAAATCGTTTTGTGTGATTTTATTTTCCCTTCTTCAGGTGTTCAAGCTAAACACGACTCCCTTTCCTCAAAAAAAAAAAAAAAGAAAAAAAAGAATGTATAGTCAATAATAATTCTCTTTCAAAGCTTCTCCTCTTCTTCTATCTTAGTGGTATAAACCGTTTTATGAAAATGTTTCTTGTTGGGAAAGCTTCCGCGCCGCCATCACAATGTTCTCCCTATAAAATAGATGCCGTATATGTTGTCCCTTTTTATTTTTCTCGATTGTTGGGGGAGGTCTCCCATCCATCGGATGTCCCTCGAGTATGAAAACGCAGTGAGTTTGATGCTGTCGGAAACTTGTATGCCCTGTGTGTGTGTGTGTGTGTACGTGAAACATCAAACGATAGGTGAAAAGGTCAACATCATTGTGTCGGCCCAGGTGTGACCCCTTAAGGGGACAATCGGCGTTTTTTTGGGTTTTTTTCGACTTTCATTAATGAAAGGCGGTCAAGATTTTTGTCTTGGCCAGCAGCTGAGGGTTGGGGGGAGTCAATTGTATATCGGAGGGTACACTACCCATTACTAGCACACGGCGCTTTTCTTCTTCTTCTTTTTTATTTATATCCCCGTTTACCTTGCTACCATGTATAAGTACACTTCACACCATTTAACCCCGGTGTTGGACGCGCACAAAAGATTCAAAGTTGAGAGTCAAGTCATTTGTGAAAAAGAAGGTCATTGCTATACAAAAAAAAAATGTCTTTTGGGGGATTTTTTTTTTTTTTTTAAAGAACCGGTATGCCACTGAATGCGTGTGACTTGGTTGATATGGATAAATGAAATGGGTAGGACAAACACGTCGATGGATTTCAATTTTGCATGGTACAAAGTAGGAGGAAACAAAATGTTTTTGGATTTTTTTTTTTTTTTTTTTTTTTTCAAAGTGACAATGACCTTTATTCTTTCTGACTGACTGAAAATCTTTTCAAATGTTTTTCTCACTCGGTGGTCATTGGAACAAATCAAATCGATTGCGTGAGTTGTGTTCGGATTTTTTGAAAGGCGAATGAAAAGGCTAGGCATTTCTTTATTTTTCGCCAGACAAAACGAAAAGGAAATGAAGGAAATAGAATGTTACTTCTTTTGATTGAAATTGGTGGGTCTCTTTTATCTCAGCCATCATAGTTGAATGCTTTTAGCAAAGAAGAAGAAGCCTTTCTTCCTCCCCTCGCCCCCCCCCCCTTTTTTTTTTTTTTTTTTTTTTAAATTCTTTTTCTCCTTCCTGATTTTCCTGTTCTTCTGTCTCGAACAGGGGCATTATAATATATATCCGGCTGGACTCTCATTTTTTCCCCTCGCCTTTTATTCTTGTTCGTCCTTTCATGCGCAGCCAACAAAGTACTGCTTTTCCACTGTATGTGCCACTCTTGTGTCGACCCTCGTGAGCTCCTTGCTGGACACACATTCAGGTCCGCCAACTCGCACACACGAAAAAGACTAAATGCGTAGCCTCTAACGTGGGGTCTTTCCTCCCCCTTCGTATTTCTCTTATTCTTTTGTGTGGAAATGGCATGCAAATTCCTCAAGTTTCCTGCCTTTCTTCTTGCGACCCTTACTTTTTGCGCCCTTCACACAATTCCAAGAGAGAGAAAGAGAACCCCAGAAGAAAATCAGAGAACCTGCCATTCAAGTCGAACGCACGGCATGGGATCCGCGTATACCACACATTCATTCCTCCCCCCCTCCCCCCCCATTCAGTAAGAAAACAATTCGACTCTTTTTTTTTTTTTTTCTGTGTGAAAAATCAAAGGCAACTCTTTTTATTTATTTATTTTTTTTCCTTTTCGTGTAACCTTTTTTTCTGATGGGGGAGCCAAAATTTTGTGCCAGTGTAACAACAAAAACACTGACCGTTGAAGCATTGAAATTCCCCTTGCCATAATAATATTTTTTTTTTACGACGTTATTTGGCAATAACATTTTTTTTTTTTTTTTTTAAAGAACCGTTTAGAATAAAGGGATAAAAAAAAAACAGCGCTACGTGTGACCCTTCTCCGGGATTTCCTTTTAAAGCCATTTTTTTTTTTTTTTTTTTGTAGATATGTGTATAAGAAAGGCGGAAATCTAGCCGCCAGACGCGCGCAAAGATTTAGTGCCAGTATTCTTCCTTTTTTTTTTTTTTTTTTTTTTTTTTTTTTTACTTTGATATGCTTTCAATTGTCTTGCGTACTCTATTGATTTTGATCAAGCATGTTTAATGCGTTGGAAACGACCAAACACTAGCGATTCCTGCCGATATAGGGCGAGATAACAGGGACACAACGTGAGATATTTAAAAGAAAGAAACGTTTCTTTTGTTTAGTCTTTTTTTTTTTCTTTTGAAAAATGAGAAATTTGAGAACGTTTCTTTTTTTTTTTTTTTTTTTTTTTTGTCTAGATCCCCCTGTTAAAAAAAAAGTATTTATTATATACATATTTATTTATCTTTTTCGTCTTAAAAAAAAAAATAAATAAATAAATAAAATAAAAATGTAGAAAAAAGAACAAAAAATTGAGAATGAGAGGCAAGAGAGAAAGATGGACGGGCAGGCAGGGCAAAGGTTAAGCAGCGCTGTCAAGCGGCCGGTCGCGCTGCATGGTGCATGCCATAAGTGAGGGAGGATGTATATAAAAAAAAAAAGTAGAAGAAGGTGGACCCCACTCTTTTCCCGCAGCTTTCAATCCTTGAGATGGGCTCTTTTTTTTTTTGTTTTTTTTTTTCTTCTTCTCCTTCTTCTCTCTCTCTTTCGACTATCAAACAACCACATCGCAAAAGCTCTTTCTCTCTTTCTGGACGTGGTTGTTTGTTACCTGTATATGCCAACTTACAAGGCCAAAATGTCGAGAAAGAAGGAGAAAAAACAAAAAGAAGAAGAGAACCCCTCGCTGTGGATGACTCCTTTTACGTCCGGACTCTTCTCACAGCAGTCAACCCCCGACAGTGAGTCTCTCTCTTTCTTTCTCTGTGTGTGTGTGTGAGCAATACCTACGTTTATAAAGAACACACGAAGCGTATACATATAAAAACCACCTTGTTGCCTCTCCTCATCATCCCGCATACCATCTCAATAGAGAACAAGAAATTTTCAACAATCCAAACAGCTGTCCATTTTTTTTTTTTCCTCGAAAATATACACGGCAATAATCCACGTGATCTTTCAAATAATTAAACACTCTTTTTTTGTTTATTTATTTATTTATTTTTTATTTTATTTTTTATTGGTGAGCTTCATCCCATATGTTGATTAGAATATTCCCGGGTATAGCGCGTGCCGATCCGCAAGGCGAACGATTAGCATATTCATTCAATGTTACGTGTGTATCTCGTTCTCTTGGTGTCTCTCATTGTTGCTGGTGTGATTGTTAAACAAGGACACAAAACTAGAGGCAACTCACGGAAAAAGTCGCTCCGTGTTCGTTTAGTTTTTTTTTTTTTTTTTTTTTTCGTCAATTGCGGCCGCATGCAGCGCCACCGAGCAAGCCAAATAGGAAGAATAGGAAAAAAAATAATAATAATAATAAAAGGTAGAGGGCAAAAGAAAAGAAAACAACTTGATTGCAAATTCCATCCGAAGAAAAAGCTTTTGTTGGTCTCGTAGTCACTTGAATATTCATGTCACCGCGGTCAATCAAACTGCATTCCAATGTATATATGTATATGTATGCATAAATATGTATGTGAGCGACCGTAGCGGTGCGCTCACGACCGCCGATGCGATTGCTCAGGTCTCCTTTTTTTTCTTTTTTTTTTCTCTCTCTCTCTCTCTGCATCACAACTGATTTAAATATATTCCAATGTTTCCGCATTATCTGCGCAAAGCTTTCGGTGCAAGGCCTGTTTTGTCTTTCTGATTGATTCCGATGGGAAGGGCCCCCTCCCCTTTCTTTTTTTTTTTCTTGAAATAATGAGCTTGACACCCGGTAAAGCAAAAAAAAAAAAAAAAATGCAGCTAAAAGAATTAATTTTGTGGAGGTGTCATGTGTTTAGTTTCGGACTCTGGAACTAATGGGCTCTTTATAATGAAAATCTGCTGCTTTTTTTTTTTTACTTATGTATTTTTTTCCCCACTCCACCCACACCATATCGCATTTTTTTTTTTTTTCAATTCTATTATTAACAAAAAAAAAATGCTGGATGATTTAAAGTAAAAAAAAAAAAAGTAGTAAACTGTGTCATTAATCGTTTCGAAAATCCCCTCCCTATAATCGCGCGCGCGCATGTTCTTTACCTGCGCGTACCAATAGAACACGCTGCCGACACCAGCACCTGGACACAGAATCTTTGCTCTTTCTTTTTTATTTTACGATTACTACTTTATTTTCGTCCGTTTTTTTTTTTTTTTTTTGCCTTGCACTCGCGCTTTTGTTCAGAAAATTCTATTTTCTTTAAGGAAGGACCTTTATTTCTCTTGGTCCCTTTACCTTGATGGCATTTTGAGGTATCCCCCCTCGGCTTCTTCACCTTCAACCTCTTTCATTTTTTTTTTTTTTTTTTCTCCCTGTGGACCCTTGTTGCCTTTTCCTTATTGATACCGCCCGCTAAACTTGTACAAGCAAAAGGTGACACATCTGCTGCCGTTGCCCTTTTGATTTTTCTTTCTCTCTTATGGATTGCAGTCGCTCTTCCTTGGGGTGTTTTGTTTGGTTGGCCTCCCCCCACTTCTCTTAAAACTTTGACAAGCGACCGTTTTTTCCCTCAAGTTATTGCTTTAACAGTCGCTTTTTTTTTTTAGCTGTTTAGTTCGAGATTCATGAAGCATGTCAGATTACGAAGAATATTTCAAAACAAAACAAAAAAAAACCGGTGCGCAATATTTGACTGGTCTGCAATTTTTTTTTTATTTATGGACAGCTGTCGATCGGGGATGGCAATCTCGGGATTCGTAGTCGAAATGGGTTTTACTACCATTAACGTCTCGTGTGCCAATCACGTAAAAAAACAAAATTCGTTTCAACTCATTTTTTCAATAAATGTCAGACTTTGATCGACTGCGTTTCGAAATTACAATGATATAAATACGATAATAAAAGCTACGCAGTGCGGTCAACCCCTCCATCTATGGCAGCTAGCGTTTCCCTTATTTCTAAAAAAAAATGCCCCCCCCCCCCCTCGAAAAGAGAAATAAGATGAGGACAAAATCTTTTTTCTTTTTTCTTTTTTTTCAAGAATACAAAGAATATTCACCAACGGTTTCTTTTCCAAAGTTGAAGGGTAGGGGGGGTGAACAAAGTGACATTTTTCGATTCCCATTCAGTATAGTATTATTATTTTTTCTATGCACAAAGTATAACCCCCCTTCGTTACTAATTCTACATTTTTTTTTCTCTCTCTCTCTTTTCCTTCCTTACATAATATACAAATCCTTCTTTCCTTGGATATATATATATATTTTTTTTCTACCCTATACCCACTGTATCAATGTGTATATGTTCAATTCTCTCCCCCCCCCCAAAAAAAAAAATAGGGAACACAGACGCCCTTCTTACGTGAGCGGTGCTTAATGGTCTCCCTTCCGTTCTTTTTTTTTCAACCCCTATTTTTATTTTAGATTTTTTTTTTTATTCCCCTATTTTTTTTGTGTGTGTGTGTGTGTGATCCGTATCACATACATGTGGAACTTTATATACGAGACAGAATGTGTGTGTGTGTGTGTGTATACAGTAGCAGCTTTTTTTTTTTTTGTTCTGTTTCGTTTTGTTTCTTTGATAGTGGGGTGATTCAATGCTTTTTTTTTTTTTTGTTCTTCTCCCTTTTTCTCTTATCTGTTTTCCCTTTTTATTTTTTTTTTTCCGGGATAAACTAAAAAAAAAAAAAAGCTCTTCTCTTGTGTGAAGCCGATCGTTTTGTTCTGGCCGTGGGATCATTCCCCGATTTTCAAGTTTTTACCCCACATTTTATTCGTTCAGCCTTTTTTCGTTCCCAGAGAATCAAATGAATTTTTGAGTACGCAGACACGTGATGGGCACTTCAATAACCGATCGACTTCCCCAATACGAAAAAAAAAAATAAAATCATGTTGCGATGATTGTTTGAATGTGCGGTTTACCAACAATCGACTGCTCTATTTTCTTTGCATTCTGACAATGTATTTTTTTTTTTTTTTGAAAAATGCTTTTTGTTTGTTGCCAATGTACGAGACGATTTTCATTCAGAGGCCAACTCGTATAGCTCTTGTTTTTTTTTTCTTAGCCAATAGGTAAAAACTAGCAGCAGTTATACCGAATGCAATCGGAGACTTGTTCAAAGCCTCTGGTATTTATTTTAACGACCCAAAAACCGGAACCACCAAGAATAAAGAAAGAAAAAAAAAAAAGGCGCAGATCGAATTGCACACTTTTCAGGCGGAAAGATGATTATACATAAACAATAGATCTAAACGTACACGCTTAATTAAGAAATTGTTCATTCATGCACATGACGAGAGGGCGAAGGGGGGATGCATACAGAGCGTCCTTCTATGCATCGCAATTGGACGAGAACAAGAAGATGGGGGGGGGGGACAACTGTCATCGAGCTAATTACGCATAGACCCTTGTCAGACTGGACTCTCATTTCTCTCTTGTCTCGTCTTATGGCCCGTTTTTTTTTTTTTCAGTCAGAAATGATTAGCAGCGCCATCGGGCGTGACCCCGATGTGCACTGGAACGTGCATATTACATCAAAAGCGCGGCGTATATATAAGAACTTCTCCCATTGACTGTGCACTCTCAATAGATCTCTTTTTCTTTCTCTCTTATCGCTTTTCATTCTCTTTGCTTGCTCCAGTCGCTTCGCCAACGTGATGGAAATAAGGCGAATACACTTTGAGGAGAAAACGTATATATATATAGACGTCTTTCTTCCCGTCTTTTGTTATTCGCCGGTCGCTGGCGTTCATTAGGCCTCCAATCTATGTGATAATAACATCGACCTCTCTCTCTTTTGTGTGTGGAGTGTACCTAGTAGACTGGGGGGCTCTTTTATGTAGTGTCTGGAATGGATTGGATATATGTGGGTAAGGCCTACTCTTTTTATCACGCATTTTAAAAAAAGGGAAAGGAAAACGAGAGCTTTACGAAAGAGGGGAGGGCACCACTACATCCTCAATTTATAGCATTTCTCTCTGTTTTCACTCCCATAGATTACATGAAGAGTTGTATTTACTGCTCCTAACTAGGATCGAAGGGGCTTGGTGAATCGGCCGTTGTGGTCCTGACTCTTGTCGATTGAATCATTCAATCAACTTGGAAATGAACGGAAGAATTTCCGGTTGATTCATTCCTCTCTTTTTTCTTTTTTTTTTTTTTTTTTTTTGATTAATTGTTCATGCGTTAGGACCTAAGAAAAAGCCCCCCCCCCCCCCTCTGTTTTTTAAATCGCCGGCTGGCCGCATCCGCTTGGATTGCGTGACACGCAACTAACCCCGCCGGCGTCTGTTGTGGTGACGTCACTGTGCACATTAAAAAAAAAGCGTGGCGCGGCTCGGGAATGTCAAACGTGCGGTGTAATGACGATTGTCATTAACTCGAGCACTAATGCATATCCTGTGTAATGTCCACGTATTCACTGGGATGTCGTATATCTCTTTGTCGTCAATCGACCAACGACTTCATCCTCTTTTTTTTTTTTTTTTCTCACCGTCCGTCTCTCATTGTCTGCTGGGCATACGGAATTTTGTTCTGCAACAAGAGAAATGCTACCAGTTCCAGACGAGTTCCACTTGTTTCATATCTTAACACGAGAGATTAATCGAAGAGAAAAGAACGCGGATGTGGTTAATTAGTGATCGTGGTGGCCATGGTTTCAAATGAACGGCGCTTCTTTTCTTCTTTTAATTTTATTTTTTATTTACTTTTTTTTTTTTTTTTTTTTTTTGATGGAACAAACTCGAAATTGACAATTCCTTATTTCAATTTGTTCGCTTATTGACTAATCAAGACGGCCATGTGTCCAGCAGTCTTTTTAGAGCTGGGGCCGGCGTGGCAGATCGAATCGTGTTGATGACACATCCTTGTCACGCCCCGCCCTCATCCGCACTTTTTTTTTTTTTTTTTTCTGCCCGCTTCCTTAGCTTTTCTAATGAAGACGGACCACGGTCGGGTCGTCCGAACGTCCAATTTGCTCACGATCCATCGCGCGCGCGCGCCCTTCATTCTTTATACGTACTGTACTTTAGTTGACTTAATAAATCTATCAGGGCTACATAAGATGTACGTGTGTGTGTGTGTGTGTCTTTGTTGGCCGCCCTACAAGCCCCGCGGGTTTGGGCTTTGTAATTAATTGCAATCAGACGAGTTGTCTTTTATGTGTCTTCGTCTTCTTTTTCTCAATAGCGAGAAATTGAATGAAGACGGCCGACTTTGGTACAGTTGGAGACCATTCTTCATCATTAAGTTATAAAAGCCGATGACCTCTTTCTCTTTTGTATTTATTCTCCTTTTAACGCGCACGCTCTCATTCCTTCTTTCGTTGCTTTAAAAAAAAAAAAAAAGCTAATATATATAAATAAACTCGTCTTCTTCTTTCATTTTGTTAAATACTCCCCCGCGTCGCTACGTTCTATTCCGTAGTCTGGAAAATAAAAAATAAAGGGCGGACGCCGGATTTTCCCCATTAAGTAAAGTGGTGCGGTATATACGTATGACGTACGTCTTTTGTTATATTGAAGTAATGGGATACCGTGTCCACTTTTCCCCACGTTACTGTCTGATTGCTAGAAAGAAGAAAAAAAAAAGGGACGTTAATGTTAAGCTGATTGGACGCCTTTCTTTTTATTTGAATCCGGTTGAATGACATTGACGTCAGACGGGCTCTTCTTTCCACATGTCGAACAGAATATTCAATATGTTTCCTTTATTTGGCTCTCGTTCGATAGGTCCGGCAGGAATGTGGGGTCAAGGTGGTGAGAACTATCTGTTGGCCATGCTCCAGCGGAGTCCAGCAGCCCTACAGCAAATCGCCAAGACCTTCTCGGAGTCGGGAGTATCTGAGGCACGTTTTACGCTGGACGGCAGCACTCGATCGTCGCTGGCCGACCATTTGACATCGACGGAAATGAAATTCATACGGACGCATTCGACTGACGTCGGCGTCTTGTGCAAAGCGTGTCAGACGCTCTACGGCTCGGAGGTCGCTGTAGTTCAACACCAAAGGGCCGGCTGCCCACAGACGGCCGAATCGTCTGCAGCTTCCAGCGGTGGAGCCACTCGTCTGGTTTTGCTGCAACACGAGTGCATGGCCTGCGAAGAGAAGTGCCCCACCTTGGCTGAATTGCGCAATCACCTGAACGGCGAGCCTCACCGACGCCAGACGGCCAAGTTGACGGGCAATATGGTCAACGGAAACGCCACCTCGACGTCCAGCAGGTTAGCCGACGATCAGCTGCCTCTCCTTCCACCGATGCAAGCCAATTCTCCATCCAGCGGACTCAGCTCGCAAATCGAGGACGTGGTCAAGCAGTTGACCGCTCTCGCCCAGGCGACTGCGACCAATCCGGGAGCGGCAGCGCCATCCTTTGGCGTCAAAAATAACAGCGGCGACTGCGACACCAACGCCAACATCGCCCAGCGCAAAGCCGCTACCTACGGACAGTGAACATGGTCGGCATTGAATTGTTTTTGGTTGCCGAACCCTACCGATTATGACGAACCCGCCCCCTCCCCCATCGAATGTGACCAAGAAATGAATGGACGACTATATCTTTCGTTTTGTGACGTGTTGTTGCGAGAGACAACTGGAAAAAAAGACGGTGGTTCTTTGCCATTTTTTTCCCCAAACCAAACTCTGGAACGCTCGCTCTCTAGTTTTGTGTGGGTGTCTGCCGTGTCCGTTTTACCTGTGTATGTGTATATGTGTGTGTGTGTGTGTGTGTGTTTGGCACTCTATTTACTCCTATATACTACTACCACTACTATTACTACTACTCTCTATAACCCTTCCCTCCATTACAATATTCCGGTTTACGAGCCGGTGTTACCGCACGGACTTTGATGTGGTGGAACTAAGAGACTGGAACGTTTTTTGTTTTTTTTTTGTCTTTTCCATACCCAGTTTTTTCTTTTGGGTCTCCGCCACTCCCGATGGCCGCGTCGCTACCTGGCCATAGCTCCGGATATATTCTCACATGGTTCCTATTTCACGTAGTGATAACCAGTACATATATATAATAATATTTAAAAACAATAATTAATAATATTTAAAAAAAAAAAAAAAATGAAAAAAAAAAAAAAAATCAAGGCATTTTCATTCCACCCAATTTTTTGTTTTTGTTTCGGTCGTCCTTGATGTCATCGTCTGTTCATTTTTTTTTTTTATCTTGGAAGGAAAAGAAAGAAAAATGTTTTTACGAATCCCCCCCCCCCGTCCCGTCCCTCCCCAAATGACCCTAGATTTCCGTGTTTTTATTTGACACGTATATGCTGTATGTCTGCGTGCAAATCTCTCGTTCTCTGAATTTTTTTTTTTTTCGTTTCATTTTTTGGTTGAAACTCCCTCATCGATTTCTTTCCGCGATTTTGTTTTGACACGACACCCCCCTCGATTTTGCTCATTCTTTATTTTTATGATTTAAAAAAAAAATTGGCGAACTATCTTGGGCAATGAAGACGAAAGATGAGTAATGGGGAAACCAACGGCTCATTCGAATCGTATGCGATTATTCATTCATGAAACAAGTCCTCCCACCACAAATGGTTTTTTTTTTTTTTTGCTCCTGTCGTCATATCATTCGCAGCGCGGGGGCGCGAAAAAATTTGGAAATTTCTTTTTGTTTTTCAAAATTTTGCGATCGAGGCGATGCGATTTTTAATTTCTATTTTGCGATTTTTTTCTTGGAGAAAAAAAAAGAAATACCTCCCCCCATTTTTTAACCCTCCCATGGTCCCCCCTCTCCCAATGATCCAATTTATCTCTGAATATATATACAACGCCTATTGCTTTGTCCACAAGCACCACGAACGAACGTTCCTACGTCGAAAGCCTTGTTATCGAAGAAGAAAAAAAAAAAAAAAAAAAAGAAAAAAAAAAAGAAAAAAAAAACAAACAAAAAAAAAGGAATCATTTTGAAATATTTGAAGCTTTTTTTGTTTTTAAAGAGGAAAACGAGGAGTGGAGAGAAGCAAAGATGATGAATATCCGATTATTTCGTCACTTGTATTTTCTCTCGTGTTTTTTGTTTTCTTGTCGTTCTTTTTTTTTTATTTGGATATATTTTTTTTCTCCCAATCATTTGTGAACGTAAAAAAAAAAAAAGCAGTACTTTTTTTTTTCTTGGTCGAAATTATCTTCGTTCTCTCTCTCCTCTCTCTCTCTGTCGTCTTGTTGGAGCTGTCGTGACGCCATCTCTCGTTATTATACACACGAAAAAGAAACAAAAAAAAAAATTGTGGTTGTTGTTTTGTTTGTTATTTTTTTTTTTTTTAGCTTACCCCCAAATGCCAATTGATTTCCTTTGGGGGACATGTGAGAGAGAGAGAAATTCAAACGTGGCGCCATCAGCAATAATATCTAGCAACAGCGTTGCCACAACAATTTTTTATTAAATGATCGGCGTTCGTATTTTTCACTTCACTATTTGCGCGTTTCGGATGATTTCAAGCAAGCACTTGAGACACTGCCTGCAAAACACACAGTGAAAAAAAAAAAAAAGAAAAGAAAAGGCTGATGAATCATTCCTTTTTTTTTTCTTTTGTGCTGCCATTTTACGAGTAGAAGTGTTTTTTTTTTTTTTTTATGTCGTTTGATGGAAGAAACAAAAATTCCATGACTACAAAGGAGGATATCACATGATGCGCAGCGTTTTGAATTGCGCCAAGGCTAGTTTTGTTTTGCGTGAATTCAGAGTACCAGTTACGACTATCTATATATACAATTGTTTGTATTATTGGCGTTTTTCGATGGTTTCCACGTTTCTTTGTTCTCTCCTCTTCTCCTGTTATCATTTTCGGCTTTTTTCGAAACATTTTTTTGTGTGCGTGTGTCGTGTTGATTTTCTTGACACAATCGTTCGTCTTTTTTTTTTTTTTATGATTATTTTTACGACGATGAAATGATCATTATCCAAGGCTACCTCACCTGGATACTCAAGTTCCTATCAAATAAAGCCTTTCTGACGACGACGACAACAACACATCAACATCAAAGTGAAAAGAAGAAAAATACATAGTCTCTCTGTCACGTAAGACATCCCTTCGCTGAAAGAAAAGAAAACATTCTTTTTTCTTTTTTGGTGGTATTAAATCAATGTGTAACAGACACATGAGCATTCCCGACGAGGTGTACAGTACGTGTGTATGTAGAGTGGCGCCAAGTTTGTGTTCCAAACAAAAATATTTTTCCCCCCTTCGATAGAAAAAGGTGGGCGGGCGGAATCCTGCCGATTTTTTTTTTTTTTTTTTTTTTTTTGAGCAAACGTTTTTCATTTTATCAGACAACATTTTGTTTTGTCGGTTTCGTTTTCTTTTTTTTCTTTTCGAATAAAGAAAAATCTGTGTGTGTGTTTTTTTTTTTCCGTGTGCGTGAATGCGTGTGTATGTCTCTGTGGTTATGTATACACGACCCCAGAGCCTTGGGATTCCATGGCTGACATTCAGTGTTTCGCTCTAGCTCTCTCTCCATCTCTTTCTTTCTGATGTTTTGTTTTTTTTGTTTTTTTTTTTTTTTTGAAAATAACAACATGGGTCATTATTTCGTCAACAGGCTCCGACACCCACGTTTCCCCCCGTTTTTTTTTTCATTTATTACATCATAGTTTGATTCTAACTATGTTGATTTCAACTGAACGAAAGATGTTCTTTTATTATTTAATGGGCTAAAATAATCGCGAAAAGTTCGCGGGAGATTCAAATTTTGACATTGCCCTCACCCTGCAAGCTCCACCCTCACAAACAAGACATGTTGTATTATATTATAAACTAAATAGTTGTGTTATTATCGTTTTATTTTTGCCCAGTTTGTTTTTTTTGTTTTTTTTTGTGTTTTTCGATGTGGAAGAATTTTTGTTGGTGGTTCAGTTCTTTTTCAAACCATTCGCCGACGATGATGGCACATTCCGAATTTTTCAATTTTCTCTCCTTTTTACCGTATGCGATGACGTGTCCCCCAACCGTTTTTCTGTTGTTTTTTCTTTGAGGGGGGATTTTTTTTCGTTCTCTTTTTTTTCTTTTCGGGAACAGGAAAAATGAGATGAAAATGTTTTTGCGTGGAGGACCGAGTTCCTCACGTCTTAAAACATCTCCATGTAATATTCGTTGAAGACGCATTCCCTCTAAATTCAATCGAAAACAAAAAAAGAAATCATTTTCTTTCACTCTCCCCGCCCCCCCCCTCCGATTTTTTTGAAAAACAATTCAACTTACCCGACCTTATTATTTTTCTTAAATTAAATTAAATTAAACAAAAAAAAAACAATTGTGTTGTTGTGTTGGAAATTCATTTGTCTTTCGTGATGATGGGGCAGTATATATTACAATGTGATGGATGCTGACTGTTCTTTCTGTAGAATTTATCCGTGGCTTCTGGCAATACAAACTTGTCAACCCGTCAATCCCGCTCGATGCGGTTCGCCGTTTTTCTTTGCCCGCTCTCGTTTGTTTTTCCTTTTTTTTTTTTTTTTTATAGTCGTATCCCTAAGGGTGTGTATAGGTGTGGCATCGCCATTAGAAACGCGCCGCCATTTAATAATATGCGAACTCTGAACGCAGCACACACACACACACAAAAGAAAAACAACAACAAAAATTAATGAGTTATACTCGCATTTGCATGGACGTGTTGTCGTAAAAAGCGATCGCCGAAAGCTGATGGACGTAAAAGGATTACGCAACGCAACGCGACACACTCTTTTTTTTTTCGGGATTATTTTGCGCTGGCGTTCGTGAAAAAATGATGTTGCACGTCAACTTGCTACTTACAATTCGGCGAATTGTCTTTTTTAGTTTTGTTTTTTTGGGTGTTTTGCGCAGATTGACGTGTATTTGCGTAACGAAACTAATAAGATGTTTCCATGTACGTATGGATTGCGTAATCAAGAGAATCCGTGTGGCGAGACTATGCACCGCTTTACGCAAACTCGTTTGGCGTCCCCTCTTTTTCCATCCAGTCCCGCGTTTTTGCTCGTATTCAAATGAGATGGGAGGAAGGTACTGTGCAGCTGCAACCAATGAGCATTGTGCATCGGCTCCGCCCACCTTGCCACTCTTGCGACAAGATGGAAGACAGTGAACTAAAAAAAAAAAAAGAAGTAAAACGGAACATAAAGGTAGAAACAACTCTGGGAGAAAAAGAGGAAATTAAAACAGCAGTCGGAGTACAGAATAGAAAAGCGAAATAAATGAAATGATGTAATAAAGGGAAAGTACGCGCGTCCCGTTTCACGCCGACGCCGTGTGCCACCCGTTCAAAATCTAAAAAAAAAAAAAAAAAAAAAAAAAGTTTTTTTCCTTTTTGTTCGTATTGATCGGTTGCGTTCTAGCTCTCTGCATATCTAAACTACATATATATATATGCATGCTAAAGGGGAAAACAGTGACTGGGCTCGTTCCAATATGGCGGATCCAATCCGTCCATGAAGCGCGACAAGGACAGGGAAAAAAAAAAGGGCGGAGGGGAGAGAGAGAGAATAAATGTCATTTAGGAAATCAAAAAAAAAAAAAAAAAAAAAAAAAAAAGGACGGAGTTTTTAATCAAATAACTTTGCGCTAGAGGGATTTTTTTTTTTCTTTTATAGATTGTACTCGGTGACAAGTTTTTTAGAGCTCGGCTGATATTGGAGTGTTATAGAAATTGCTGTCTGTGTAGGGATGATGGCGGATATGCAGGTCACAGGAGGTGCAATTACGGATACAGCGGTATTATATAAATAGATAGAGGGTATCAGAAGAGAAGAGACGAGTGAGAGAAGCTTTTTTCTTTTCCTATTCAATTATTATTATTATTATAAACAGCGTGGAGATATGAGGAGGTGAACGCATCTCTCATCACGGCGGGTATTTGAGACGGGGCTCACGACACAATCTTGTCGTCTCATCATAGTCACGTCTGTTGTAGCATCTGTCAGGAAAACGTATGTTTTAAATGTGTTTCTTTTTTTTTTTTCCTATATTTTTTGTCGTTCGCTTTTTTTTTTATTTTTTATTTTGATTCGGTTGATGCGCAACGTTCCCATCCAACTACACACGATATTTATTTAGAAAAAGAAAGGTAATGCTGAAGCGCTTGGGTTCGTACGCACAAACGTACTCGAATCATTTTCTGTCTTTTGTATCTGATTATGCACAACAATATGTCTTGGAAAAAATATAGGGCTAGTGTTCCCACGCAAAGCCAAAATGGTACAAAACATTGTTGTGTGTTACGAAAAATTCAGATCGAAATTTTTGTCCGTTACAATCAAACAAATCTATTTTTTCTTGGGACACAACATAGAAATTTTAAAGGTGTGTTCAACAACATAGGTAATAATCTAGAGCGCTAGAGGGGCAGCTCATCAACCTTTTTTGGTTGTATGCAATATTATGCATACATGCGCAATTACGTACCGCCTTTACTGCCACTTATTATGCTGTTCGACTCTTGTTCAATAATTATTGGCTCATGCAGGTGCCTCTTAACTGTAATTTGGCCTCCACCTTTTTTTTTTTTTTTTGAACAACACGACGTGTGTTCTTTCGCATTTCGTCTCCTCCATATTTATAGGAAAAAAAACAAAAAACCAAGGCTGTATTAAAGAAAAGAAAGAGACAAATCATGTGTATCGATTGATAATCAAGGACATTCACGACACGCATGTTAGAAGAAAACAAAAAAGTCGGTTGTCCGGTGTAATAGCTCGAGTGTCATGACAACTTGGGGAATCGAGCGAAAGAAAAAAAAAAAAACGTTCCATGTAGGCCCCGTATTCAATTTTGGGCGTTCAGAGTCAAAGCGAATGAAGCTTCTCTGGCGTACGTGAATACGATTGTGGGCGTCGGGAGAGTTTAAACGGGAGGGTGAAAAAAGAAGAAAAGGGTAGAGAATAAGAATAGAAATCAATTGTCAAAAATAAATTTGAAAAAGAGCACGGCTTGATGGAAAAGTTGGAAAAACGGGCAGAAGAAAATTATTACTGGAAGCTTTGCTTGCGCTAGGCGCCATACAGACAGAGGCGGAGGGATGGTGGGGGGAGGACGTCGGGTTGACAACACAATTCACGCAGGAGGGTGGGTACCGCCGGTACAACATCGGCCGTACTATGCCAGCAGTTAAAAAGCAATCGTTCAACTTGAATAATCAATCTGCGGTAACAAACCAGACCTTTCACCTCCAACGACGCCGCCGACGTCGACGACGCCTAGACAACCAATCAATACTTTCTCTTATTTCTTTTCTCTTTCCCCCCCACCACTTTTTTTTTTTTTTCATTTTATTTATCCTCCTTTTTTTGTGTGTGTGTGTTCTTCCATCCCCTGTCGCATACACACACACACACACACGTAACAGTCGGATTGGAATAACGTTTCCGCATCAGCCGCGCGTTATATTCTTTCAGTTCGCTTCTTTTTTTTTTTTTTTTTTCCTATTTTATGTATACATTAAAGAAGAAGAGGATTGGCTGCCTGGCACTGCCTTTCTTTCTATTTTGAATCGTGACGATGAAATTGTCTCAGCTGATTAGAATATCAATCGCACTCTCAGACTGAAGAGCGTACTCTCTGTGCAGGCTCTCTCATCCGCAGGATCAAAAGCCATCGAGTTCTATATTTATTTATTTCTCTCCTTCCATCATCATCTCTTTGTCTTTACATTTTAAAGATATATTTTCGAAACACACACAAAAAAAAGAGAGATGGATGAGAAATATTTGAAATGCCTTTTTGATCCTCGAGTCAAAGATATCCTCACTCACCCTTCCACTAAAAAAAAAACGGAGGAAATCATCATATTCCCAGGATCGTTTTGAATTGGAAAGAGAAATGGAGGTTAGGACAAAAAAAAAGGAGAATGGGTGGGGATGAACGCGTGAAAAATGTTAGTCAAAGGCGCCAGCGTTTTTCTTTTTCACAACTGTCATCTGCATATGCATTATTTATCGCACCGTTGAGACATTGTATTTGAGAGCGGGCTGTATAGACTCTATTGGATGTATATATGCACTGGATGTGCACAGTATACACGTACCTCTTTTTTTT
Organism: Daphnia carinata; assembly: GCF_022539665.2. Taxonomy (NCBI): domain Eukaryota; kingdom Metazoa; phylum Arthropoda; class Branchiopoda; order Diplostraca; family Daphniidae; genus Daphnia; species Daphnia carinata. The sequence continues at coordinate 6,451,254 of NC_081334.1, forward strand.
TTTTTTTTTACCCTGGCGACTTATTATTAAAAATAAAAGAATGAAATATTTCCATTCAGCCGTATAGCACTTCAGATTGGTCGTAAATTTCACGTTGAAAAAAAAAAAAAAAAAAAAAAATATCAAAATGGGAGATAATAGTCCCAACATTGAGATGACAATAGGATAATCTTCTCTGTGTGTTGTGTGTATAACTTTCAAAGAAAACTGAATCGCCTCTTTGTGTTCCATATTTTACGACAGTCGGGGCCAAGTTTTTTTTTTTTTTTGTTTTTCATTTGATTTGATTTACGCAGACGACCCCCAAAAACGGGGAGATTTCGAATGTTGATTAATACAAAATAAATAAATGTCACCGACAAATTATCGTACGTAGACAACCCGCGGGATGTCATTTTCAACGGTGCCAAACAAAAAAAAATATATAAAGAGAGGCTCGTAATCATTTTTTGAAAAAAAAAAAGAAAAAAGAAGAAAACTGGCAATCAAGTTTTATATGGCCACGTCATTGCAAGTCTATAGAGGACAAATGTGTCTTGGCTCTTGTTTATACAAGACAGAACTGAATTTGTTTGCTGTTGTTCGCCATTTCTGCCAGTTTTTCAATAGTGGACACAAGGACAGTGGGAGTGTTTATAGACAAATTTTCAACGAGATGTCTCGTTGTGTGTGTGTGTGTGTGTGTGTACAATGTTTTCGTCTCGATTGGACAGTCAGGACACATTCGCTAGCCAAATTCTCATTTCCATGTCGGCCATCTGGGGTAAGTAAAAAAAAAAAAACAACTCTATGTATTTATTGAGAGGGGAATTTTTCAAAAACGTTATTTTTAGATTGTATCAAGGAGATTAAAGAAAATAAAAAAGTAAGAGAAAAAAAACACACACACACACACAGAAAAAGGCGTTGATCTCGTCTCTCTCATCTACTGATTTATGGTAATTAACCGTTTCAAGGGTTTACCCACGCTCTCTCTCTCGTTGGCGCTCTCCAATAACACACGACGTAATCAAATGCGACCAGAATGACTCTTTCGCTTCCACTTTCTGTGTGTTTGTGTGTGTGTGTGTGTCTGTCTGTGTGTGTGTACAGCACATTATAAAAAGAAGTCAGAGAGAATGAGACAATGATGGGAAATTCCGGGATTCTATCACATTTCCCGGGAACGAAAAAAAAAAAAAAAAAAGGTATGGCAACAAAACGAAATCCTCCCCCACAATATTTATACAGTACCCAAAATAGTTTTTTTTTTTTTTTTTTTCAAATTATAATTCTGAATTAATTACAGAGTGCCAATGTTTAAATTTTTTTTTCCTTTTTCAGTCTGGTTTGATTCTTTTTTTTATTAAATATTCAAGAAAGAAGCCACGAGAATCGAAAATGAAACACAATCATCCATAATGTGGTGGTTGGTGAATGGCTAAATCACGGACGGTGGGAGAACTTCAGCAAAGCCTATCATTCCCGAAATGCAGTGGACTGTCACAGACGGACTGGCCGATGAGTCCACATTTCCTTCGAGCCCTCAGCGCGAAACAGCGAGCAAACAATAATAAACCATGAAGAAAAAAGAAAATAACAGCGCACAGATGGTGATTTGCTGCTGTGACGACGCAGCCAGTCACACTTGGATAATTGCACGGAGCGTGATGATATTCAACTACACGAAAGCTCTACATTTAATAGAATGAGATGAGTGTATAAGAATAAGAGAGAGAGAGACTCGACATTAGGCTTTCTTCAACGGAGGTTTGTGAATAAATTTCCGGCATGATTATGTATTGCTGCAACACACATAGTGGTGCTATAGATTTTATTCTTATTTTCTTACTGTTTAGGAAAGAAGAGCGACACTGGGGCTTGCTGTTATTGAACAGATAAAAAAAAAAAAAAAAAGGAGAAAATAGACGTCACAGTCTTGACTCATCAAAAGAAATCTTTTTCTCTTTCTGTGAGGAACGATTGTTGTTGTGGGGCCGCATTAAAAAAACACACGAACGAAGAAGAAAAAAAATGGGGGGGGGGGGGAGATACAGAAATTGATGGTGCATATCAAAAAGCGTGAGTCGCCCATTGCACACCACACCGAAACCCGGGGGCCGCGTTCCTGCGTGTGATCATGTGGAAATTTCATTTTTTTTTTCTTCTTCTTCTTCAAATATAATCCTCTTGAATTATTTTTTTTTTTCCAGTCTCCTCCCTCTTTTTTTTTTTTTTTTATTTAATTCCTCGTCATTTTTATTTGTTCAAAAAATTATTTTCGAAAGTAAATAAACCCTTTTGTGTGTGTGTTGCTGTTTGCGTTATGTCGGAGGTGGATGAGTGGGTTGCAAACCCAAATCGCTTAATTTCCTGTTACGTTGAACAATACAGACGTTCGATGTCCTTTCTAAAAACTATTTGAACTTGTAAGGAAAAAAAAAATAACATGTTTATTTTCATTAACGTTTCCTCAGGTGTGTCTGTGTGTGCTGGACTCCATCGTTCATTCAACGCTGGCGAGATGAATGAAGAATCAAGGACAAATATTCAAGGGTTCACAGAGAACAATATCAGACAGGCCTTGGAAAATGAGATAAGTACACGAGATTCACGCTCGAACGATTGCACGATTTTTTCTCCTCCTTTTTATTAATTTTTTAAGAAATCAACAACAATAATTGCGTGTGTTGTGTGGATGGATCATATTTATTTTTTTTAATGCCTGTAATGTTTTCTCTTTACAATTTTTCTTTTTTTTTTTCGGATTAGTGATTACATCGTGTCTTTTCTTTTTTGAAGGGTAAAAAAGGTTAGTTACTGTTGCTGTGTAGGGCACTGGTTAGGTTATCTTCGCTGTTAATCTGAACCATTGGAAGCTCCATCTTTTTGCGCCACATCGCTGTGCCAGCCCAGCACTCTTTTGCGTCCATTCCCTTTGGGGGTCTTTTATTTATTTTTTTTTTTTTTGTGTGTGTGTGTGTGTTGTTCTCTCTTCTTGTATGCAGCAGTAGTGTGTGTAGTACTGTTATACCCCTCCCCCAGCTGATTCCAATCGGTCATTAATAAACGCTGACGTTTAACAAGGTTCACCAGATCTTTTTATGGGGCTCCTTTTTCTTTTCTCTACTTCCTTTTTGGTTTTTCTTCGTCTTCTTCTGGTGCTTGTCTCGAAGAACCAGCGACCGAGTTCTTTTCTTTTTCTTTTTTTTTTCCTCTACTTCTCTTTTTATTATTATTATCATTTCTCTCCTGGCCCATTCTTCATTCCCCTGCAACCCGTTCACAATGTCTCCAACAGCCAGCATTCCACCTATAACACACTGGAAAAGGAGAAGGAAGAAGAAGAAGAAGAAGAAGAAGAAAAAAAAAAGGGACAGACTGGAACGAGAGAGAGTCGCGTTCATTAGCTCCTTCATCGGTCTTACTTCTTGCACGGCTGCACCCCCATCTCTTTTAGATATATTCTTTTCAGTCAGAGGCATTGGGGGTCTCCTTGCTTTCAAGAGCACCACGAAGGAAGAAAAAACCTTTGACCTATAATAGACATAAGAGTTTCCATATGGCAGGTATAGATGTGCACACACACAGGACGTGCCATCTACCAATTCAGCAGATTCTATTTCTTGTTATTTTTTTTTTTTTTTTTTGTGGTCGGTCGCTCAATTTCTGTGTGAGCCCCCAAAAGATTTTATTCTCATGTTCAAAACCCAGGGTGTGACAAACGACACTGAGGTGCACAGCAGCACATACAAAAAGGGCGATCGTCTTCCATCGAGGGAAGGATTTCTATTTTTCTTACCCTCCCATCATTCACCAGTGATACAGGAAGAAGGAGCTGATGGTGGTTACAAACACATACAGAAGAAGAAAATAGTAATAATAATAATAAAAAGAAGAAGGCTACGAAATCTTTTCGTTTCTTTTGTTGTCATAACGATGCACAATAGATTTTGTGGCCACAGGTATGAAGGAAATGGTATAGACCTTATAGGGGCTTGTGTGTTTATAATATATGTACAAATGTCTGAGGCTTGGAAAAAAAAATAAAATAAAATGAAATCTTTTTAATCGCGAGTCGCTTTTCTTCTTTCTTTCCCTCCCATCACTACGTACCGGAATTTAGAAAAAAAGAAAAGAGAAAAGAAAACGACATTTTGTTTCTCAGCGTACTGTGCATCGGGCATTGGCTTGTTCACTCAAAGTTATTTATGACCATAACTGTAGTGTGGAATAATAGCAAGTTATATACACGTAAAGATTCCGTTTGGAATCACGAAGTCATTTGGACAATGTCCCTGTTAGCTTCGCGTGTTTTAGTCGGTGGTCTTTTGTTTGACTTTGTTGGTTTAGTCGTTTCAAGATTCCCCAGAGAATGTTTTTCCCCACAAATAAATGGGAAAAGATTCTATTTAAATATTTAGGTGATGAACGTTACATTCCTCCGTTTGTTTTCTCTGAGAAGAACTCTAATTTGGAGAAAAGAAATAATGAAAATTGAGACTGATCTAGACGCTGTTTAGCCATCACCTTTAGCGCATTGACGGTGACGTCGTCTGCTAGGTGCACAAGAACGGAGGAAAGTGAGCTCCTAGAGTTTTTCAAATGCTTTGTGCTGTAAGCATATGGTTATGCCTTTTTGGCGCCACCCACTTTCGTTGAGTTGAAAGTCACACTATAATCAAGTTTTGTTCTTCCTTTTAAGACGAAAACAGTCGCATGGCATCGTAATATTTCGTGCATCAATTAGATCGTCCGTTTTGATGAGAAAGTTTCCCATGCCCTGGTTGTTGTGGCACGCATGTGAACTCGTTAATTATCGACTTAAACCCGCCATCACGTTGCTACACTGCGTGTTTCTGTGCCTCAGTGCAACCACGTTGTCTGGCTCATCCGGCAGGATGGGTAGCATATCAGCACAGCCAAAAACAATGAGATATTGCAGCGCTGATGGCTGCCAAGAGTGTCCCCCGTCAGCAGTGACACCCACCAGGCCTTACTTCAGGACGGCCCTGGCCCGTTCTGTGTATTCCAAGATCCTGGTGGACGAAGAGTTCAAGAACTTCGACAGGACCAAGGTAAATCTTCTTACATTGCTTAACCCAGCTTAGTTCCATTTAGCTCCCACTTCTCCAAGGTGACGAGTCATTCGCAGCCAGTTCCAGATTGATGGGAAAACACTTGAGACAGTCTTTGATGAGGGGGACTGGCTTCAGTAATGAATCATAAATTAGTCTAGAGCTAGACAAACACAATGGCCGTGAATGGCGGTTTGATCTTAACCACATCAAGAAAATGAGGGCGCTCGTCCTTCGCACTGCTTCCTTGCCGCCTCCCCCGCCCCGCCTCACGACGCCAGCGTTTCACCATCTTCCCACTGGTAGTTTTGCGGTCGACTTTAATCATGTTTCCACCTAGCAATTACAAACTCATTATTATCGAAGCTATTTCTCTTCTCTCCCTCCCCCCCCCCCCTCACATCAGAATTTTCTTCTTACTACACAAGTCCAATTAAAAATCGTACATTTTCTTCTCTCTCACACACCCTCCCCTCATTCTGTTCCATTCTTTTTTTGTCCTGTGAGATATACGGGGAAGCAAATTAGAACACACACATACACACACACACACACGCATCCACTCATTTAAAGAGACACTTCCGTCGTGCGGCTTTTCGAAAAAAACAAAACAAAACAAAGTACCGTAAAAAGAACACAAGAACTGTAGAAGGGAATTATAGGTTTCACATTAAAGTTAAGAAGAAGAAGAAGCTGGAATCCTTTTGTTTTCTTGCCTATCTGCTTCATCTTAGCTGTTCCCATCGCATTCAATGCACTTCTTGTGAATGCTAAATTAGCTTCACTTTGGCGTGAAAGGAAGTAGACTCTTTTCTCTTTGCTGGTACCACACATACATGACTTATTGTTCTTCGTTCTTTTCGTATTCTCCCCTTTTTCCTGTTAGTTCGTTTCACCATTTTTTTGTCTTTTCTTCGTATTTCTCGTTTGAGTGCTACTGCCACAGAGTCTCCGGCACTCCCGATCTTGACGGGTTTTTAATGGCGGTAATTAGATAACGTTTGTTCTCTTAATCAGAGCAACGTTGTTTGACTTCCCCTCTTCCATTCCCGACAATAGCAAAACAAAAACAGCAAAGCATAAAAATGGTTTTCTTTTTCTTTCTCACGTTTTTTTTTGCTTCTTTTTTCTTAGAATGTTTTTGTTTTTCAATCACCTGCAACACCTTTCCTTTAAAAAAAAAAAAAATCTTAACAAGTCTTTACGGCGAAACAATCTCCAATCAGAGAAGAAGAAAGAAGTTCCGGGACTTGCTTTTCTTCTTTGATTATTTCTATTTATTAATTTTTTTTTTTTTTGCGTTTCCGTTAGTCTTTTTTTTTTTTTTTTGCGTGTCACGACCAGCGATTGGAAATGACGTCTGGCTGTGATTCGATTTCGTCTGCATCCTTTTGAACTCGGCTGCGCAAACAACCGCTGAATGCGAAACAAGTCGAACTGTGGTAAATGATTGACGTTTTAGCGATCGAGAAATACGCTTGCAAAAACGCGTCATTTTTTTTCTTTAAGGAATAAATTGACAATTCAACAGGAATAATCTTGGCAAGCGAAAAATGTTTAGGTTTTTTTTTTTTTTTCGCCAGGTTATTGGCCTTTATGTTAGTTGAACGGACGTCCGCCCACGTTGCGGGTGGCGCTAGCCATCAAGCCCGCTGATTTGTTATCGGTTATTGCAATGCCTACACACATACTATTATTACACGTGATTGTTCGTGTGTGACGCCGATGGCCATCATTCAGCCAAATGAATGGAAACCATAGAGAAGGTGAAGAAAAAGAAAAAAAAAAAGAAATAGCCCGTAATTTAGATTCGAGTTTAACACGACCAACAACAACACACACACACACACAAAATCGAATAAATGATATACTAGTTCTAATTTTTTTTTTGTTTTGTTTTGCACAGTGGTATAAGGTGAATGTTGAAGCTTTGGAGCCGGAGGCCGGCGAGCTGTTCCTCGAGCTGGACTCTACGGACGCGGAGACGCAGGTGTTTCTGGAGCGATGCCAAGAGCGTTCGGACGCCGTTTTTACCCAGCTCTTCCACCTGGTGGCCCGCACGCTTCTCGCTCCTTTCGTCAGCCAGACGTCGATTAACGGGTGAGCTTTCAAAATCAAACTATTTTTTTTTTTTTTCTTTTTTGCTTCTTCCTTTTGTTTTGTGTTTTTGGGGAAATTCGTGGGCGATTTGAAACGAACGGACAGGCCTTTCTTCTTTTTTTTTTTGTACGATTGCATCGCGTTGGGTGGATGTTGTTTGGGAGGGATGTGACGCCCCACTGGGTCGGTAATTGGCCTACCAGTCGGCCCCGCTCAGCTGAATTCACGCACGCCAGACAGAAGAAAGTCAGTCAAGACGAGACATATTCTTCTTTCGATACGATCCAGCGCTCGTTTTTTCTTTCTTTCTTTCGTTTTTTTTCTCTCTCTCTGTTCAAGAGACTCCGTTCTGTTTGCTAGGGAGAAAAGGATAACAACGCAACGAACGAACAAACGCGAACAAAAGGGGCAAAAAAAAAAAAAACTATTTAATCACGGATTTTTGGATATTTCCTCGAGGCTTCTTCCTCTTTTCCCATATTTTTTTTTTGTTAGAAAAAAGGTAAATAATAATAATAATAATCCGGAACTCACGGAGTTGGGAAAGGAAGGGGGGGGGGCAAGTGGAGCATCTGGAGGGCCCAATTAAAAAGAAGAAAACTCTCCCCCGCCAACAAACAACCCAATTTAAATGTTTTCTATTTTTTTTTTTTTTTTTGAAGTTGGAAAAAAGAGAAGAAGAAGAAGAAAATAATTCGTTTTTGAATGAAAAATCATGAAATATTGTTGTCGGTTGATTGAATCGAGCCTACTACTGCGCAAACCCTCCATCCATGTTGGCCCTCTTGCGGGCGGAGGAGATAACAAGAGATTGGGAAACACATTTTTTTTTTTGATCGGCATCGGCAAGTGTTTTTGAAAGATCTCCCCCCATTTTTTGTGAGGGGGAGGGGGTGACTCTCAAAAAAGAAAACGTTCGTCCCCGTGTTGCGTTGATTAAAAGCGATGTTTAATAGGGTGAAGGTTTAGGAAGCTCGTGCGCGTTCCTCTCTCAAATGAGGAGGAGGCAGGGATAGCGACGCTTGTCGGTTTGGCGTGATGTTTCGCCACCACCTGGCACTTAGGCGCGCGCGCACACACACACACACACACACGAATTATAAACCTAATCGTTTGATTTATTCAACAGGGCGCCGTCAAAACGGTTATTTTCACGTGTGCTACCCTTTATTTTTTTTTCTCTTCTTTCTCTCTCTTCTTTAACGGAGCCCCCCTAGTTACATCGATCCACCCGCCATTTTTTTTATTTAAAAAAAAGCATTTTACATATTCATATATTTTCTTTTGTTAACGTCGTTCTCCCGTTTTTATAATCATTTTTTCTTTTGGTGCGTGGAGCGTTACACCGTCAGGCTGATTATTAATCAAATCATACCACTTTTTTTCGAAATATATACGTAAAACGTATTGACCCCCTCCTCCAACCCCCTCTTTAAAAAAAATGTGATCAGTATGAAAAAGGTTTTTTTTTTTTCAAGTTTCGATCGAGATTTTATAGGGGTTTTTTTGTGGAACGTTTCGACCCAGCTGCCATTTTCTTTTATTATGACGATTTTTTTTGTGTGTGTGTGTATTGTTTCGTTGTATAAGCGTACCGTGTCCCCTCGATCGGCGTTGATAGCCTCGTAGTAGTAGACACGGAACTTTGTTAACACACCATTGACCTGCTTCTTCTTCACCCTCCCACAAACTATACCGGCGCTCTTAATTTATGTCGTTTCTTTTATTATTATTATTTTTTTTTCTTCCTCTTCTTCCTTCTCGCTATCGTGGTTCGTTGCTCCTATATATCTATATACTCTCTCTGTTCATTATATTTGATATTCCAATCGATATTTCGTTGTTAAGGCTTACGTCATTGGGTCTCTCTCTCTCTTTCCGTGTGTTTGGGTTGCACACAAATTTTTTTTTTTTTAGAAAGAAAGAAAGAAGGGGAGACGAAAAAAAAAAAGATAAATATAGTTGAAGGGAGAGAGAGAGAGGAAAAAAAAAAAGAAAGAAATGATGTGATTCGCTTTTGATTCCTCATCAGAGCCGAACGTTTTTTTTTCTTCCCCCCTCTTTCGTTTCTCGTTGTCATTGACAACACACGGCACGAGCCCCAAATGTGTACGTATCGATGTTGTATAATTTTTTTTTTTTTTTACCCTCTGTGATCTCGGGTTGAAACGAGGGATGTTGATGAGCACATTGGATTGTTGCTGAATCTTTTCGAGCAAAAAAAGAAGAAAAGGTTTTAGCGTTCCCCCTTTTTTTCGTTCTTATTCGTGTGATGTGTCGATTTAATTGCCAGTTTGATATGAATGCGTGAAAGCTTTTCTCTTTTTTTTTTTTTTTTGCCAGGAATCGAATAAAAAAAAAGGGTTTCCTTTTTGTCGCATGTAAATGCATCGTTCGTAAAGGGAATCGATCGTTAGTCGCATGTAACACCATCTCCCCCCCCCCTTCTCCTTGTGTCTACTGTCAAAGTGACAGAGAGTCATCTGGTGCCAATTACCAAGTCTGATCGGAGTTGTAGAGCGAACGAACCCACACCCACTTGCGAACGCGCGTGTACACAGATCTGCGCGTAACAAAAAAACGAATATATATATATATATATTTTTATTTATTTTCTCTTTTTTTTTCTCATTTTGGGGAGTTGCAACGATTAAGGATCGAATGGTGCGTAGCTATCATTTCCTTTCTCTCTCTCTCTCTCTCTCTCTCTGACGGTTCTTGTTTCACGTTCCTCCCTCTTCTTTATACATTTCATTGCATTTCCTCATCTGTGCACGCTCCTGTCATCGGCTCCATGTAATAGAAGATAAAGGGGAGCTTCAAAAAAAAAAAAAGAGAGCTCTCATCGAAAAGTGCGTCTTCAGCGTCTTTTTTTTTTTCCACACACACACACATGCAGCAGCAGCAGCAAAGAGAGAGTAGTATTGATCGCTTTTGATTTTTTTTTTTTTTTTTTATTCATCTCTGTTGAGGCGACATTTTCCATCTGGGAGGTTGTTGGTGATTTCGCCATGCCTCCCCACCCTCCCCACTTCTCGTTTACGTGATTCCTAGTATGTGCTCGTCTGTCGTGAAGAGAGAAATCTATTTATTATTATTATTTTATTTATTTTTTTTTTTTTTATAAAGAAACGTATGACACTGACTAGTGTGTACGAGATAGATTTGTTTCTCTTGTGCCTCTTTCCTTTTTTTTTTCGGTTCGAGACGGCCGTGTCTGATTGGATGTCGGATGTAAAGAGAAATTCAAATTTGATTAAAAATGCGTTTTTGCTTTAATCGATTGCAGTGGGGAGGGTTTCGTGATTACTTTTTCTTTTGTGGAGCAATTTGAACAATTCTGCTTGGATTTTTTATTGCTTATTCTCGATGGAAATATTCTAATTTAAATATGGCGTCGTGATCGATATATTTGTATATATATATATATTTTCCTATTGGGTTTGAGTTGCTGGACGTTGTGCGTACGTATACAAAGAAAGATGAAAGAGAGGCAAAAAGAGATAGAGAGAGTGTGTGTATGGTGTGTGTATCTATCCGGCCGGAAACGGAAGAGGGTGGGAGATGAGAAAAAAAAAGAGAAAGAACGAACGAACGAACGAAATGGTTGATTTGTTCAATCTACATACGCGATTGAAGAAGAGAAAGGGGGGGGGATAGAAGAAGAAGGAGAAGAGCAGGAAGGCGTAGATATTACAGACAGAGAGATCAATGATCCAGCCAGCGGCCATCTTGGACTTGTGAGTTTCTTCTTCTTCTTCTTTCTTTTTTTCCTTCAAAAATAAAAATAAAAAAGGATGGCCGCGTGTGGCACAATTGTTTGATGTTTGAGCTCCTCTTTTTCACCCTGCGCCAACATCCGAAAGGGGGTGGAGTGTATCATATAAGATGGAGATCGCCATATTACCATAGTCGATGGCCGTCTTTTTGATACAAAAAAAAAAGAAAAGGGTGGGAGGGATTGGCTGCTGGTCTCCAATGGATCGGCGACAGTGGCGCCCTTCGATGAAGACGAGAACACACATGGGAGGAGAGAGTGAGGGTGGGATTCTGGCAGGCGCTCCTTCTGACCACACAGTGACGCTCTCCACGCATATCCGCGTCCGGATTAGAACGTCAAAGGGTTAAAGCGACGATTGGTTCATCATCATTGGCGACAAAAGGGGAAATGGGGGGGGGGGGGGTTCTTTTGCTCCCACTGGGCGGGGCTTGTATATTTAAAAGGGGACCTCTGTGTGTGTGTGTGTGTGTGTGTACCCCCCTATTCTCGAATTATGCGCACATGCCCTCGCTAACCCTTTTCTATTTTTTTTTCTTCATTATTTACGTAGCCTAGTTGTATACGCACAATAGCCGTGGCAGAGCACGACATGCTAATGAGTTTCCTCACTGGTTGACGAGATTGCGGCACGACACGCACAAAATAATAGACGAACAAGCGGAAGGGGGGAGCAAGCCAAAAGGGTTACACGTAGAGGGATAGGGCGGAGTTTTGATTTATAGCTCCCCCCTTTTTTTTTTTTTTTACTTTGCCCCCTCTTCACGTATGCATATTGACTCGTCTGCGCAACCCCCCCCCCCCCCACTTCTTCTTCCTTTTATATGGAAAAGAAAGTGTTGGCCCTCCCCGGGAGTTTTGCAGTGTGTGTACACATTTAGGTGGGCCTTTTGTTATATCGATTTTTGTTGTTAGGCCTCCTCCCCTTTTATTGCTCCGCTTTATTTCGCTCAGCATCCCAGCCCGTCGAAGACCATGCCCCCCCCCCTCTCTCTTTTTTTTTTTTTTGCATTTGCATTTGCATTCGCCAATCAGATTTACATATTATTATTTCAACCTTACCGTGCTCTTCTTTCTTCTCCTCTCGTATCTTCTCGTCGTCGTCGTCTATTGTTGCTAACTCGCAGTCCGCCATCGATGCGCGTTATTTCTTTTCACGAACTTTTGATTGCAGCGTTGCCGCTATTGCGCGCGCATTTGTTTTGTTTTTTAAATCGGAACTGCCAACTATTTTTTATTAAATTGCTTTTTTTTTTGTCATCATTTGAAATCGAAAAGAGAAATTAATTTTCTTTGCTTTTGGAGGAAGGGTTGGGCTGTGTTTGTTTGTTTTGTTTTGTTTTGTTTCCCCTCTCAGTCTGGGGAAGGTTTCACGGAGAAACGGAGCGCGATTCCAAAGGGGAAACGGATAAAAATATGCCAAGCGAAATGGAAAGGAAAAAAAGAAATCACGTAGTAATCTATAACATTTTTTTCTTTTTTTTTTCGCGTGATTTCTTTCTATTTCATTCCGCTTTTTTTATTTTATTTTCGCTTTTTTCATTCTGGTGCATTACCCCGGGCTGCGCATCTTTTTCCCTGAATTGAACGGAGCTTTGAAAGAAGGGGAAGAAAGAAAGAAAGAAAAAAAGAAAAAAAGAAAGAAAAAAAGGTTTGATGGCTGATGAAATTTGCCCCCAAAAAGAAAGAACCATCATCTTTTCATCTTTGTGCATTTTTCTTCTGCTTTTCATACGTTTCGCTGTTAGCGTATTTGATACGTGAAAGCTTAAAATTTTTCTTTTTTTCTTTTTTTTTTGTTTCATGAAATTTCATTCCCGATAAAGTTACAGGCAAGGATTTTGATTTTTTTTTGATTTTTTTTTTCAAGGAACGAAGGGGGGGTGGGGGGAGTTCGAATGACACGTTAGATACGGTGCCTGATGGATGAGCTGGTTTTTGTATGATTTTCTAGGATGTAAGTGGTAAACAAATGAGATGGCATTTTGCGCCGTCAGGACGCGAACGTATTTATTTGCTGCGAATTCTACATGTGCGTTGAAGATCGTGTTCTTTATTTTATTTTTTTTTCTCAAACGGATGAAACCCGTCGGGTGTCGATCGTTTAAGGGCGTGTCCCGCTCCCGCTTGTATAGTAGGAGCAATGCGATGCTTGGCGAGGAAAGAAGAAGATCAATGGCTTCTTTCGTTTCCCTCTCTCTCTCTCTCTCTATCTCTTTTATTTCCTCGTTATTGCGTCTCTTGCGCGCAGACACGCACGCACGCCGGTTTAACCCAATAGGAGGCGTAAGAAGAGCTCGAGCCAAGCGTCCGTGTTACATTAGAAGTGTAGGGAAAGAAAAGAGAAAGGAGTGGCATCATCATGGTCGCAAAGATTCTTTTTGTAGTAAAAAAAAAAAAAAAAAAGGCGTTTTGATTTTATGCGCACGCCCTTTGTATAACCGGACGGATTACGTGCTCGGCCATGTACCTCACAATTTTTTTTTATTATTATTATTCCTCTCGATGCCTCCGAGTGCGTGGAAAGGAGGACAGGTATTACGAGTTGATTGCGTCTGGACGCAGCAACTTAATTTTTCGAATGAAAGTGGGAGATGGGTGACGTCGTGTTCGTCAACCACAGCAATCTCTAACTCGAATGGCTTTTTATGCTAATTGTTTTTTTTTGTTTTTTTTTTAAGTTGATTTGAAGGTGTACCTGTTTTTTTTTTTGTTTGTCTGTTGCTTAGCTATTGGGAGAACAAAAACTGAGCGATGGGCATGAATATTCATGTTGTGATTGTTGTGTGAGACTTATTTGGAATTTCGAATGCGCAACCCCCTGCCATAGCGTTAATCAGGAATTTTTTCTTTTTTCCTCTTTCTTCTTATCTAGCGTAAAACAAGTCGTGATTTCACCTTGAGCATCTCGACAACTGCACGTAGGAACCAAACAAAAAAAAAAAAAAAAAGTTATAACCCCCCGTCTTCTTAATCGGAGTCGATGGGGGGGAAATTAAAAACGATAAAAAAAGAGGAGGAATAGACAACAAGAGAGATAGCAACACGAAGCACATCGATGAATATTCATGACCCCTATCGTTGAGTGTGAGGCAGATGAACGCCGCCGGTGAGGATGTGTTTATAGGCGGGCGGGTAGCACACACACACATACACGCATCGTGTCGATTGTAGGAGAAGCGCGTGCCCCGGTCCCGCCGTTATTCATTTTCTTCCGTTTTATTTTTATTTTTCAAAACACAAAAAAAAAAAAAAAAAAAAAAATTTTTTTTTCTCTTTTTACTTTTGAAAAAAAAAAAAAAACATTGAACCGCGCGTCGCGCCGTATTTTTCATCATCGCCATTATGGTCATCATCATCATCATCATTATTATGATGATGAGGCGCGGGAGCCGGAGCAAACGCGTTTCACGGCGACGGTTCGGTTCGGCAACGTGTACGGCATGGCGTTTCTTTTTCCTTTTTGGTGTCGTTCATCATAATCACCACGGGCAGCAGCACCGTCATTATTATTTAAAAAAAAAAAAAAAAAAAAAAAAAAAACATTTTTCCCTTGTTTTTTCTTTTGGTTCTTTTTCATTTCGTTTGCTGAAACGATTCATTGCCTTACGTATAGGTGCGTTAACTTCTCGTGGATAAAGTACGGACACATTAGCCGTGTGTGTGTGTGTGTGTGTTTCTTATAGATATGCGGCCGTAATTACGGATGCTAACGAAGCTTTAAAAGAAAAAACGTTTGCGCTTCGAGGGAAGATCTCCCCCCCCCCCCCCCCCATTCGCTCCTATGCTAATTAAACGGTGTGTTCTTTTTCTCTCTTTTCTTCTCTTGTTGTTGTTTGTAGATGGAGGAGAGTTAAGGGACAGAAAAAGAGAAAAAAGGAACACGAAAATGCGAGAGTCGATAGACGCCTTTTTTTGCGCGGACGTAGAGCCAGTGTTGAAATTCTTATTTAAAAAAAAAAAAAAAAAAAAGAAAAGTCTCTTCTGAACACTGAACTCCTCCCATTTTTCTATTCTCTTTGTGGCGCTAGGGATCCCTGATGATTATTAGGCTAATTATATTGATGATGATGATCGGCAGGCACTGCCGACGGCCATCCGATGGAAAGACGATCGGCGAGACTCTCTCATGCGCCATCTTCCATTGGCCCTACAAATATATGCGCTCTGCGTTGTACATCTATTTTTATTTTATTTTATTTTTTTTTATATTCAGCTACTACTACTACTACGAGAACCACCGTGAGGCTTTTCGTTCCCTAAATCTTCCGTCAGCCGCCCATGTTTTTTTTTTGTTTTTTTTTTGTTTCCTTCGGTAGGAGGAGGAGGCAGAGGAGAGAGATATGAGGGAGGGGTAATTAGTAGTCTTTCTATTGCTCGGGCTCGAACCTCACTCGTCAGTAGTATTTGAGCTTTTGATTATGCAGATCGGCGGGGGCATCGGCGCAAGCGCGCAAGCTCCCCGCCACCAGTCTATCCACACGTGCTTATTAGCTGGGCTCATTATCTTTTTTTTTTTTTTTTCTTTTCTTTTATTCTTTCATTTTAATTTTTTTTTTTTTTTGTTGTTGTCTGTTGTTGTTTTGTTTAAAAAGAAAAATTCGAGAAATCGTTGGAAATGTGGTACTTGACGTTTGGCCGTGGTGCCGTGAAACGAATGGAAAAATTGGGGAAACAAAAAGAAAAGAATTGATAATTTTATTCTTCTTTATTATTATTATTATTTTTTTTTTTTTTACTCGTTGAAAAATTTAAGACGATGATGGCCAACAATTAGAACGTTCGAAATGTCAGTTCGTGTTTGAAATGCTGGGGCCCCTTTTTTTTTTATTCTTGAATAGCGTAGACAAGAGTTTCCAGACGTGAACGTATTCATGAGCAGATTTCAATTCAATGATGCCGTGAAATTCGTTTCGTGTTGGCCATGTAACTCATACAGGGAGGGTACACACTTGCGCACACAAAAAACGATTTTCCTTGTTTTCTTTTGCATTGGAATTATGCTAATTTCATTTGCACCAATAACCAGTAGAATTGAGGCCATTTTCAGAAATCATTTCCATTTTATTTCTTTTTATTTCTTTTTATTTCATTTTATTTCATTTTACTTCTTTTTCTTTTGTTGTGTTATTGCAACTTTTACCATTAAAAGGGATACTGAGTGATGTTAAAAAGGACCCACCGGAAATGAATGCTCGCTGACACACTGTACACACACCTACACACACAAGCGCATTTTCTTTATAATTACCCGTGAACTTGAAACCCCTTTCGGCGAATGTGTTGATTGCTATTTAACACATTCACACACACACACACACACACAAAAAAAAATGAGATCTAAGACGAACTGGAACTGATTGTTGAACCGTCCTCCCCTTCCCCCATTTTATTCAAACACCTGAAAGCCTCGCAACGACCGCCATTCGAGGTCGTGATGCTGCCGGTTGGCGGGACACCTTGAAAACAATGCCGAAAGCGATTCTCTCTGTGTGGGTAGCAATTAAAAAGCGCACAAACAAAAAAAAAAAAAAAAAAAAAAAAAAAAAAGGCGAAAGGTTTTTCTTTTAAAAAGAAAAAAAAACTGAGTTGAAAAAGGGGGGGGGGAGACGATGTGTTGAGTGAACCTTAATTTTCATTAGATGCCTTTCTTTCTTCTTTTGGGCTATTAAAAACCGTCACGGCTCCAATTGGACGTGTTCTTTTAGAAAGAGGGGTGGTGGGTGGGTGGATGGAGGTGTTGAGCCTCTTCCTTTTTTTTTAATTGAGGATTTCTTTGCCTTACAAAAAGGGAATAAAAGATGATGATGCTTCTATACTGTATAGCGCAATTGAATTCTTTTTTTTTTTTTTTTATCCCTCCGTCCCTTTGCGAAGAGCCTGAAAGGATAAGAGCTTTCCATCATGAAACGATGCCCGCCAATTGACAGTTCAATCGCTAGAAAACGAAAAGAAAGGCAGGGAGGGTGCGCATAGTCTATTGAGTTTACTCTTATATAAACTAACCCTCATATTTTACATGTATTTATCATTTTTTTTTTCTTATATTGAACTTGGGGGGGAGATTCACATCGTACACACACACACATATATATATATATATAGATATATATACTGTTGCGATGAACACCCACTCTTGGAGGATCGTTCTCCATGTTGATGTGCTCGCCACTGTTTTCTTCCGGCACACGATGGAGTAGACGAGATACGAAAAGAAAGGGGAAGGGGGAATGTTATAGATTTTTATTTATTTTGTTTTTTTTTGTTCTATTATTTTGTCTTGCGTTCCCATTTTCAGACGAGCACAAACACATACACACAAACGTACACAGTCGAGTGCATTTTTTACATTACGTTTTCCGTGGAATATTAGAATACGAGATGAGAGAGAGAGAGAGATTGAAAAATAAAAAGAACACACGAAAAAAAAGGGAAGGGGGAAGATGAAGGAAAAAAAAGCGAATCTAGAAGAGGGGGTAAATAATAATCGTTTGAACTATAGGGAAAAAAAAAAGGAATCAATAAAAAAGAGAAGAGATGGATATGTATTTGTGTGTAGTGTAGAGCAGCCGGTTGTGATTACACGCAGAACGAAATGATGACGTCATGAGAGCCCCAATCTGTCGGGCTTTCGGGAGAACGAACCGTGATTTTGAGTCCGCTTTGCCAGAGTCTACTCTCTTTCCTCGCCCCTCTTGAAAAAATACCAAAAAAAAAATAAAAATAAAAATAAGAATAACAAAAGAGAGGGGACGAAATGTTTTGAGAAGAAAAGAAGGAAATCATAATAATAATAACCATACTGTTTCGCTGTGCGCGCTTTTAGAATTCACGTCGAAAATCACGTTCCGTTCGAGAATCGTGAGCCGTTGCTTTTTTTTTTCCCCGTTTCTTAAATACTTCTTCTTCTTTTTTTTTTTTCGCCCGTACCCCAAACCGACGGGGGGAAACAGCAAAAAGAAATTGGCCCAGCACACACACACAACAAAAAATGATTGTGTTATACACAGACGCAACGAGTACAATATATAGATTGATGCAGATGTATGTGTGTGTGTGTGTGTGTGTGTACGTACGTACGTACGTACGTACGTAACGGTCGTGTGTGCGTCGGGCTACAAAACCGAAACAAAAAGGGAAAAAAAAAGGATGAAACATTTTTTTCTTTTTTATTTTTTCTTTTTAGAAAGTATAATAGCAAGTAGTTGTGTGTGTGGCAAAAAAAAAAAATCAAACACAAAAAGTTCCCGAAAAAAAAAAGAAAAAACCCCGAGACGTTTCGTTCCGGTTCGCGTGTATTATGTGCTGGGCTTTTTTTTTTTTTTTTTCCTTGCCCCTCTTTTTTAGGGGGGGGGGGGGGATTTTAACGGCTCGTAATTAAGCATGATTAATTCCCGCCGTCTAGTAGTCGTTATTTCATTCTTGGCTTCCCCCCCCCCTCCTTTTTTTTTTTTTTTGTTGTCCCGTTCTATTCCAATACGTTTTGACGTCTCGTTTGCCACCTTTGAAACGTTAAATGACGTCACACTTGGGGCAGGTGGGTGGGTTCGGTTCTTATAGCTCGGACAACCCCCTTTGATTTTTTTTTGTTTGTTTGTTTGACCACCATTTATGATAGTCATCTGAAAACGAGGCTAATAGATAACATTGAGTTGGCGATAGTGGCATGTCTTCCAAATGCACAAACAAGCGATTTGAAAGGGGGAGGAGAGCAAATAAGAAAATAAATTAGAATAGCAACCGAAAACAAAACAGAAAAAATCCATAAAACTGGGGATCTGCCCCCTTTTTTTTTGTGTGTGTGTGTGTGTGTCTTGTTCTCTCACTTGTCTTGGGAAAAGGGGTTTGATGCGGCTCACTTGAGTTGGGAGTGTTCGGTCAAGAGCCTTTTTTTCTTTTTCTTTTATGTGTGTATGCAATTGGTTCCGGCCGGATGAACTTTTGCTTCCTTTTTTATTTCACGTCCGTGCATTGACCGATTTGAAAATTTTCGTTTGTATTTTTTTTTTTTTTTTTTAAAGAAAGAAAGAAAGAAACGAATAGAAGTCAGATTGCGTCTTATACCTTAAACATACCTAAATAGCATGTCTCATCAACGTCGCACCAATTCTCCCACGACGCCCATCTACACGGCCACCCTCCCACCGCCATCTACCCATAAAGGTGGGAGGTGGTACGAACTTCTTGTGTGTGTGTGTGTGTGTGTGTGTGCGTCGAACAAAAGCCTCTTTGATTACCCATTTTTTTTTTTCGAACAAAATAAAAGAAAGGAAGGATAAAATGCCACGTCTCATTACTATCCATCATCATCATCAACATCAAGGACGTTTTTCCTCACCGACTCTCAGACTCGTTCGGCCACATTCAAGCGTGAGTAAGCGCCGTTTTCTTTCTTTCGTTTCTTATGTTCCTCTTTTTCTCATTTCCCCCCCCACTGTCGGCTTCTTCAACGTACCTGTGCCGTCAGCGCCGCCGTTACAGCGATTAACGGCTAATTGTCTTTGAGAGTTTTCTTTTTGATATTATCAACAACAAAAAAATGGAGAGGGGGGGGGAGGAAAGAGATAAAGGAAAAATAAAAAATGACGAACCGAATCTAACCAAACGTGTGTTGTGTAATAAGAGTAGCGTAAGGCGTAAGTAGTTTTTAAGAAAAAAAAAATAAAATAAAAAAGAGGAAGCGTTGCTGGCCTAATCGTGATGAGGTCGAAGGAGCGCACGATGTTTCCTCCTCCTCTTCCTCCTCCTCCTTTTTTTTTTGGAATTTCCTTTGACATTTGAAATATCCGGAAGTGGCCAGTTTTCGTTCGATTAACAGTTTGATTTGCGTTCATTTTCTTGTTCAATCAAGACGCTTTTTGGTTAATGATAGAAGATAAGCTACTGGCGTTTCTCTCTAATGCTCAGTTGTTTTTGTTTTGTTTTGTTTTTTTCTTGGAAATAAAACAACAACAAAAAAAAAATGTGTGTGGACAGGGAGTGTGATAACAAACGAGAAACCACGAGCCGACAACACTTTTTCCTTCTTTCCACCTCGTCTCGTTTGCCATTGAAGCGTGGCGCACGTTTGCGGTCGATTTCACGTTTGTCTCTCCGACAAACGAAACAGAAAAGAGGTACACGAAGAAAAAAAAAAAAAAAAAAAAAAAAAAAAGAAATGTCGGACGTCAGAATCATTTTCACCTCGAAAAACAGAAATCGATTTGAATTTAAGCAAGAAAAGAAAAAGAAAATCATTTGCATTTTTCGTGAGGTTGTTATGTATACGTATTTACGCGTAGATACATCATGGCGTTTCCGGGCAACGCCCACAAGCGTTGGTGTTAAATTGTCGCACGCAATCGGGGATCGTTTTTTGTTTTGTTTTTTTTCTTTTCTTTTTTTTAAATGTCAAACTTTTCGATTTTTTTTTTTTTACCCGTCATTGCAACGAACGGGCGGCGAATGATGCCCGTGAATGTTGGTCACGCTTTAGTGAACAGCAGCCAAACTGTTTGTTCTTGTTTTGTTTTTCTTTTCGAACGAGTTGACTCCACCCGCGTGTCGTAGAAGGAGGCAAATCTATTGCGTGATTCAGTGATTTCTCCATGGCACTGCCAGATATTCTCGATATCACATGTTCCAGTCGACGAGAAGAAAAGAAAAAAAAAGATATGATGATGAATCGCACCATCAAATTCAGCCGTTTCTCCCCTTTTTTTTTTTGTCGTCTGCTTGACATCCGCACAGTTTCACGTTTTATTTTTATATTTAAAAATAAAAAGGGGGGGGGGAAGGGGGGTGGCTAAAAGAATATAAGAAGACGAGTGAATAAATCGAGAATGGACTGTTTATATTTTTTTTCAAAGTGATGAGGAGACTTTGTTTTGATGCCGTTAGCGCAAGTAACACGCTGTTCCAAAAAAAGAAAAAAGAAATGCCAACACGCAGTGCCAGAGTTCGTTTAGTGGAACAGTTTGAAACATTTGCCGATGTGTACAATTGCGTGACGCGATTATTGCCCCAACCTCGAACGAATCACGAAGTCACTAGACGGGCAAACGAAATCAAGAAAAAAAAAAAGGAAAGGGAGGGGGGGAATGGTTTTCTTTCTTTTTGTTTGGCCATAATTGCCACCCGTGATGTGAACGGGTGCGGTAAACACCTCCCTCGCTCGCTCCCGTCTTCTTCTTATATTTTGTGCTTTTCTGTTTAACTAACGACGCCCGTGTTTTTTTTTTTTTTTTTTTTTTTTTTTTTTGGGGGGGGGGAGGGGGTTCAAAAAATAAAAAAGAAACGAAATTTTCGTCATTTTTGATTTTCTTGTTTGTTGCACGCACGCAATCGGCCTGCGGCACTTTTGACGGGTAACGAGAAGCCTCATTACCTAAGAAACTCTTCCCTCTCCACCCCCACTTCTCGCCGTCGTACGTTGCCAGCCGATCAAAACGGAAGTGCTTTGTTACGATGAAGATTGTTATTAGAATTATATATATATATATATATTTACTTAGCCAATTTTTGTGTGTGGGGGGGGGTGTTTTGTTGGGCCAACTGGGACGCATGTGCTGCTACCTATGGTGTCGTTTTTGAAAGAAAAAAAAAGGAATTATATTTCCTTTCCTCGCGTTTCTAAAGAGAGAAAAATGACCGAGGGAAGACGTGAATAATCAAGAAAAAAAAAATGGCCGCGTGAATGTAACACATCAAACGCCATCGGGTTAGCTGTTAGGGGCAAACGCGAGCAAATGCCCCCTTTTTCTTTCCCCCGGACCTAACTCTCTAATCATAAATATTGATAAGAGCTTTTGAGCGAGGCCGGTCGTGTCGTGTGGTCAATGCCTGTAATTATAGGCCATTTTTTTTTTCTCTTTTCCTTTTTCCTCTTCTTCTTCTTCTTCCCTTTTTTCCAATTTTTTTTTTGATGAGGTTTGTGGAAGGTGGTTGCACAATTAGCGACAATAGCCAACGAATCGGAGGGCCTACGTTGAGTTGCGATGACACGTTTTAGAGCCATCGGGAAGTTGCGCAAACCGGAACACCACCAACTCCCGGCCTCTTCTCCTTTTCTGGTGGGTAAGAGTTTCTTGACGGTGTGGGGGCCCTCCCCCCACTCTTACAACACGTCGTGAAATCGCTCAACCTCTCCCCCACACCACCTCCCGCGCATCCCTTTGCTTTCTTTTCTTATTTATCCCCTGGTTTATTTATTTTACCTTTTCAGAGTCAGCTGCTCTCGGATATCCCTCAATCACGATCCATTTTTTTTTTTTCCCCTTTTTTCTAATGTCTCGTAGAATGATGACAAAATGCAAGAAGGTACTGGAACATCATGAAAAAAAAAAGGGGGATTTAAAAAAGAAACGTTGTCCGATGATGACGTTGTTTCTCACGCTGCCGATTGGTCATGACGTTACGATGACGTTATATTTCGTGATTTTTAATGGACATTAGAAAGGGGACCGTATTCTAATTAGGGGAGCACTACGTTATTTTTCTTTTGGATGGGTGCGTGCTGGATGAACTTGAAATTTCGTTTGGATATCAGTTGGCTTTCATCCTTTTTTATGAATTCGTGGCTTTTATTGATTTTCTTTCTCTTTCCATTTTTATGTATTGGAATTATGATGATTTCTTTTCTGCGTGCCGTACACACTCTAGCGGAGAGGTTGCGCAAGCGAGGCTCCCTCATCTCGAATGAAGAAAAAAAAAAAATATTTTTAAATCAAATAGTAAAATCTCTGCTTGAGGAGAGGAATAAGGGCATATCTATTGATATTGATAAACATGCAAATGCAAGCTGCTGGTAGTCTCGTATGGTAACTGCTAAAATGTGCTACAGTCGGGTGTGATGGGGCGTGTGCTAGCGATTTTTTTTATTTTTTTTTATTTTTATTGATTTTAGATTTGGTCCCGTCCAGTTTCCATTTCAAATGGGAATCTTAAGCCTCAAACCCCTCTCCCCCCCCCCCCCCCCTCATCCGTTGACACTCTTTTGCCGCAGGGAAAACAATTGTATTCACTTGTTCCTCTTCTTCTCCCTTTCTCTCTTTTATCGCAATCATCTTCTTCGCTGTTTGATTGATTCCTTACAATATGGATATGAACTGGGTGATTTGATAATTATGACAACGACATCTAGAGGGGGAACAAACGAATAAATTTCGTCTGCTTTCTCGTTATCGTGCGGCACATACTTTCGGTTGGTAAAAATTGAAAAAGAACAACAACAAAAAAAAAGGCTTGGCTCTCTCTCTCTCTCGCTTTGCGCAATCGTTCGATCTCCTCTTGTTATTATACCTAGCCGGCCCTTGCTTGCCCGCCCTCGAACTGCCTCCCATCCACCACTCTAAGCAAATGATGTACACACACACACACACACACGTAGATGGGAAACAAGACGCAACGAATGGAAGGGGAGAAAGGAAATGAGAAAAAAAGAACAGGGAAGTACACGGAATAGTAGTAGAAAATGGCATGTGATTACATTGTCTCCGACATGATGGAACAATTTGAAGCGCGCCCGTCCCGACGACAAGGAGGAGGAGACGCATCCCCACCCACCCGCCAAGACAACTGGGTGGATGAGACAACTAAATAGTTATGGAATCTCGTCACTCCTGCGACGACCATAACTTGCCTGTTCCATCTCAATTTTCGAGACGCAACGACCCAGTAATGTTACGTCAGACACGATTCCAGGATTTATGTTGCCCCGCCTTCGATCCCCCTCCCCCCCCCCCACTTTTTTTTTCTTCTTTTAAATAGCCATTTTCGTCAAATTGGTTTAAGTTGTTTGCCTTTATTGTTGTTACGAACGTTTGTAACGATCCGCGTTGTGTGCAAACAATCTTTCCAATTTAAAATAAATTTATTTATTTGAATTTCAGGATCTTGAGAAGAGGATCGATGTTCGTCATTTCCGACGGGCAATTCCGGAAGCTCTTCCACCTTGCCGATGATTATCGAGCCGAACGGATGTTGGACCTGGGCGCTGGCGATGGCGCTACCACCGCCTTACTGGCCAGCATGTTTGGCAGCGTTCACGTCACTGAAATGTCTTGGCCCATGAAGCGGATCCTGGCCGCTAGAGGCTTCACGTAAGTAAAACCTCATTTCTCATTTTTTTTCTTTTTTTTTTTTTTTTCTTCTCTTTTTCTTTTCTTTCTCTTGGCCGGCTTGATTTATTTTTATGTTTTGTTCAACGTTTTTGGTCGGCCGCTCATCTTTTTCTGACCGTCACGACCGTCGTCAGGCACCTGTCGTTATGATGATGGCGCTATCATCACGTCACCACGACCAGGTCATTAGCATATAAATCGGAAAATGTGAAGGATGGCGGGGGGGCACATTTTAAAAGGGTCCAAGAAAAAAAAAAAATAAATAAATAAATAAAAAAAAAAGGGATGCGGCAATTGGAAGAGGCCTCGTATTTTCTCATCGTCACATTCTGAGCATTCCGCGCTTCTTCTTCGGGGGCCCGTCGTCGTTCATCATTAGAATAACATAACCAAAAATGGGGGGGGGGGAGGGAGCGAAAGTGGATTAACTAGCCGTTGAATAAGATAAGAACAGCCCAACCTGCAGGCGGGAGTATTTAAAAAAAAACCAAAAGAAAAGGAGGAAGAAGTCAAAAATATAAGAATGGAGATTGGATTTAAAACAACATCAACAAAAAAAAAAGGGGTGGGATTTAAACGTCGTGCGCATAACTCACGCAGCCCATCTTGATTGAAATGCCCCGACTCCGTCGTCATTTCCCATCATCATCAGCTGCTTTGTTGAATAAATATTTAAACATTTTGTTTTGTTTTTTTTTCTTGTGGGGGGGTTTTTGAGGGAAAAGAAAAAAACGAATGGAATGACAACCATTTTTGGAATTTCCTTTCGGCCGATTCAAAGTTGGCCATGTTTTGTTTTTTTAAAACGGCTGAGAAAATCAGGAAAAAAAACAAAAAACGGTGGCAATTGAACCGTGTTCAAATCACACGGTGGGTACGTAATCATTCATTTCGCGCTCTTTGACTTGAAAATGGTCATTTTCAAAAATTTTGGTTGTTTTTTTTTTTGGTGGGGGGGGGGGGGTTTCCAAAAATAATGGCGATGAATAAAAGAAGAGAAGCCAAAAATGATTGCTTTCGCTAAATAGCCTATGAAACGTGTGCATGGCTTAAGTATTGCGCTTTGTGTGTCTTGGGCTGTAACGACCTTGCGTGAGTGATGATCACTCGTGAGACACACGCTGACAGACACACGGCTTACAAGCATGTTTTTTTTTTTTTTTTTTTTTTGAATAATGTATCGGGTCGTGCTGTATGCCATTCTAAAGACTAACATCCCCGGGCCTCCTCATTTCTTAGTTTCATTCAAGAAAAAAAAAAAAAAAAAAAAAGAACCGCACAGACAGGTAGAAAGAACAAAAAAAAAAAAAAAAAAAAAAAAGAAAGAAGGGAAATCATCAATTCACGATGATAGGCGCTAGTAGCTCTCTATCTTCATCTTTTACGTGTTATGTGTGTGTGTGTGTGTGTGTGTAGTATTTATATATATATATATATATATATGAATTTGCATTTCCCTATCACGGTGGTGTGTGTATCGTTTTTTTGAGAGCTGGAATTTTTCTTTCTTCCCTTCGTTCAAAATCGGTTCTTCATTGTTTTTTTTTTTTTGGCGGCTTATGGTCGGGCTACGAATGCCCCGGATTGCGGATTCCGGAATTTTTTTCTTTTCTGATGTATTCAGCAGGCAAGAGTGAACGGCATCAGCGGCAAAGTATAGACATTCCCGGCGCTCCTTCTTCCATTAATCGTTCTTTTTCTATTATTATTATTATTATTATTATTTATTTATATCCCTCGCTTCGTTCAGAGCTGCCGTTGCTCTGTCTTCGTTCCAATTCATCTCTCTCTTTCTTTCTCTCTTTTCTATTTATTTATTTATTTCCTTATTTTCTTGGGTTCTTTTCTTTCTTTTTTTTTTTTCCTATTTGATGAGGGAAACAATTCGAAGCATTTCCCTTTCGCTTTTTCTCGTCGATTATTATAGATAACAGATGATCGAATTCCCTGATAAAAAATATTTTCATATTCATGTGTTGTGGAGAGCGACATGGGAAAATGGGAGGGAAATAAAAAAAATGAAAAAAAAAATAAAAATAAAAATAAAGAAACGGCATAACAAAAGAAGGAAATCAGTTGGATCGAAATCGATCGATCGGCTACGGACCTCCAGTATTGTGTAGTTTCACTATTTGCACTGTACACGCACACACACACACACACACACACACACACACACACACAATCCAATCTCAATCTATTAGTTTCGATTGTCATCATTTAAATCCGTTTTTCCCGTCCCTTTTCTGTGTTTGATGCGTTTTTTTTTTTCCTTGGTGTTTTCAATGATGAGAGATGAGCGAATGAAATAAGAAAAAAAAAACGGGTTCAATAAGACGTGAACAATCCGTGAAGCGGCAAATTTGAAATCTACTAGATTTTTATTTTCTCCTTTCTTTGTTGTTGTTGCTGTTGTTTTTTTTTTTTTTTTTTTGGTCAACTATTTCGACATTGCGGCTTTTGTGTTTGTAATGCGACGAAAAAACACCGAACCGGAACCCCTTGCGCTGAAATTTACTTTTCCTTGACACGGCCCAAGTCTCTTCTCATTTTCGGAGGCGATAGAAAACAAACCGCCTGAGCTTCCCCCCCCGCACCTCAAAAAAAAAAATAATATATATATATATATCCCAATCGGCAATCAACGTCCGTTTTCTCTTCCATTTTTTTTTTTTTTTTTTTTTTTTTTTTTTTTTTGTTTTGTTTTGTTTTGTTTGTTACCGATGGGGGCGGAGGAACTTAGTTTATGACACTCTACATCCTAGCGCTGCGGTGTGTAATAGTTTCACGTCGCCGATACACCAATTACATTATAAAAAAAAAAAAAAGAAGGTGCAACCTAGTCGTGGAAAGTAAAGAAAAAAAAAGCGACATTTATAAATGCAATAGTTTGGCATTTTAAAAGGCGGAGCCGTTGTTGTAATATCATTAAAAAAAATATTCAGCTAAAAGTTAATCGAATCCATTATCAATTGTTACGTTCATTTTTTTTTTTTTTCTACCATACCTATTATGAGGTATAGAGAAGAGAAAAAAAAAAAAAAAGAAGGAACCTATATATGTACTCGGTATTGATCCGAGTCGAACGGAAGTTTGGGGTTCTCCTATTTAAACTCCCTCCCCGCCTACCCACCCGATTCTCTCGCCTTTTTTCGCTGAGGCTTTTTTTTTTTTTTTTTTTTTTTTTTTTAGTGTCTGTTGTGTTTGTAAACATGTGTACAGTTTAACGAACTTCTTTTCCGCTCGTCTTCACTGCGTAACGAGGTAATTGCCAAGTCGCAACGTAAGTGTTCGGCTTGCTGCTTATTTCTCCATAACTAGTTATTTTTCTTAAATAAAAGAAGAGGCCATTAAAAAAAAAAAATGCGAAAGGGGGAGGGCAGGGTAGTAGGATCGAAATTGTATTTTTTTTGTGTGTGTGTGTGTGTGTGTGTAGAATAATATTCGGCGGTTCCTCCTTGTTCAAGGCTCTCCATCTCACAATCGAGCCCGAAATAATAATAAAAAAAATAGAGAGAAAAGTTCGTTTTCTTTTGTGCATATAAAACACGGCCAATTAGTCTGCTAACTACCCGCTCCGCATCCGGATTATATCTCTTGGTAGATGATGTTAAAAGTAAATGAAAATGTTTTTTTGTTTTTGTTTTTTTTTTGGGGGGGGGGGACATAGAAAACATGTGTGCTGTGTTTGTACGTTTATTAAGATTCTTTTTGATTGCCTTTTTTTTTTTTTTTTTGAATCTCTTATAATAATCATAAATAACAAATGACAGGATTGAGGATGTCGAAGGATGGAGCCAACGTCCAGATGGTTACGACGTCATATGCGCCCTCAACTTGCTGGATCGGTGCTCACGTCCGCTCACGCTCCTCGAACAGATGAAGACCGTCCTCAAACCCAACGGCTTGGTGCTGGTGGCGATCGCCTGGCCTTTCCGGCCTTACGTCGAGTTCTCTTCCACCGGAGATCATCAACCGGAACAGGTGCTGGACATTGAAGGCCAGAGTTTCGAGGAGCAGGCCGTCAGTATGATGCGAAACGTGCTGAAGCCGTTGGGTTTTCGGGTCGTCTCTTGGTCGCGATTGCCTTACCTGTGCGAAGGTGATTTGGAGCGCACCTTCTACCATTTGAATGACATGATCTTCGCCCTCAAATCGGAATGATTTTCTTTTTTTTTTTTTTTTTTTATTAACTTGGGAAAACCCTTTTCCTAATTTGTTTCATCCGTCGCTCATTCCTAGCATTCCTTCTAATCATTCTGTAAAGGTAATCTTTAGCCCCGCTAGATGGCAGCACGACTAAAGGTCAACCTAAGGGTAAATCAATGGTTATCAATCAAAAAAAACCAAATCTAGACGATAAGAATTCCTTTTGAAAAACAAATGATACTTTTAATTGAATATTCGGATGTGAGATAAATTCTTGCCAAAAAAACACAAAAACCTTTTGTATCGGTAGAGAAGGGACCCTTCGATAAACTATCAGCTGACAATCTAGAAATTATTATTATTCTTATCTTTTTTGTCTTGAATCGCCAAACATAATTAACGTGACGATCAAATCAAATGGTACGTACAAGTTTTTTTTTTTTTTCTTTTAAATGTTTATCTATTCGACCGCCAAATGAATTCAATTCTTTTCTCCATTTCAGATCGTGTCGTAGAGTTTGTTTTCCCCCCGTTGTCTGCCAAAAAACCACCTGCCACACCGTCTGTAAATGACGATTGTGTAGCGCAAAACGCTTGAACGATTCGAGAGCATTGTCATTTCATACATTAACTGAGAGACGGGCAGACGCGACGCTCTTCACTGCTCGTTGATGCCACCGTAAGCGTGACAGTTTCACTTTGTTATTATTATTATTATTATCATTATCATCATTATCGACACGAAGCGAAAATAAGAATTCGTGTGTTTTTCTTCATCTTTTTTTTTTTTTTTTTTTTCTTGTTCAATCCCATTGTTTAGGTGCGCCGCAATTTCCCCAAAGAAGAGGAAGTTAATGAATGCCGTAAAAAAAAAAAAAAATAAGCAACACGGAAAGCAATCTTTATATTGAACCAATTATTCCGTTGCTGCTGGAAATGGCAGTCGTTTACGTATACGAAAAAAAAAAAAAAAAAAAAAAAAAAGAAAACATGAACGAGGAAAAAGCGAGCTGTCGGTGTTGCCATAATCATATACGGACGTATTCCGGCCAACCGGTTAATGCAACATTTGCGGTAGTGGCTTTCAATCGGCACTCGCCCGTTGTCGCGAGTTATTTAAAATAAAAAAAAAAAATAAAAGAAAAGAAAATAAAGGACTTCAACCTATTGACAAGTTTCGAAAAAGAGTTGCAGCTCGGGCTGAAAGGTAATCATAAAAATAAAGATATGTTTGGACGTATTAATCTTTTTCCGATGGAAGCCGTAGCGGAAATTGCGGTACCCTTCGATGGTCAAGTAGGATGCCGAAGAAGTTAGACGAAAGAGAAGAAAGAAAAACAAAAAACAACAAAAAAACCAGTTGGAAAATAACAAAAATAAAGGCCGCGCTACTCATTTTCTTTTTTTTTTTTTTTTCCGTAAAAACAACACCAACCGACCAAAAATGTGTCGGTTAAAAACAAAAATAATTGCCGGGCGGGGGGATTCCTTTTTGGCTAGAACTTTTTTTTTTTTTTTTTTTATATTTATTTATTTATTTTTATTATTATAATATTTTTTTTTTAGGTACTCTCGAACTAAGTGTGCGTGCAATGCGTCTCGGCTCCTAACAAGTCAAGTACTATCTCATGCGTTGATGCGTGAAGCACCGAACCATCAAGCACTGTCGATACAATTTGAAAGTTACATTCACCCTTTTTCCATTTAGGGAAATACCAGCGGCGTTTTATCCTTAACCGACAGAAGATAGGAAGAGGAAGAATTAAGGAAAAAAAAAAAAAAAAAAGAGACAAATGAGAAATTAAACTTGCGCACAACTTTTAAGGCGAATCATATCAAAAGAAAAAAAAATGTGATTATGAAATCAAGTTTTTTTGTTTTTTTTTTTGTGGAGAAACAACTTGACCACAAAGTCGTGAAGACAAGGTTTTTGTATTTTTTTTTTTTATGTCCCCCCTTTTTATATATATATATATATTCCTTTGGTAAAAGACAGAAAATCGAGGACAAGAAAACGATGCGAAACTCATTTTTTTTTTTCTTCTTTCCCCTCGCGCGTCGTGTTAAATAGGGGACTCTTGTTCAAGATTGTCAAATGAGGTATTTGATGAACTGGAACGGATGACGAAGGCGTTGCTTTGTTATATTGGCTACGTGTTTGTTCAAGGTGGTAAGTTTTACGTTCTTGATTAGATTGTTGAACCTTTTGTAAATCCAATTATTTTTACTGACTAGTCATTTCCAAATGTAGAGGATTCATTTTAGCCTCTCAACAATGGGAAACTGCACAGATGTATGACGAAATCTTGGATGTTACACTCGGCGATGACATCACATTTGTTTTCGTCGTAGACGTCACACAACGCCATCTAACGAGCATTCATCACATTAAACGCTATCTAACGGTAAGAAATTTAAGTTTTTCGTTTATTCGGTTTTTGTCAAAACAAATATTGCACGGCAAAAGACAACGTCATTTGAAAGCTGTTTTGCATTTTGAAAGTAGGTTACTAGAAGCAAGCCACTTGCTCGGTTAACAAAAAATGCATCGATGTGCAACGATATTCCGTTTCACTTTTTACCTGTGGTAAGAAAATGTGTCGCAAATTTTGATTTTCAGTTAAAATTTGCTGACGTCGGTTTGCAATGTCATTTGTTATCGCCGTACGAAACTTGGAAAAGTTTATTCAAATTCATTTCGAATATGATATGGCACTGAACAAAGCGGCTAGAATGGGATGGTACAGTAGGTCCATAATCTCTATTAGCCCAAAACCGGCTGCTGGAATCCAAGCGGCGACCCTCTCCATTTATGGTCACGCCGGCATTGGTTGGTTGGTTTGATCCTTCCTAAAACCGTTCTTTAGCCCAATAATGCAGCACTTAAAAGGCTACCGAGTGTCACTGACAGTCAGTCTGTCGCACCGAAACAAAACATCATTTTTCTTTCCATTTTTTTGCCATATTTGAATTTCCCGCACGATCGATCCTTAAATGGTCAGGCGAACTCTTTCCCGTTCCTCGCCAAGTTCTAATTGAGGTAATGACGATTGTCGGGACACCCTACTATAACTAAACAAAAAATAAAAAAACAAACAAACAAACTAGGATTTATGCATACTCGACTACGTCACACAGTTTGTAGTTGTAATTCGATGTTAATGTAATTTAAAACACTCATTCTGATCGCGGGACAACTAGACTAGCTGACCTAGTTACCCTCATCTGTGTAAGTATAGCGATTGGTTATCAACAAATCTGGCCAAGATTTCGAGCTTAAGATTTTTATTTAATAAAAAAAAATTTTATTTTCTTTTACTCTTAGGGTAATCGTCAGGCGATGGTCTGAAGCTCAGTATATGGAGTGAGAATGGGTTCCGAACGGCGAGTACGTTAAAGGCCATGTTTGGTCTTCGTCTGCGAGTATATAGTAAAAGACGCAGGATCTCGGGAGAAGCAAAAGATATTTTTGTCTTGAATCACCCCCCCTCCCCCCCCCCTCTCCTACACACTTTCTCTCCCTCTCATTTTTTTTTTTTTTTTTTTTTTTTTTTAATACTACCTCCTTACGTGGCCTAGTCAGACGTCTGGAATAAGCGAGTGGGCAGCCCTCCCGAGCCCTTTATAAGACGAGCGTTTCCGAGTTGTCAGTACACCAGATCGTCCCCAGTCGGATAGCTCCACAGAGCAAACGTACCTGGTAAGATATTCTTGCCCTGCTGTATTATGTTGAATTCGTTTACAAGTTTAACTAGTGAAACACTGTGCTTAAGTTTTTGAAAGCACACTTGAAGTTGAGCGAAACCATTTCAAGTGCGTCTAACTTACTTCTGTGAAAAATCCTTATGGTTTTTGTTTTTTGTTTTTGCAGAATCTTTTACCCATTTACTCGTTCAAAGAAACCCTAATCAGTCAACATGTGTGACGATGATGTTGCCGCTTTGGTTGTGGACAACGGATCCGGTATGTGCAAGGCTGGATTCGCCGGAGATGACGCCCCTCGTGCCGTCTTCCCATCTATCGTCGGCCGCCCGCGCCACCAGGTATAAAGATCCCACCCAATATATCAAGCAATCTTTATGTGAAACTGCTTGAAATCGGAGATTTCCCAGTATAACTTTCAAGGGGTTTACGTATCAAAAGGATTTCATATTTAAATTTGGGAAGTATTTCGTTTGATGCTGTTTAAAAGAGTTCTGGGAAAGGGACATCCCAATAGTTGAAATTTGAAACAAAATGTAGGGGAAATCCAGGCATTCTGGCACTTCCATAAAAGACCGATGAGGATGCGATGGCGGGAAGTCGGATGCCAGCTAAAATTAGCTTTGACAGAAGTAGGTCTTGTGGCTAAAATAGCCCCAGTTCAGTTTGGCCTTAGCCACCTGATATCAATGTCGTTCAAAGATACTCCTCTTTTTGGAATCCCAGATTGTAGACGTCCTTGTCTGTG
The DNA here is from genome assembly GCF_022539665.2 of Daphnia carinata. Taxonomy (NCBI): domain Eukaryota; kingdom Metazoa; phylum Arthropoda; class Branchiopoda; order Diplostraca; family Daphniidae; genus Daphnia; species Daphnia carinata. The sequence continues at coordinate 6,483,888 of NC_081334.1, forward strand.
ATTCGCCTCCTCGTAAACGTTAAAATGTAGGGTGTTTCCCATGCAACGATGAAACGATCAAGCTGATGGACTGTAAGTGGAGACTAACCGATTTTGTTTTTATCCATTACAGGGTGTCATGGTGGGTATGGGCCAAAAGGACTCGTACGTCGGTGATGAGGCCCAATCCAAACGTGGTATTTTGACTTTGAAGTACCCCATTGAACACGGTATCGTCACCAACTGGGATGACATGGAGAAGATCTGGCATCACACTTTCTACAACGAGTTGCGTGTCGCTCCCGAGGAACACCCCGTCTTGTTGACGGAGGCTCCCCTCAACCCCAAGGCTAACCGCGAGAAGATGACCCAGGTATGATTCATCAAATGATTTGAATCATCAATTGGGTTTCAATCTTTGGTTTGCTTGTCTTGTTTTTGCAGATCATGTTCGAGACCTTCAACACCCCGGCCATGTACGTTGCCATCCAGGCCGTCCTCTCCCTGTACGCTTCCGGTCGTACCACCGGTATCGTGCTCGACTCTGGTGATGGTGTCTCCCACACTGTCCCCATCTATGAAGGTTTGTCATTTACGAAAAGCGAAATGTTTTACGAATAATCAAGTAGGAAAATGATTACATTATCTTTGTTGAACAAATTAGGTTATGCTCTGCCCCACGCCATCCTTCGTTTGGACTTGGCCGGCCGTGACTTGACTGACTACTTGATGAAGATCTTGACCGAGCGTGGCTACAGCTTCACCACCACCGGTAAAAATGAAAAGATTGCTTTAACGCTGCAAACTTAGCTTCCTGTTAAGAGCTTACGAATTGAATGGAAATTCTTGTTTTCTTTCGGGCTTGATGTGGCCAACAGCTGAGCGTGAAATCGTTCGTGACATCAAGGAGAAATTGTGCTACGTCGCTTTGGACTTCGAGCAGGAAATGGCCACCGCCGCTGCCTCCACCTCCCTTGAGAAATCCTATGAATTGCCCGATGGCCAGGTATGCTGGCATTGATTGATGCGTCTTATTTCAGCTGCTTGATTGTGACCATATTCTCCTTGTTTTAACAGGTCATCACCATCGGTAATGAACGTTTCCGTTGCCCCGAAGCCCTCTTCCAGCCCTCATTCTTGGGTATGGAATCGTGCGGTATCCACGAGACCGTCTACAACTCGATCATGAAGTGCGACGTCGACATCCGTAAGGATCTGTACGCCAACACTGTCCTCTCCGGCGGAACCACCATGTACCCCGGTATTGCTGATCGTATGCAAAAGGAAATCACCGCCTTGGCCCCATCCACCATCAAGATCAAGATCATCGCTCCCCCTGAGCGTAAATACTCCGTCTGGATCGGTGGCTCCATCTTGGCCTCTCTGTCCACCTTCCAACAGATGTGGATCTCCAAACAGGAATATGACGAGTCCGGCCCTGGCATTGTCCACCGCAAATGCTTCTAAGTCATCTGTCTAGCACTATACGACGGGAGAAGGAGGCAAACTTCGCTCTCCACCTTATGTAGGCCTAATGCCATGAATTTACTGGGCGCTGCTTTTTTTTTTTACTTCTTGTTGTTCTTGATTTGTTGCTACATTATTTTGAAATTCGTTTTTTTTTTTGTTGACCAAATTTTTTGCTGTCAACTTAACTTTTTTGTTGTTTCAGTTCGAAGGTTGTATTTTGGAAACGATGAAACTGTGTCAAACCCACATGCAGTTGAGTTGTGAATGCAAGTTCAGCTATCCGAAATGTTGTCAGTGTTTCTTTTCTGGACGAAGTAGTATCCGGTTTTTTAAAAAGGTGATAGATTCCGAATCTCAAGCTCTTTTTTGACGACCGAAGAGCAATTTCAGCATTATCAAAGATACGGAACGTAGTTGGACACACTTTTTAATAGACAGCTCCTGTTCTCTAGTTAACCATTTAGTAAGGGGAATTTATCGAAAACCTGCAGCGCAAATTCAAACGTCAATAGATATGTTACCAACAGAATGACACTCACATAACGCAATGACGTGTTTATTCTACGAACAATTTATATCCTATTGTAGGGTAGGCCTTGACCGAAATAAACCACGAATGCTGAAAAAAAAGAAAAATTTCGGCCTTTTTTTTCTTTTTTACAGCTATGGCCATCTATCGCCCGGATTTCTATTTAATTTTCTAAATACAACTTTACGCATTCTAGCCATATAAATATATAATTTTTTAAATTAATAACTTTATTTGATTACAATACAACTATAAAATAATTATTTTGTTATATTCTACTTACTTAACTTCATTATTATTACTATTAACTATTAACTTTCCATTTTGTGCTGCAGCAATTATAATGAATGTAATTCTAATAGCAATGAGAATAATTGCTTGTTTTAGGTATAGATAATATGTTTGAGTAATATAAAGTCATTATTGGTTGTTGCGATGTGAAAGTAATACACAATAACGTCTTTATATTTCTCAAACATATTAATTTTCTTAAGTTAAATTTTCATTTGGAAAAGTACTTTAAATGTTTAAAAACATTTAGTTTGTGGCGGATAAAATTTCTCGTAATGACTTTTGCGTCCACGAGAGGCGCCTTAAACCGTGGCTCATCGGACAGTTTTTTTTCAGGCATATTGTTAGATTGGCTTAACGCGTGTAGTCTGCTGTCTACCTTAACTCGCTAGATAGACCGTCCTCGCTAGATTTTACTTCTTTACCTCTCTATATAATCTTATTTGTTTCATTCTGTTCTACATTTTTTCTGTCCAGGGTCACAAGGTAAGTGTTTTCTTGTATTCCTAGTGTGATTACTTTAAACTGTGGTTTTGTATAACAGTGTGAAGGACATTTTGCCAGTGTCCACAAGCTGGTGGGGGCGGCGGTAGTGGTCCGTTGACGTCACAAAGTAAGATGAAAATATCGAAACATGTGTTCGAACTTAACTTTTTGGTGCTTTTTATAGTATGGGGAAGGGGGACATTTCTCGACGGATTGTCCACAAGAGGGTCGTGGCGGTGGTGGAAGTCGTACCTGCCATGAGATAAACAAAAAACAAAAAAAACATCATTTTTAGTGCTCATTTTTAACGAAGAAGAGGGCAATGTAGCAAAGGATTTTCCTCAAGAAGGAAGCATTGGTGGCAGCAACTGTTACGATGTAAACATCAATTATATCTTCACAAAAATATATTATGTTGCAGTGTTCATTGTTTTACTCCTAGTGTAATGAAGCTGACCACACCTCGAAAGGCTGCCCGAATCTCTTCAGTGAATTGACGGAAGATGGAAAGCCACATGAGCAATACATTCCAGAAGCTGTGACATGTGACGAAAAGGAACTGTTTAAGGGCATTGTCTATGTGGAAAGGCTTTAACAATTTTGATAAAGTCGTCCTACATGTAAGCCATTTCTCGAAACTGTATTTTTTTTTAAATATCTATTGTGTTTGCTTTAGGCTACAGGAAAAGATATACTTCAATACATAACATCATTCGAACAAGCCGCTCTGCACCAACTACTACTTCAAAACATTAAGAATTCTGGCTACATAAAACCAACACCTGTTCAGAAAGCTTCAGTTGTAGTTATTCTTGCCAAAAGAGGCTTCGGAAAAACGGTAATCCAACTAATTAACGCTGTGTAACTTTGAAACCTTGATGCCCTTGTACTGACTTGATTCGAATGGGTCGGTATGAACTGGGTAAGTTGAAGTAAAAGTAATTTTGAGTGGGCACGCCGGTGATTGCGACTACTAAAAGGTCCAATTGCATCTAAGATACTCAAGAAACCCTTCGTGATATTCGTTGATTAACTCATCTAAAATTTTACATTTTTTCATGCAGGCGGCGTACTTGGTACCGGTTATGAACATATTGTTAGAACAAGGTGTTGTTGGTGCGTCCCATGCCATGGGGCATAAGCCAGAAGTTGTAATTGTCGCACCCACTCGTGAATTGGCCATTCAAATTCACCGCGAGGCGTGTAAATTCTCCTACAGTTCGGTTTTAAAGTCTGTGATTATATATGGAGGAACTCTCACGAGCCATCAGCGGTCAAATCTTCAAGCTGGGTGCAATATTTTTGTCGCGACCGCGGGGCGATTCAATGATTTTCTCGACCGTGAAGTATTTGACTTCTCGGGAGTCAGGTTTTAAATTTTGGACGAAGCTGATCGAATGCTTGATATGGGTTTCGGTCCCAATGTTGAAAAAATTGTCAATCATCCAACGATGCATCCGAAAGTATGTCCTCGATGGCTTTTGAATATGAGATTTGACTGATGTAATACTATTTGTTTCTCTGTAGGGAATCCGTCGTGTTTGTATATTGTCGGCTACATTCCCAGATGAAGTGCAAGCGCTGGCTGCGACGTACATGGAAGACTACATATTCGTCACAACAGGCATTGTCGGTGGCACCAATCCGGATGTTGAACAGCTGTTTTTTCAGTGCTCGAAAAGAGATAAGAGAGCTAAGCTGATCGAAGTTTTACAAGATCTCGGTGGTGCCAAGACTATCCTTTTTGTCAACAGCAAAAAGACCGCGGATTTCGTCGCTGCATTCTCGTGCAATAACAACCTACAAGTAAGAATCAAAACTGTTGGAATTGGGCAAAGTGTCTTAACTTTAAATGTCTAGTCTACCAGCATCCATGGTGAGCATAAACGAAAATCGTAAATGTCTCTTTCGAAGCTTCTGACAGAAGAATATGCTCGCAATCAACTCACGAATCATGTAAGGTATGAACTGTATATATGAATTAAGAGTTTTTATGCCTAATGGTGTTTACTGTCTTATTATAGATGAACAATAAATTTTGATCTGAAAAGGTTTCTGTTTGGGGCAAGGTCCTGAATAAATTATTATTTTTGGATACACTACATGGAATTTCCAGACTTCATTCAGATTCTCATTTATAAACGGTATTTAATTTTTCATAAATTGAAGTGCATATCTGGGCTCCCTTCCTTTCCGTAGCCCCGTTTCCCCTTGACTCGTAATAAGCCCGTAGGGGGTCATGCCCCTACTGTACGGTATATATAAAAACAACATATACCGAGGTTTGGAGGGCTCTGGCCGGAAAGGGGACGTGGGGGTCCGCTTAGTCCGATGATGTGTTCACGGAGGGCGAAGTGGCTAACCACAAATCCGAACTAAAGGTTAATCGCTCCAGTAAAAATGTTCCAAATCTTCGGCTCTTCTTCCGGCTTCTCTTAGCCAATCACCGGGTAATCTCCCCGGTGGGTCAACAAGGCAGTGTCTCCCCCTGCCTGGGTTGACGGCAACTTTTGAAAGGGCTATTGTGCCTTTTTAAAGTTGCAAATGTAATTCTAATGTGCAGAGAATTGTCAATAAAATTTTTTTTATAAAATATTTTTTCCAAAATTTGTTTCTTTCATTGTCTGTTTTCGCTGTGTTCACGCATTACATTTATTTTTTTAATTTTATTTATCTTGCTCAATTCACCTTTAATGTTTTTGCCACCTTTGATGGTAAGCATTGAATTAAACTTTGGACTTGCTGCCTTGGTTGTGTCTTTTTTACCGTCTTTGTGTTTGCTCTGCACTTGTCTTATCAGACGTTGTCCTAATTTGGAATTGTAGGATTCAAATGCTGATGTGACGCTCACCGTTTGAAGATGAAACTACTTGTAAAGTTTTCTCCTATGAAACACCATCGGAGCCATCAACTGGCCATTGGTAAACATTTGTAATGGTACAAGCAATGCACTGTAGATCTCTAATTTATATTATTTATTACCTTGGTATTTTAGAAGACTCATCGAGGTTCGATCCCTATACATTCGGCGTGCGATGCCGGTGCTCAACGGTTGAGCTGTGAGTCATGTTTATTTTTTCATTGTGTCTCTACGACAAGGTTGTTGAACTTAGAAAGAAATTGAAGACCATGCAACTAGTATTTATATAAGAATAAGTAACTTCAGTTCATAGTGGTAATGGCTAGTTGGTAGAGGGTCTATCTGCGGTGCCGAAGGTCGTGAGTTCAAACCTTATATAGGGCGACACATGCAAACGAACAGGAATTTTTTCTAATGAAATAGATTTCCTAAAATAGACAAGAAAACGAATCATTATTATATGTGTGACTCATGGCTCAACGGTTGAGCATCGGCGAGGTATGCCGAAGATCTGGTGTTCGATCCCCAAAAGAGTCAAGTTACATTCTGATGTGATAACAAATTCACTCGTGAAAATTCCGTTCATATGAAACCTTGTATGAGTAAAGTTAATAATGCCTAAGCAAAAGTGTGTAAAATCAACATCATGAGGGCACTTACTTGATAAAATGAAAACATACAAGTCAATTTATCAATTTGAAAAAAAAGCAATAATTTATTTCTTGAACCTTTAGAGCAAACCGCTACGGACATTGTAATTACATATTTACAATCATGGGATTTGAACCCAAGGTACCCAGCTAACGTTCCAATGCTCTACCGTTGAGCTACAATGAATGTATGTTAAAGATCTGTATCTTCAACACATTAAGGTAGCTATAGCGACGAGTCAATAGAAAACCAAATCCCAATGGGGGGATATAGGGGGGCAGATGCCAGAAATGCAAGGCGTCCGCTTCACAACTCGAAGGTTCCTGGTTCGATTCCCAGTCAGGTTTCCGATTCCACAGGCTTCCTACCTTCCCAGGTGTCACGATTCCACGGGGCCAGTCGGGTTGGGAAACTTCGTGCGAAGCACGCGAACGGATATTTTACTAACAGTTAATCTCGTAACCAGTAACAAATTTTAATAAATAAGTTAAGTTCCTCTTTATTGAGTATTGAGAAACTAGTATATTTATAATACTACTACTACTACTACTATACAACGGATTTTAACCGTAGCCATTAAGTTCTTTCTAGATAAATCATAGTAATGGACATTTAATCCAACATTTGGAAAACGTTTGTTTGGTGCTTGATTCAGTTGATAGTATATGCATTTGTTTTAAGTTGTTTCACCGGTAACTATCATTGTTATTCATGTGACTCTTTCGGGAGTTGAACCCTCAACCTTTGGCTTACTATGCCGATGCTCAACCGCTGAGCCATGAGTCTTGAAAACATTTTAACCATTTCCCCATGTCTCTTAAAGATAACCTATTTGCACAAGTAATAATACTATAGTGCGCCCCAATGCAACTTAATATTTCCGTCTTAAAATGCATGCTATAAATGAAATGGATTTCTGGTCAAGTGAAATTTTGTATTCGACATTTAAATTTATGTACATATTTCATTGCTGCATTTCTTTGACTCTGTTGGGAATCGATCCTTTATAATCTGGCATGCGGTGCCAACGCTCAACCATAGAGCCACAAGTCTTGCCTATACATTAACTATTTTTCCATTTCTTTTGAGGGAAACCTATTTCCATTTGTAATAATATTCTAATGCGTCCAATTCACAATATATTGATTCATTATATCCACATCCACATCGGACTACAAAGAACATTTCTCTGATTTGACTCGAACTCTAGACTTTCGACTTCAGTAGGCAGACGCTCTACCTCAGAACTATTGGTTTTACATGATTTCAGACTGATTTACAGATAGTTTCACAAGCTTCAAAAAATAGCGTACACAATTTCATCATACAATATCTTTGTTCTAAAGCACCGACAGCCAAAATCCGTGGTCTTGGTTTCGTATATTAACTGAGTTGGAAAGTAAATGTTTTAGTTTTAGTATTAGAGATAAATGTATGCTGTAAGTGACTTTCTATGTTCAGTCAAGAATAACACAAATACATATCTTGCAAATTGTTTGCATAAAGTTGCTAATAACTAAAAAGGCATCCTACCCGTATGCTGGTTCTCACAAATCTCAAATATGGGTTCTTTTACTCACATTCCCTAGAAATAATTTTTTCTAAAGAACACAGATAACAGATACTTGTGGAGTGTTACAATACTATTTTTACCTGTTATGCATTCTTCTTTTAGAAGGCTTTCAGGATCAATAACGGCTGCACAACTTCTGAATTACAATTGGTAAATGGGTTGGATTTTGTATTTGTTGAAAACCTCAATACTAAAATCTCTCGGTTAGATTACAGCTGTATTAGTCAGCTAAAAAGGAGAAAATTTTTTTTATTGTCATGCAATAGAATATTGTGATATAAATAAGTTTCTCGTCTAAATTTATTTAATACATAAGATAGTAGAAAGATTGGGTAAAACTTACGCTCTCCTGACAGCCAGTTTCACAATGCTGTTCTTTAACCATCAAATGTTTGTTTTATATCTTTAGTTTTGTTTGTTCGTTTGTTTGTTTTTCCTGAAATTTCTAACGCAAAAAAACAGGCTCACTATATACTGGGGTACACGAGAGGTTAGCTGAGAGCAGAACATAAGAGGGTTCTCTAAAAGTCCGCAACGAACGCCACGAGTAGTGCTGCCCATATCTGCATTTTATTATGGCAAAATTTTAAGCCCGACCAAATAAGCCCGGGCTTATTTGTCGGGCTTAAAATTTTTTTCTTCAAGAACTGGCACTCATTGGAATTTATTGAATATCACAGGATATCCTCAAATTTAATGCTGATTCCGGTAAAATTGCTATTATTTCATTAAGCTAATCGTTTTTTAAATAAATCAAATATTTGACGCAATGCTAGGTCGCCAGTATGGTACAGCGCTAGCGCGATGCAGCCTAAAAAAAATTTTAAGCCCGACTAAGTCGATCTATCGCCCAACTAGGCGATAGATATCGGTATAATTACCATGTACGACTAGATTAAACCAGCAAAGAGAAAAACCAAATGTTAATACTCAGCCGTGATGGTGTCGGATCGGTATATCCAAAAATTACGAAAGGTGCCTAGCATGTGAATTTTTTTTCAAATCCACGTTCCAAGACCTGAAATACCATAAAAGCACCAAACACGGCAGTTCTACAATTAAAGAGCCAGAGGATATTTTATTCTCTGTAATGGATTGCCTAAGGTTATGCTTCTAGTCGAGGTCACTGCAAAAGGTCAAGGTAGAATGTGAAACATACAGTGTATACGCCGTCGCGTATATAAGGACGGCAGGTAGCACGGTAATTCAGTCATGCAAGTATCTTTCTTTGCAGCAGTACTTCATCCTACGGCCACAGCAGGAAGCCCCGTACTTTATGGTATGTTGAGTCTGACTTAAATTTCTTTACCTCATTTGCCAATTTTACTAGAAAATAAGTAAAGACAGTGTTGAGTAAAAGTTAAAAGCATCTGTGTACACAAATCCACATTTTTATTTTCATGTACCATGTAAGCTATGTGAATAAGAACGTTTTGTGCTTATTTATGTTTAATTAAACAGTTTCATTAAACAGTAAAAAAGCAAATTTTTTATTTTCAGGCATCCTTTATTTAGGTTGGAAATGTAGATATGTTCGTCTTCCAATATTTTTACATTTTTACTGAAGCAGTCTCTAATGGCTAAACACTGTTAAAAATAATCTGGAATTCTTTTTTATAAATGTCTTATGGGCCCATGCAGATATGATTTCTTATGTATACACGAATATCATCAACCGGGTTGTTTGAGGAAATAAAATCGGCCTTCATGACAGCTCCTGATAGACTGGCTCTACTACCTTCTAGTTTACACCCGCCCGTAACCAGATGTCTCTGCCTTGGCGCCTTCCATAGTCACATCACGCTGTCTCTGGGCCAGAAGCCCACCAAGGTCAAAGTTCCCCTTTAGGATATTTGAAAGGTGATAACGCTGCCGAAGACGGATGTTTCAAATCAGTAACTGTGGTTCGTAAACTCAGGTCAGTCTCAGAGTATTTAGAGCATTCGATCGTTTTATCAGTGCTTTTTTGTTATCCGATTCCATGATCATTGTGACCATCCTTTCGCCTTCGTAGCCTCGTACTTCTCATGTATTTGTACGAAGCACAAGTGATATGAACACAAGTGGTATAGTGCATCAGTTTACAGCCCATATTTTATCACACTGACAAGCACTCTGGCAAACATTGTTTTTGGATTGTGGTAACTATGTTATGGGGTTTCTATAGTATTATTTATATATCTATAGTTTCTATTTATTGTTTAGGTGGTGTTCCTGCGTGCATACATGTTTTAAATTGTGAGTAGTGACATCTGTATATTTGTGGTGGTTAGTCTAAATTTGGCAGAGATGGGAGAATAGTATTCCTTAGTTTTGGCAGGTAATTCTTGTTTGTCCCTGATATTCTGATATTGGTTTTCGCGTATTTGATTTTTTTTTGTATTGTGAAGGCCAGACTTCAGCAGGATGAGCATTTTATTTTATTCTTGTATTCTTTATTTTTTTTACCCTTTGTGATCATTTTGTTTTAGTTAGACGTAGAACGTAGTGGTGCTTCAAAGTTAGGGACGTGCTGTGGGTGTGACATCGCTGCTGTTGTTGTTGACATTGAATGGCATTTGGGTGAGGATCAACTTTAAAACAAACTTAAAACAAACAAACTTAAAATAAAATCATCATTTTATATATTTATTGCTTAGTGACGATTGGAAATTTTGGATGGATGATTCCAGCCGCTGCAGTCAATGATCAACTACAAGAAAGTTGACAGCTATACAGCCTTCCTTCAGCCAAGGACTTATTGATTTATAAAACTTGTTTGATTTCGTTACGGAACAAGAAGAAACGAATTTTATTTTAAATGAAGATGACAATATTACGCTATTCATACAAAATACCAATTAGCGTCAAATTCCCTGAATGAAACGGAGGCTATCACCAATCATCATTTACAATTGTATGAGGTTAGTTTGCTTTCTTTGACCTCTGATATTTCCGCTAAAGAATCTCTACTCCGGAACGACACCAATGAGCTGGAGTTTTTGATAATTGAAAGTAATAAAAGGCAAGTTGAAGCAGATAAGCTTCAAAAGGAAGCAACAGAACTCGATAATGAAGCGCGTGAATTGGAACAGAAAGTTCATCACACTCAACAGAGGATGGACAAAAGGGTAAGAAACAGGTGGAAGTGGATTACTGCAATGATACTAACTGCAGATCAGTTAAAAACTTGAATAAGTGGTAGAGATTTTAATGTTTAACATTATTTATTCTTAACTGAATATACACAGGTTTGGCATCGCCTGGATTTGTCATTGGTGAGGTTGAAAGAGGAATTTTCGAAAGAGATCGTAATAATGCGCGCAGTCAAGCTAATGAAAGACTGCATTTACTAAGGATAGTACAAAGTAATCTTAAAGATATTGCAACTCGGCAACAGACCACAGTAGAGTCTATAAATAAAACACGGGCAAGTCTTGAACCTGCCCAAACGCTCCGGGATTAAATGCGGCTGCAATATTCAGTTTTGACAAGTCTTGGTGTCCAGATTCGGAATGTTTCCACATTCTTGACGCTGTTGAATGGAGAAATGGGTGTTCTGCATGGCCAGCAACAACTATTGCTCCTGTTTACCCCTTTGGTGGTTTCGTAAAACGTAATACTTCGATTGGAAACTGAAGAAAAGTGTGCTTTCCGTGAATTAAGTAACAACGATACGAGAACAGAACAATTTGAACATGGTTTGAGCAATAAGCAGTTTCAACTTGATCAGCAATCCAACTCTGAACTGCAAGTAAAACTTCTAAATGCCTCGAATGTGAATCTTGAACAATCTCAAACATCTGAGCATGAATGTTCTCAAACATCTGAAAAATGTTTCGTGCCAGCTTTTATTATTAGAAAATTAACTCCATATAAATGAAACTTCTGATTCGGCAGAATAATTGTGGTATAATAGGCACAACCAGAACGTTTTTCTGACCAATTTCACCATTAGCAATTTACACTTAATCGTTGTGAAGTATGCGTTTCGTCCCCTATGCTTTTTCTGGTTATGTAACGGATCTGACCATGATGGGTTTTCTTATTCATATTTCATTAACAATTCCGTTAATTAATTCATATACATCTGATTTCTGTGAACAGTAACATGAGAAATTTCACTTTGTTTTAACAACACATTGTCTCCCACAACTGAACCACTTCAGTCCCATTTAAAATAAAATTCAGTTTAAGTCATGTTATTAATCTGTGAATTAGTTTTAAAATTAAACTATATTAAATTAATTTTCATCAATTTCTAAATCTTATTCCACCCATTATTCGTGCCACAACTCGTGGCGTTCGTTGCGGACGTTTAGCGAACCTTTTAAGTCCTTCGCTTAGCCAACGTTTGTTATTTCAGTAAAAGGTGAGCTCGTTTTTGCGGCAGGAATCAAAAATTAAGATTTAAAAAATTAACATGTAACACAATTTTTATACTTTTTCATGTTACAAAAAAATGTTTCATACATGGACAGAAGAAGAAGCGAGAAAAAACCACGAAGGCGCCATTCTCAGTGAGTTTCAACATCCCTGGTCGTCAATGAAATATTCTTCCTTTTCAACCAACAGCTTGTAACATACCAGACCCATAATAACATTGTTGGCAACTCTTACAGCAGAAGCATATAAAAAGTGACTAAAGCCTTTTGATACATCAAATTGCAAAGCAATAACTTTCATCATGTTTATTATTTAGATTCCAATCTGAAAGTACACTGATGTTGAGAATAATTTGCACTGCTGGACCGAGCACAATAACAATTATGGTAACATATCACATAACAGAAACTATATCAGTGGTATAAAATGACAAAATTATAAGTGTGCATTAGCGTACACAGATGCTTTTAGCTTCTACTCAACAATGTCTTTACTTATTTTCTAGTTAAACTGGCAAATGAAGTGAAAAAATCTGAGTCAGACTCTACATACCTTAAAGTACGGGACTTCCTGCTGTGGCCTTAGGACGAAGTACTGCTGGATTTGAAAAAAAAAATTCACATGCTAGGCACCTTTCGTAATTTTTGGATATACCGATCCGACACCATCACGGCTGAGTATTAACATTTGGTTTTTCTCTTTGCTGGTGATATCTATCGCCCAACTAGGCGATAGATATCGGCGACCTAGTCGGACTTAAAATTTTCTTTTAACCTTTACCCACAGCGAAGAATAAAGGTTAAAAAAAGCTAAATAAAAAAAATTTATAAATGTAATGTGCGAAAACAGACAATGAAAGAAACAAATTTTGGAAAAAATATTTCATAAAAAAAAATTTTATTGTGAGTAATATAAAGTCATTATTGGTTGTTGCGCTGTGAAAATAATACACAATAACGTCTTTATGTTACTAAAACATATTAATTTTCTCAAGTTAAATTTTCATTTGGATAAGTACTTTAAATGTTTAAAAACATTTAGTTTGTGGCGGATAAAATTTCTCGTAATGACTTTTGCGTCCACAAGAGGCGCCTTAAACCGTGGCTCATAGGACAGTTTTTTTTTCAGGCATATTTTTAGATTGGCTTAACCATTGCCTACCATAATACATGTATTATAGTAGGCCATGGGCTTAACGCGTGTACTCTGCTGTCTACCTTTACTCGCTAGATAGACCGTCCTCGCTAGATTTTACTTCTTGACCTCTATATAATCTTATTTGTTTCATTCTGATCTACATTTTTTCTGTCCAGGGTCACAAGGTAAGTGTTTTCTTGTATTCCTAGTGAGATTACTTTAAACTATGGTTTTGTTTAACAGTGTGAAGGACATTTTGCCAGAGTGTCCACCAGCTGGTGGGGACGGCGGTAGTGGTCCGTTGACGTCACAAAGTAAGATGAAAATATCGAAACGTGTTCGAATTTAACTTCTTGGTACTTTTTATAGTATGGGAAAGGGGGACATTTCTCGAAGGAGAATGTCCACAAGAGGGTCGCGGCGGTGGTGGAAGTCGTACCTGCCATGAGATAAACAAAAAACAAAGAAACATAATTTTTAGTGCTCATTTTTAACAAAGAAGAGGGCAATGTAGCAAGGGATTTTCCTTAAGGAGGAAGCATGGGTGGCAGCAACTGTTACGATGTAAACTTCAATTATATCTTCACAAAAATATTTTATGTTCCAGTGTTCATTGTTTTACTCCTAGTGTAACGAAGCTGACCACACCTCGAAAGGCTGCCCGAATCTCTTCAGTGAATTGACGGAAGATGGAAAGCCACATGAGCAATACATTCCAGAAGCTGTGACATGCGATGAAAAGGAACTGTTTAAGGGCATTGTCTATGTGGGAACGCTTTAACAATTTTGATAAAGTCGTCCTCCATGTAAGCCATTTCTCGAAACTTTATGTTTTTAAGAATATCTATTGGGTTTGCTTTATGCTACAGGAAAATATGTACTTCAATACATAACATCATTTGAAGAGGCCGGCCTGCACCAACGACTACTTCAAAACATTAAGAATTCTGGCTACATAAAACCAACACCTATCCAGAAAGCTTCAGTTGTAGTTATTCTTGCCAGGTTTAATTGCTTGTGCGGTCACGGGCTCCGGAAAACGGTAATCCAACTAATTAACGCTGTCTAATTTTGAAACCTTGATGCCCTCGTACTGACTTTATTTGAATGGGTCGGTATGAACTGGGTAAGTTGAAGTAAAAGTAATTTTGAGTGGGCACACCTGTGATTGCGACTACTAAAAGGTCCAATTGCATCTAAGATGCTCAATAAACCCTTCGTGATATTCGTTGATTAAGTCATCTAAAATTTTACGTTTTTTTATGCAGGCGGCGTACTTGGTACCGGTTATGAACATATTGTGCACCAGAACAAGGTGTTGCTGGTGCGTCTCATGCCATGGGGCAAAAGCCAGAAGTTGTAATTGTCGCACCCACTCGTGAATTGGCCATTCAAATTGACGGCGAGGCATGTAAATTCTCCTACAGTTCGGTTTTAAAGTCTGTGATTATATATGGAGGAACTCTCACGAGCCATCAGCGGTCAAATCTTCAAGCTGGGTGCAATATTTTTGTGCGACCGCGGGGCGATTCAAGGATTTTTTCGACAATGAAGTATTTGACTTCTCGGGAGTCAGGTTTTAAGTTTTGGTTGAAGCTGATCGAATGCTTGATATGGGTTTCGGTCCCAATGTTGAAAAGATTGTCAATCATCCAACGATGCATCCGAGAGTATGTCCTCGATGGCTTTTGAGTATGAGATTATACTGATGTAATACTATTTGTTTCTCTGTAGGGAATCCGTCGTGTTTGTATGTTTTCGGCTACATTCCTAGATGAAGTACAAGCGCTGGCTGCGACGTACATGGAAGACTACATATTCTTCACAACAGGCATTGTCGGTAGCACCAGTTCGGATGTTGAACAGGTGTTTTTTTCAGTGCTCGAAAAGAGATAAGAGAGCTAAGCTGATCGAAGTTTTACAAGATCTCGGTGATGCCAAGACTATCGTTTTTGTTGACAGCAAAAAGATGGCGGACTTCGTCGCTGCATTCTCGTGCAATAACAACCTACAAGTAAGAATCAAAACTGTTGGAATTGGGCAAAGTGTGTTAACTTTAAATGTCTAGTCTATCAGCATCCATGGTGAGCGTAAACGAAAATCGTAAATGTCTCTTCCGAAGCTTCTGTCAGAAGAATATGCTAGCAATCAACTCACGAATCATGTAAGGTATGAAATATATATATGAATTAAGAGTTTTTATGCCTAATGTGTTTTACTGTCTTATTATAGAGGAACAATGAAAGCCCATGTCGAGGTGACGAAGAAAACAACACGTCGAGGTGCTGTCAAACGTGTCTCCGTTCCGGAGAAGGAAGCGCCGGAAGGCAAAAGGCGTCGTGGTGAAACGAAAGCCAATAAACACGTTGCTGGATTGGATGATGGAGAAATGTTACACGAAGGCAACGGACACGCTGTCGACATCCATGCCAATCACGTGCCAGATGAGCCGGAGGCGAACGATGGATCGCGAGTCACATCCGTCATAAATGGACGATCTACTCGCGCAAAGGGCGCACTCAAAGTTCATTTTGACGTGGCCGAAACGGTGCATTTGCCAGTCAGATCCACCCGTTCGACGCGGAAGACGGCTTCACCGGCCGAGAAGAAAGTCTCTGTCCAGCTGGAACGCGACCCCGGCATTGAGACTGTGGCCGCTACTGCAAAAGAAGAGGAAGAGAAAGCACCGGCCGCCAAACGTTCACGACAAAAGAAGGGCCCGGCAGTATCTGCCGCAACAATGGCGGATGAACCTCCGGCCGTGCCGGCCACGAAACGGACACGTGGTGGCAAGAAAACAACTAGCGAACCTGAGCTTGTTAAGGAGGATACCTCATCGCCACCACCACCACCTCGACGTACTAGAAACATCTAACAGCAAGACCCATCAATGAATTACCTATTTTATTTTTCTTTTGTTTCACGGTAACTCGTGTCCTTAAAAGTCAGCACGACAGGCACATTGAGATAATGGTTATTGCTACCTTCTTGCTTTTTTAAAAAGGCATCAAGCCAAACTGCTCAACCATGCAGTTAGGCTTTTTCCTTTTTTTAAAATTAGAATTAATGAAATAAAGCAAAGCTTGTCATTTCAATCATTTCAGGATTGTGGAGACAAACATTGTGGTTCCAGCGGTTTCCTTAGTTAGGCAAGTCGTTTAATAATGCTTGGTGTTACAACTATTTTTTAAATTATTTTTAACTAAAATTTTTTCATTCACGACATTTGCAGGTTCTGAGTAGTGAGAAACGATTGTTGCTGATGTAGAGTTTTGTAACGGTGGACCCCACAGTCTATGACAGAAACAAGTAGGACAGAAAATTCCATCTTCATCACTAACAAAAGAAAAAGGGAGGTTTGCATTTTAAGGTTAGGTTAGAAACAAAACAACAATAAAACCATTTGCTGATACTACCTTTCATACATTGTTATCACAAATAGGAGCAGTATATATTGGCAGCCATGTAGCTTTGTAGTTGCTTCGAAGAATTGTTTTCCTTGTCTGGTGATTGGTTAATTGAAATAGGCACACGATAACGCACAATCGATGCCCTTGTCTCAGTGGAGAATTTTTTCCGTGAAACATGGCCGAAATAGCGTGCAGCTGTTCAAGAAAGAAAATTGTATTGTCAGACAGACTTAATGTTTAGCTTGAAATCCAGACATGTGTGAAGTTGCAAAATTTCTAGATGTGAAGTGCAACCAAGTTTCTTGTTGAATTCTGAACCCAAATTATGTATTTTCCTAGAAATATCTAGGTTTTTGGATAAATAAACAAAAAACAGTGACTAATCCGGGCTCAAAAACATGTTAAATCGCTATACTTAATAAAAATGCTGTTCATGGTTTTGGTCGCTACATTTGTTTAATAAAATTGAAATGGTACAAATATGGGGGGGGGGGGGGCCATATTTGCCATTCACGCTCAAGAAGTTTGTTAAAAGAGTTCACATCAGTGCAGTTCCCGTCTCGAAAAAACAAGATTTTCAATTTTTATGAATATTTCGGTTCTTAATTGGAAAACAAGATGACGCTGCTGTGCTACTGTTTAGTTGGTGACTGTGGGGGTTGTGAAACCTGTGTTCGAAAGTTTTTGTGAAGTATGTCATATTCCAAGGGAAAATTCAAGCAAATCTAATGGTGGTTCTGTGTGTTTTCGTCCTAGAGTGTGTTTTGCAAGTGAAGCCCACAAAATGCTTGGTTCTTATGTTACATGTCTTGTAATCACCATGTCAGCTGTCAAAACAAAAAACTATTCACAACCCATTATGTTGCATTCATCAAACTATTCTGGTGCTCATTGAGAGGTATAAGACTAATGTTTTGTTTTCAGAATCTCACTAGCGGATTTTTCTTTTAAGGTTAAGCTCATGAAACTTCATTTGTAAAGGATACTTCCCGTTGAGGAATGTCACCAAAGATGCAAATCCTATGGGTACGAATACCATAATATTATTCTTCTAATCTTTACCCGCTCATGGTTGCCTGTCCATTGTAATCTAACTGGTGCACCAAATTCATCTTATGCTGCAGCGCCAACTGTAACCACAGCCATTTCGACAATTGTAATCTCTACTTAGCCTACCAACAGACATAGACATGTACCTCAATACAATTTCTATTGGTATTCATAAATTTTTCTCATACCTAGTATAGTTTGTTTGTTTTATAAATTGAATATTCAACCATAGGACTGCCATCTCTTTGCTGTCTGCTGCCTATCTGCTGGCCCTACAGTATTTCTAGCCATTGGACAACAGAAGTAAGTCAAATTGCTTTCATACATTTGGCTACATCAGCAATCTTATATTTCCCACTAAGTAATCCTTTTTCTTTACATTTACGTTACAGAACAAAGCCTTTTTCCTCTTCTCCGCGCCCGTCTTCACCTCGCCTGTCAACCCCTCTTCGCTTCGTCTGTCGTCCCGTCTTCGCCTCGCCCGTTGTCCCGTCTTCGCCTCGCCCGTCGTCCCGTCTACGCCTCGCCGGTCATCCCGTCTTCGCCTCGCCGGTCATCCCGTCTTCGCCTCGCCGGTCATCCCGTCTTCGCCTCGCCGGTCATCCCGTCTTCGCCTCGCCCGTCGTCCCGTCTACGCCTCGCCGGTCATCCCTTCTTCGCCTCGCCCGCCCTCCCGTCTTTGCTTCGTGGTAGCCGCGTCTTCGCCTCGTCGTTTTGGTATTGTGTGTGTTTTGCAATGTTTATTCTTAACTAACCCGTTGGCTGCCATCCACCTTTTATCCCCTTTTTTTTGTAGCTTGACAGGGACGGGCCGCGCTGTTCTGCTCCATGGCTATCTGCCATGGAGTGGAGCAGCGCCACTGCCCAAGATTGGCCGAATGGCCCCAAAGGCAATGCACCATAGGGACTTTCCCTTGATCGATGCGATAGATGAGACCTGGGGTGTGCATTCCCGTAAAGGTCTCATCATCGTATCAGCCCGGCCTACCCAGCCCCCTTGGTCGCTATCCCTATGATAGCGACGTAGCGACCGTAGTTAAGATGGCGTGGCAGCCAACGGGTTAGTTTTAAGTGTATATATGTATGTATTGTATGTTGTATTATGTGGAATATGTATGGTGGTGGATTTGTGGGTGGAAGGAGGGAAAATAAAATGCTTTGTAACATTATTTATTTTTTGCATTTATTTATTAGTTTTCCGATTGACTGATGTGGGGATCGAACCCAAGTAATCTTGCATGCAATTCAGTAGCTTTGCCATTATGCCCTCCATAATATGTTATTATCATGATAGGCATTCCATAATAACCTAATGACGAACTTACTTTAACATAGGCATCAAGATCATAACTTTTAATTGTAAGGACAGACATGGCGCAACGGGAGCGCGCTATGCTAGAATGCTATAGGTTTGTGGTTCAAATCCCAGATAAACGATTGACCAATGGAACGATGTTTACTATAGAAGTTGGCATAATTGATAAAGGTTGGTAAATAAAATAAAAGTTTATAACTGTAAAGTGTGAACACGAACACAGACAATAAAAGAAACAAATTTTGCAAAAAATATTTTTATAAAAAAAATTTTATTGACAATTCTCTGCACATTAGAATTATTTTTGCAACTCCAAAAAGGCATAATAGCCCTTTCAAAAGTTGCCGTCAACCCAGGCAGGGGGAGACACTGCCTTGTTGACCCACCGGGGAGATTACCCGGTGATTGGCTAAGAGAAGCCGGAAGAAGAGCCGAAGATTTGGAACATTTTTACTGGAGCGATTAACCTTTAGTTCGGATTTGTGGGTAGCCACGTCGCCCTCCGTGAACACATCATCGGACTAAGCGGAACCCCACGTCCCCTTTCCGGCCAGAGCCCTCCAAACCTCGGTATATGTTATTTTTATATATACCGTACAGTAGGGGCATGACCCCCTACGGGCTTATTACGAGTCAAGGGGAAACGGGGCTACGGAAAGGAAGGGAGCCCAGATATGCACTTCAATTTTTTAAATATAAAATACCGTCTTGGGAA
Organism: Daphnia carinata; assembly: GCF_022539665.2. Classification (NCBI taxonomy): domain Eukaryota; kingdom Metazoa; phylum Arthropoda; class Branchiopoda; order Diplostraca; family Daphniidae; genus Daphnia; species Daphnia carinata. The sequence continues at coordinate 6,503,719 of NC_081334.1, forward strand.
TCCAAATCAAGTATAGAAATGTCATGTCATCCATTCAATCATTACAATTTATTCAGTGTCTTGCCCCAACCAAGAATCTTTTCAGATCCAATGTTACTATTAACCTATGCTGAGAAAAGAAAAACAACATCATTAAGCATCTCAATTGTTGCTCATGTGACTTACATGACTTATAGATTCAACTTCTGGCAGAAGCTTGGGAAAGGCCATACAAATTGCAGATGAAAATCATTGTATAAGGCTCTTGAATGATAAAATAGCACCCCTAGAATGTTGCATTGTTGATAGTTGTGTTCCGAGTATGCTGAAAATCCTTTCCTATTGGATAAATTTTTTTTTTAGATTAGACATGGTTGGCAAAAAGCAGGAGAAATGCTTTGTCATAAATTCAAAAAATTTTCAAGAAAATTCCTTTAATACCTAAAAAGTCCATGTATGATGTTCATCGCTGCAATGCCAACGAAATGAAACATCTTTAGGGCCATTTAAGTACCCAGCTTCACCAACACTCTCAACGTAAAGGACAAGTTGTTCTTTAGCAAGAGAAGCAGAATTATTTGAGGCTTCTAGCTGTGACAGAACTATAAAGGATTGCTGTTACACAGGATTCATTCGCACAAGATGGTACTTCTCATTAGACAATTTGCATACTCACTCCTAACACAATTTGACAATTGACAATTTGCATACTCACCTCATACCTTAATGGTAATGCACTTTCAGTGTTTTTCAACTGTAGGCTCACTCTTCCATCCTGTAACACTTCCAGACTTGACTTGATCCCCCACTAAAATTCTGTGAATGCAAAATAATAGCATTAAAAATACTTTTTCGATAGACAAAAAACCGAAAAGTACCTAATTCATGTTTTATGTTGAACTCGTGCTATTTCTGGGTTTCCGTACCACACCCATTTTCAGCCCAAATACGGTCCCACAATTGTTCACTTCCTTCGCTGCATGGACTTATTACTAACAATTCTTGTAGTGCAGCACTAACAGAATTTAAATTTAACACACTGTCAGGTGGTAGACTGAATATCTAAACAATAAATAATTGTTTGTTAAAATTCTATACTTATTTTGAATTCTTATTTGAAAAGTTTATGTACCTGAATGTGTTCGCCTAATGCCAATTCATCCTCATGTTCAGTTAGGTTTGAGTTTGGAAAAACCTCCTTCACTGTTTGGAAACTGTTCCATTCCAATTTGTTCTTTTCCCCTAGCTGAGCTTGTAGACTCAAACTTTGAGCTACAAAACACAAATGAATAAAAGCAAATAAATAGAATCATTATGTATTAGGCCTTACCATCCTTAGCTTTGCTGTTATCTAATATTTTATGTTGTTCCAATAATTGGGCCTACAGCTTCATAATTTGATCTAATAAACAATAATTAATAATTGAAAACCAATATAATAATGTTTATACTTACCATCCTTTTGTTGTATTATCTTATCCATTTTTCAATTGTTCCTCCATCCACGCTACTGAACTAACTGCGAATGGCATCCATTGGACTGAAATTGCCTACGCCAGTAATAACGAGTCTGAGCGGTAGATGGCTACGTGTCGGAAAAAAAGAAAAAAGTGTGATTTTTTTTTTTTTTTTTGCGAAATTTTTTTTTTTTTTTTTTTGTGTAAAACGGATTGCCATACATCTTTGCCGGAAAAAATTTTAAGCCCGACTGATAAATAAGCCCGACTTTTTGCTGCATCGCGCTAACGCTGGAGCATACTGGCGCGCTAATGTTGCGTAAATACTCGGTGTATTTCAAAAACGATTAACTTAATGAAAAAAATAGCAATTTTTCTGGAATCAGCATTCAATTTTGAGTATATCCTGTGATATTCAACCAATTCTGATGAGTGTCAGTTTTACCGAAAAAAATTTAATAAGCCCGATTGGGCTTATTTAGTCGGGCTTAAAAATTTTTGCTGCAAAAACTGACACTTTTTAAAACTATTTTTCACGATGGCAACTCTGAGAGCCATGGTAAAATTCATCGCAAACATAGTCTGCTTGTCGTTGCTGATCTGGGTGTTTAACTGCAAAAATTTAAACGTGCCCAGTCAATTCTCACGTAACTGTTCCTATACTTTCTTTTATTATTTGGTTCTGTGATAGTACATCTTAAAAATGACAAGTGTTCCTTTGTGGAATCAGTCGCATTTACCGAGCCCTGCTACATCCGCCCACAAAATATCTGCACAATTTCAAGGTAAAGAAAAAATGACGATATTTTTAGGTATATACATAATATTTTCGTTTACCCTTGCCTTTCCTAGGAATTATGAATACTTTTCTAGAAGATTTATCTGAGAAATCACAAAAATTAAAGGATTTTATGTCATTGATTACATCTGAGGTTGTTCTTCTAACACGGTTTTTGTACAAGCTTAGAGCAGTATTTGCCCATGATAAAAGCTACAGAGTTTTGAAGCATATCCAGAAAATGGTGAACAAATTACTTGAAACAAACCTTGTGTCTGATCTCGCTAGTTTTCAGGAACAACATCTTGTCAGCTTGAAAACTGTGAGTGCAATATTTGTTGCACCAAAACCCAAATATGAATATATTCAAGTAAGGCTGCAGGGCATTACCAGATTACTGGCTCAGATTCTATGTCTCAGCCAGCACTATGGTACACTAATGATCCAAAAGATGCAGTTAGGGCATTTCATGAGTATAGTTGTGATTTCCATGTCTTTTGTTTCAAGAATTTGGTAACAATTTACATATTCAAAACAAACTTTGTTTGGTGAAAACTAATACCTTTTTTTTTTTTGTATCATTAGGGCATTATCACTTCATACAATGTACTTCTTAATGCAATTGTTTGGCAGCATCAGTAGTATTTGTCATACAGAAGGATTGGTACCTAATAGTACTGTGAACTTCTTGTCCAAAGGATGTACCATTCCTCTGAGCTTGGAAGATTGGTTACAATCAGATCACACTCTTGTAGACATACATCCATTGTATGGTTATTTTATTATGTTCTCAAAGTTTGATTTAAAATATTTACTTATTCACAATGCAGGCTGAAAAAAAGACATGAAAGGGAGAGAACTTCTAACAAGCCTAACATCTGGCAGTCAATAAAGATTGAAGATGATGAAAAGCATTGCTTATTCCAACTAAAAGAACTCGTCGATACTGCTAGCCTTTCGGAAATGAAAAAAAATAACGATAACTTGCAGGAATCGAATGTAGAGCTTATCGGCTTCAATAAATTGAAATCAATGAATAATGCTGATATTGGAGGTAATATAAAACACGATGTATCTGTAAGAATTAATTTGATTAATTTTGTTTAGAATTATTGACACGTGAACCACCTTTGCCGGTTACAAAAAGTAGGAAGAGAAAGCTAACCACGAAAAATAAAGGGAATCAATTAGAAAACTGATGAAATTCCTTTATTTTCCACACATTTAATACACTGTATTCATTACAACTGGAATACCTTCAATGAATTCGAGTTAAATCTTCTATCAGTTTAATTATATCCTCTACCGTCGCCTCCCTCTTCATTCCACTTCCATCATCAATCTACAGAAGGAAAATACGCTAGATGCACTGTTTATCCATAGCATTTTTCATAAACATAATACCTGTAATCCATTAGCAACTTCCTTCATCTTGTCACTCGACAAATCTAAAAAAGATTCAATTAAATCCCCGTCAATAAAACCCTCGCACGGTTCAACTTTGCGTTCGGTGGCGAAACTTCTCCAGAAGCTATGTTCGATTTTCCCCACAGGTTTAATGACACGGGCCATGCGAGTTTGTACCTCAGATAGGAAGTGATAAAATTCGGTTGGTAGTTGCGTAACCACGCCTATAAAAAAGAACGCATGTTAATGCTTTCCCTTAGCGGTAACAACTAATAGTTCTAACTACCTATAGCTCCATGGACTGTTCCAAATAAGACGCATCCTTGCGTAGGAGTACTTAGGGTTTCAGCAGCATGGTCCATCACCAAAGATCCGTGACGGAAGACGTTAACCATGTCACCAAGATGGAATCGACCAACTTCAGTGAGTTGTTGTCTCTCTTCCTCCGTTGTGGCAGCACTAGACTTCAAGAGTTAGAAGAAAGTTCACAACGAAGAATGAATTCTGATACTAACCTGTCTTTCTGACAAACAAAAAGATTGAAAGAATTCTCAGCGCCAAGGAACGTGTCATCATCCAAAATTTCGACAGCTGACATCCAATTCGGGTTACTATCTCTTGCCATCTATCGATTTCACGTAGAAAACCCATTAGGCGAAATCCCAAGAAACACAATGTCAAGTTTTACCTCCTCAAAGCTTCCTTCCATAGTTTTATATTGCAATAGAGTAATGGACCTCATTAGATCACCGACCAAGATGAAGTCACCCTTCCGTTTGAGATATAGGGCTATAATGTGATTGAAATTGCTGCACTCTAATCTTAATTCCTTCTCTGCCGTCCACTCATATAACCGAACCTTAAGGAATAGAACAATTGTTCGAAAAATTTTTCTTTATAGACGAGTAATCTGTTTTACTTACAACATTGTTGATCGCAGCCAGTATTTTTGCGTTGAAATCTACTAATGAATAGCACGCGCCCTTCACCTCTTTTTCTGCAACAGTAGTCAACTTTCCGTCGGACCACTGGAATAGGACAATGCGACCTTGTTTGGGCTCAGACTCTTCAGGTACCACTAATGCTGTTCCGACCACGTAATACGGGTTGACATCATCTCCTAACCGCGTAGACACAATGCTCAGCGCATATTCATTCTGCATGAACTGATGCGCGTGAAGGACTGTTACAGGAAACATAATTAAGAAATGCTTGTCATTCCGGTAAAATAAACAAAATACCCGCGAAGGAGTGTTGATCGACAATCAGCAAGTTGTATACTTCAATCTCCTGACCAATTTCGGCAACACCGCCACTTCCACAAGAGTCCCTCGTACTGACAGGGGCTTTGATCGCCGAACCAAGAGAGCTGGATGAAGACACAGATTGTGCCTGAGTAGAAGCAGACTGACGGGCAGGCGTCAAACCAGAGGATTCAACAATGTCGACCCGAGAAGTTATCACTCCGAAAGTCTAGCAGTATCAAACAGAAATGTTAGATAACAAATGACAACATGATAGATGTATTCTCACCTGTGTATTTTCCTGGTATGCTATTCGACGAGGGGATTCACCAAGCGGTACCGTCCTGATGTGTAATTTTTGGATTTCATCAATTGTTCCTATGGTAACCGCAGTGTCCGTCGCTAGCACTAAGCTATCTGGATACGCTTCCGAATTTAACGGGCACATATGTGCAACCTCTTTAAGATTGACATTACTGAAAACCAATTTATGATTGGAAGAATAGATAACCGTAGGTCGGTCTGAGCATGCAAAAACATTGACGGTGGATTGCGACCGAAACGGCCGAAGGACGGTCGGCTGAGTTCCCAAGGTTACCTTAGTATATAACAAACAAAATAATGGTATAATTCTTGGAATAGGCCTTCCATAACTGTTTTACCTTTTTACGATCACCAAGTAACTTGGTGACTGGATTCATACTGAAATAGAAAAGCGATCCATCACCCAAAGCCACAAGAAGGTAAGGTGTACCCTCGAAAAGTGCCATCAAAATGGAACGAGGAATAATCTCTGTAAAACAAATAATATTTAATTAAAAAAAAACAAATTTAACAAAAATAAATTTAAAAAATAATAATTAAACGTAATAAAAAACTTGGCTAAATTAAATTCGTCAGGTAACATGTGTCTGAGTCATTTACCTCCTCCAAGTGGCTCTTTGTGAAATTCTTCTAAAGTAGGAAGCTTAAGAATTCTCGCAGAAATATCTGTCCAGAGACCGACAGCACACACATCAGCTGTTGTGATAGAAGGGTTGTGCTGAGAACCTACTGAAATGGGAGTCAAATCTAAGCAAGCCACTTCGTAGTCCAGGGTGATGTGACTATTAACAGAAAAATGGTATAAATTCCTAATTGCTAGGTCACGATTACCACAACAAGACAGTTTATTCGTACCTTTTCAGAATGACTTGAGTGTCATCTTCCATTTCCAAATAGTAAAGATCACGACCGGCAGCACATAAAACTTGCCCATGATTACAAGCTACGACATTGAGCATCTTTCCGTCAGGAGGAGTCCAATCACTAAGCAAATTTATAGTTAAATTAATACTGAAATATGTAATGCAATTTGTAACAAGTATGTAACCTCAGCTTCTGTTTCGTGTTCACAGATATTAGTCTCACGCTACCGGTAGTGATTTGCAATACGGAATCTTTTCCAACATTTCCACAGAAGAAAGTTTGTTGGTCAGAAATGAGACCAGGTATTTCTGTTTCTTCCATCTCTTCTCCATTTAACATCAAAACCCTACGGCACATAAAAAATCGATGCGAGAGAATTGATTAAAACACATAGGTAGAGCGGATACCTTGTTTGTCCAACAAAAGATAAGACGACAGTATCATCTACCGATTGATTTCCAGAAAAACCCATTTTCAGGGCCCATATTCCCTTGATACCGGGCAAATCGATACTTGCTTGTTCGTGAATCCCGATTCCATTGCGAATAATACGCAACGAACCTTCCTTATAAGCACCTACAAATAAATTTAAAGTTATAATCAGCACTAGAATCTGGGTTCTTTTCCTGGTTACCTGAGCACGTTACAAGTTGGCCTTGTCCCTGTCGATCAAGATCGACGATTGTCATATCTACGATAGGCGCCAGATTAGTGAATGTTTCCATCACCGTAACGTAGGAATTGTTTTCATCGGGAGTGACGTTTAATTTGACTAACTGGGAATCTCCAAACCGGGAACCGATGAAAACAACCCCATTGTCAAGATAGGTTAAGCATTCGGGAATTGAAACTTCTCCAAGAAGTTCAATTTTAATGTCACGTACTGTAACCGTTCCATCCATCTTTTCCTCTTTTTCCAATACCAGCATAAAGAGATGCCCGGCTAAATCTCCCAATAAGTATCGTGATCCATTAGGATCAACTTTACCATAGCAGGTGATGGTACTCTGCTGTTAGTAGAAACATTCGATTTACGAAAGTTTACATGTGTTTTGTAACCAAACATTTACTTTAATAATTGGTGGTGCGATGGTAACGTAATTTTGTCCGTTGTGATAGGTTATTGATTCCTGACCAATAATCAAGGCCCCTCCGTAAGGTTCAGGAACTGGCAATAACATTGAAGCTTCGGTTTCGACGTTATCTTGCTTCCAGGAAGTCTAATATACAAGTATTAAGGATTAAAACAAAAATGTATTAAACAAATTTTATGGTTCACCGTTACCTTGGCAAACTCCTTATCTCGCAAAGATATCTCTCGTGTCTTGACGTGTCTACCATGAGCGTCCTGGTGAATAATAACCACAGTTGGATTTGCACACCCATATAAGAAAGCTATGTCTTGTATGCAAAGTTCTTCAATCCTGTAAGTAACAATCTTTTTAGTTATTTTTTAATGCACCAAAAAAAAAAACCATTACCTGATGTTGTAGGCTTTTATTTCACTGCTGTCTTTCTCTAGGGGAATGATTTTCAGTAATCCATCATAGAGACGAAGACCAATCACTCTGCAATCAGGATCAATGATTGCAATTATGCCAGTTTCAGAGGGCTTTCCAATTTTGTCTGCAACATTTCCTTGTGTTTTGGTTATAATTTCCATGTTTTCCCCTTCCCCAGAACATTCCAGTATCATGGCATTGTAACGTTGGGTTAAAATGAACAGGGAATCTTTCTTGTCATTCTGAAAAATCGAAATACATATTGTTGAGAAATTTTTGCAAGGTTTCCTCAATGAAAGACGTGCAGCTCCATCTTTCAAACCATGGAAAAAACACCAAGCAATAAAACAAATTTAACTCTATGCATGTGTCGTTCGCTTTCAACTTGTTGATGCACACACCACAATTGCTTGGAGTTATAAAAAAAGGAAGTCTAAAATAGGAACATAACACTAGATACTCATTCAATGACTTACCCCAGATTTATAAAGTTTCATAACAGCGATTTTCCCATAGATCCCAACTTCTTTCAGAGGTCTGAGACCTTCTGGAGTAACCAAATATATTTCAAGACGGTAATTTTTCGCCACAATAAGGTTCAGATCATTAGACGAGGTGAAGTTTCCTATATCACAAATAAGATATGCATTGATTGAGCGAAATACCAGACGATTTACCACGCCACCGGTAGTAAAACTATGTCAGATATAACTGTTGATGTTCAACCATGCTTATTTACTAACCAGTAACGCAAGATGTGACTGCTGTTTGTTTATGAGCAGTAACCACATAATTATGAGCCATTGTTAACTTGAATATTCTGTAGAATCAACGAGCCAGTTACGATTTGAATGTTATTGAAAGATCTCGGCACACTCTAAACAGCGATCTCCTTCATTTCCTTTTTTTTTAATCGAATTTGCACTGTTGTCAGATTGCCAAATAGTTGCAGAAGGCACCTCTAAAAATTTTGCAAAGAAACACATTTTGGTACTTATTTTTCCGTAAACACTAGGATTAATACTTTGACAAGCATTGCAATTATAGCTTATGATAACAGTTTACGCTGGCGGATAAGCTAAATCATTTCTAGAAATACAACGTAATATTGTACATCATCTCTTAGTTATTTCAAACTTAGCTGATTCATGAAATGCCGGTTAATATTGCGTGACTTGTCAAGATGACAGCTTGCCATTTTCAGTCGTTTTGCTTTGGAGAAATCGATGGTAGATGGGGAACTGAGCAAACTTGATACTGTGCCAGTCAGGTTGATGGCATAGGTCACATGTTCAATATAACACTACCCTAGGGAAGGCAAAAATGGTCTGAAAAATGTGCGTTTTTGTCCCATTTCTTTCTCTTTCGCCTAGGAAAGGTGGTATCAACTTTCTTGGGTGATTACCTTTAAGCACGGCAATATCTAGCACGCACCAACGCCAAGGACACCAAAAACGAAAGAAAGCTCATATGCAGAAATAAGCTTGAGGGGGTGCGATGGAGATGATGTTTTTCCGTGTCGATGGCAGCCAAGACAACTGGAGAACCGCAGCGGAAAAGCGCTCCATACGTTATTCGAATTAATGGAAAAAAATTAATACAAGTTACACACGACAGACGCAGAAAAATATTCAAAATCTCTGATAGGTTATTCGAAGACTGTGTTTTATAAACTGATAATTATTTTTTTTTGTTTCTATTTATAAGTGTCTGAAGGATTCAAATCGCTATCACCATTATTGCTGCTCAAAATTAACTGTCCTATTCTCTGGAAATGCCGAACATGGGCTTCCGTTTTGATGATTCAATAAGAGGCTTGATGTGAAATGACTTGAAGGCGTCGTGCATAGGGAGAGGTCAAGGAGGTGCAGGGCACGTTACGTGCATGAGCTATCACGATTTGTTATCGATGACTACCTCCAAGGTGCTAGCCTTTCGCCAAAGGAAAACCTTGGCACTAATATAAAGGCAATAATAATAACTATAAACGGAAGCAAGTAAAAATAAAGGTGTGTACGTGCCCAGATAAATGAAACCGGCAGTTCCTCAAACTCACACGAATAACGTCTAGCAACACGAACACTGCATGATTATGCGCGATTTTGGTGTCATATGAAACCTAGAGAATTTGGTAAAAGAAATTTACCTCGTCATATATTTGTCTTGTTTTTCGTACTGGGCTTATCCGGTGTCAGTTACCATGTGTGAGAAGAGTCTCATGTTGAGCGTCTTGCTAAATAAAATTAAACCCTGTGCACAATTAAATGAATCATTTATGATGATGTCACAACGACCCCATCGTTCAATAGAAATATCATACAGACTCTGACAAGAGTTATAATAATATATAATGTTTTGGAATCTTTTGAATACTTTGAATAGTTTTGAGGAACAGCGTGAGGGGACCGAATGCAGCCAATACTCATTTCGAATACTTGGTGCTGGTCTTCAGGTATTTGGCAGCCCAGTCTGTTCGCCCGCTGACGAGCCTCGGGATTCTCTCCGTTACAGCTCCCGATGATGGGACGGACATCCTTGATGTGGCTGATACAACAGCCGGGGCGCTCGTAACTGTGGCAGGGCTCGTATAACTGACGGCCAACATCGGCCCGTTGTCATATTTCAATTTCATCGGGTTTGAACTGTGGCTATTGTATACCCTGGCCGCTTGCTGTGGCGCGTGCTGGACGAAAGAATTCACGTCACTGGCTAAAGATAATCCCCTACATATTCAGAGAAACAACGATTTGAATTGTTTTTATATCAACTATGAAAATTAAAGATCAAATGTAATTTACTGAAAAATATCTTCGAAACCGTCATCATCGTCTGCATTGATCTCTTTCTTCTTGTTGATTCCATCTTCGCTGTCCGACCATTGGGGTTTGGGACGGGCAGGTTCTGATTGAACCACTTGTCTCGCAGACAGTCTGGCGTCAGATGTCAATTTCAAATGGATAGCCGAATGTTGCTGCTGTAGAGGCTGGAGGCTTGAACGATTTGGCCCCAAAAACTTGACCGATGTTGTCGTCGACGTTGACAAGACCCGGCCTGAATTGCCCAACCAGGTTTTGTTGCCTGACGACATGGCCGATGAATTGTGACTTGTCCGTGTGAAAAACGAATGGCTAATGAAATCATTTTATCATTAGCACGAATTTGTACTGCACTTGTGACCCATATGATTGCCTACTTGAGAGCCTGTTGAGCCGACGGCCTTCTTGCAGGATTCCACTGGAGCAGTAAATTGACGAGTTTGACGGCCTCTGGACTTGCGTGCATCAGCAGCTGGCCGAGCGACGAGTTGTTGAACTGCGGGAATTTGAAGTGCATCTTGGACGCCAGTTGGTAGCCATCGGGCCATTGACTCTGGATGGCGAATCGAATGCAATGCAGTTTAATATCCATGCAACCATTAAATTCACGATGCCGTGGCACGGTCGTTCAACCGTCTGCAAAACAATAATGTATTTTCACCTCTGTAGGTGTTCCGAGCAAGGCGCAGATTTTGAAAAGCTGGTCAATCTCGCTGGAGCCCGGGAAAAGCGGCCGGAAGGTGTACAGTTCTGGAATCATGCAGCCGACGGCCCACATGTCGATGGCGCTGTTATAGTTGGTCGAGTGGAGCAAGACTTCTGGCGCTCGGTACCTGTAACACATTGGTTAGTGATGTGTTGTACCCTTCGATACGATTGCTGGATATTTTCAACTGGATGGTTAGTTGATTGACTAATAACGGTACCATCTGGTGGAGACGTAGTCGGTAAAAGGCGGTCGCGACCGGATCTCCCTAGCGAGACCGAAATCGCCCAGCTTGACCATCTCGGTCCCGTTGCAGAGCACATTCTCCGGCTTGAGGTCCCGATGGAAGAAGCCGTGCTTGTGCATGTAGGCCAGGCCCTGTAGAATTTGGATCACGATCTCCTTCAGTGCAGGTTCCGGCAATGATTTTTCTCTGTTTCATGAAAGAAAAAACGTGTTCAAATTTCCTTTTGTTTATACATTGAATTATGCGTGTTTACCCTCGTTCATAGCGTTCCTTGACAAGCTGGTAAAGGTTTTCCTTCATGTGTTCAAACACGAAAAAAAGGGTCTCGTTCTCCCGGATCACTTCTTTGAGTTTTACCACATTCTGGTGACTCAACTTTTTCAGACTCTAAATCAAATAATAAAAAAATAATTCATTATTCAAACGCATTGAACATCAAACAAAATGTTGTGTTACAATTAAATAGTGCAGTAGTTAGTTGCAAAAGAGAATAAAACCGAATGCAAGATGTAATTCTTTGATATGTATGAGTTCATTCTTATGTAAATACTGATGGCGGATTTTGTTTGTGATGGGGGAACAGGGTCGAGCTTTTGGGGACCACCTGCCTCTCGGTTGTTTCCTGTATTTTATTTTGGTTCAGCATTATCGACAGGGAGGCGGCAGAGCTGGGCAGAGTCACAATAGTACTACGAGGGACGGGAAATCTCCATGGTAACGTTAGACCAAACAAAACCCTCATAGACATTCGCTGTCAACGCGACGCCAGCATAAAAATTCGGAATGAATTGACATTAATGGGCTAAATCAACAACCCCTGCGTAACGTGAAATTAGCAGAACCTTAATCCTATCCCACTGTGTCGTGTCCACCTTCGATGGAAGAATGTTATTTGGTTTCAAACATGTTATTTTTCTGATCCTCATTTCTAGATAAGCTGGCTAAAATAATAGCGTTACATTTACCTTGACTTCACGAAGGTTCATCGCCTCCTCCCACGAATGGCACTTTCGCTTCATTCTGCGAATGAAATAACAACAATAATCATCAGGAAAAATGATGGGACTACATCATAATAAAGCAAAAAAAAATATGCTTGAACTGTGTTCAAAGACGACAGGTGGCTTTTAGAATAGCCATTACGCATCTGTTACACCTATTCTGATAAATGCAAAGCATAATGCTAAAAACACAATACTGTAATCTGATTGCTGTGCATACTCACTTCTTAATGGCCACTTTCTCGCCTGAATCCAGTTTGATGGCCAGGACAACTGAACCGTAAGCTCCGTCGCCAATCCTTCCTAGAACGCGATATCTGTTCATGCTAAGGACCTTCTTCTCTATCTTACTGTTTCACAAGCGGTTTTTTTTTTCTTTCTTGATAAGATGTCAACAGCCGAACAGCATCATGGGACTCATCTTTGACACACTAATTGATTATCCACGGCTGCTCGATGAAAACTGTAAAACAAAGAACAAACATCGATGGAAACTGGGTCGCACACACACATGGAACGTCTATGCCGTGTCAACAATGTCGCATCACAACCGATCGTATAGAGGCTCTGGCTTACAAACGAGAACTGAGCAGGGGGGAGTTCGGGTCGGCTAAGAGCGTAGTCACGCACGACTCATCCAGCGCAAGTCCGACCCGGCTGTGGGTCTTTTGCCCGTCAACCCTCACATCATCAACGCGGCCCGTAGAAAGCGCAAGAGTGGACGGACAAAACCACACACACACTCACATAGACCGACATGACACACGCACATAGCGAAACAAAAGACAAGAGAGTCAAAGGGGACAGGGGGGGAGGTAATGTCACGTGCTGGACGTTACGATTCACGATCCGGGTGAAGGGGGTTACCCCCCCCCCCCCTCCATAAAAGATTAATGGAAAAAGCCGGACGGTTATGCGCAAGAAAGAATTCAAATTTTCAATTGTAAAATGCTAATTTAGACAAGCACTTGGTACCTGTCTAGTTTTACTGGAAGTTTACGAATTTAAAATTTGTTAGTGTTCGGATGACCAAGGTCGGTGGGCTGGCGACCTCGATTTATTATGGATGATGTTCCTGTTTGAGCTTCCGTGATGAGACTTCCAGAGCTTCATCCATTATTCTGATACAGTAGCTTATCTTATATCCAACCTTGAACTGGATACTAGTACGTCTTCGATAGCGATTCCCATTGTCGGTTGAAACTGGTTAACTGAAATAAATTTTTTTTTGTTTTTTCGGTTCTCTGAGATTCGTGATTGTAACATTTCCAGACGCTCAAGTTCTTTCTTGACGAAATGGGAAACAATCATATTATTACATCCAGGTAATGGTGAGAATTATGCGTCAGGCGAAACAAACCCTTCACACTAGGAGATACATAAATTTAAAAAGCTCGCGTCCGACGCATCCATCTTCTTTTTTTTCCGCCCATTTCTTTTATTTTCTTTCTTCGCGTTATCTCACGCGGCTGCGTAGAATCGGGCGATTTTTTTTTCTCCTCCCAAAATGCGGTTTAATGGGGTATGTAGTTGTTCCGGACGTCCATGAGTTACTTACGAAGACACGAACGAAATCCGATCGAGTTTGAAAAGTGAGTGTTATTGCGGTGTAAATTCAAAACACATTACCGTCATCATAGCAAATAATGCGTCCCATATGTGTGAACGCGCTTTTATATATTTTTTTTTCTCAAACCGTTGGGTGTAACATTCGGCCAAGCCCAATTATCTTCTCGAGGATAATGACCGCTGCGTATAGCTCACGGTGCCTTCCTCTGCCCATTTTCCGGATGTTCCGCGCTTTGAATTCTCAAGTAGGCAAAAGGGCAGCTCGAAGGACGCGTGCGTCTGCTTTTTATTTTCTTTCTTTCTTCATTTTTCGTGACACATGTCGTGACTGTGCCAAACCCCCGGTACCCCATCCCATCCGCCCTTGGTCAATCTATTATAGACTAAATCCACGCAACATTTTTTCCTCCCCTCTAACGTAGAGAGGAAGGAAAAAGAAAAATTCGAGTCCTTTTTGTCCGCATGTACATAATGGATTGCATTTTTAGACGGACGTATGGGTGCCACCGGCGCCCGGGATCGACAAGATATATTGAACATTCACGACGCTAGATGGCGTTGATAGTAATACCATTTCTTTTGCTGTTTACTTACCTGTTCAGGTAAGGGGAGAGCGCGAAACACCTGGCTTGTCCCTCCCACGATTATTAGAAAGACCTGGAGGCTACAAAAGAAGAAAAAGAAGAGAAGGGATTGAGAGAGAGAAAGAGAGAGAGGGAAAAAAAAAGGGGGCGTGAGGAAGAAGAAAATATTGAAAGAGCCCCTATCTGGCGAAACGGCTTCTCAGTGCGACACCGACCGAGCAATAGAACAGAACGCAAAGTGAACGATCGATTTTTCACAATCGATTTCCACCTTTCGGCAAACAGTGTGTGCAAATCTGACGTCCTCACAAGAGCAATTTCGATTCGACTGCTATCACACATTTTTTTTTTGCTACTCAAAGTGCCTCAGTGACCTTGTGTGTTTCGCGTGGTGCCATCACCGTCTATTTTTAGAAAAGACAACGAGGAAAAAAAACGCAGCCAACAAAATCAACAAGAAGTAATTCCGGAGTCGCTAGGAAGTACTATGCTTTCAAGCAGGTGAATTGTCCAAAATGTTTGATTGCCATCAAATTGTAGACAACGCTAGACATACAACACAAGAGACGGTGAGAGAGAGAAGGGTGAAGGCTTCGTGTGCCAGCCATGCCCAGCCGGAGGGAAGGTGCCATGAAGGTGGGAGGGGGTTTTTTTTGTGCGGGGAATGTAGGAAGAAGACGAAGGGTCATTTCCTACAATTTTTTCCCTTTTTTTTTTTTGGACCCCCCCCCCCCCCTCTCCCTAGTTTCAATATTTTAATCCCCTCAATCTTTGTGGCTTTTTTTTTTTTTTTTCAATTTTGCGTTTTATTATGCACTATATGACTATCGTGACGACCGAGTTATATAATAACGAGTCTGATTATTGTGTATAAATCGACTGGAACCGAAGCCATTTCATGTCTCTCACCGAACGTCTGACAGAATTGGTTCAGGTGAAAACAAAAAAAAGAAAATTTACCGCATAGAAGAGAAACGATGACCAAGCTCTCTCTCTATCTACTATACTCGTACAGTTTGCTACCTTCATGATTTGGGATGGAAAACAAAAAGTTCCCTTCTTTGTTGGTTCAATGTTTTCGGCCAGCAGCAATGGCACACGAAGAAAAAACAAAGAGATTATTCGAATAATAAATAGGAGATGACGGAGAGAGCGAAAACATAAAGCTTGTGTGAAATCCGTGTTTTGCGTGCTGTTAGTGTCTTGAACGAGAAAAAAAAAGAGAAAGGTCCACCTTTTAAATATTTCGTTGGCAGTGCTCTCGTTATTTAGTTGATGTTCAATTAAGGCCAGTTGCCAATCTGTAAAAGTGTAATGATAGGTGGACCACATCCATCATTTTCTATAATTGTGTCATTATTTCATAATTATTTTCTCTTTCGTTTTGCAGATTGTCTTAGAGGAGAGTGCACTAGAACTTTAAAAACTTACTGCGGGAAAAAACAAACAAACAAAAAAACACAGCAAGCCAACTAAAAATTTCCGCTGAGTGACATGGATGCAAAACGGCATTCATGCGCGGCCGTTTGGCCGCTTCTGTTGCTGGCCATGTGCATTGGAATCAGCCGAGCTCATGTAGCCCTGACGTTCCCGCCGGCCAGGCAACCGGCCTGGGATTTTCTCGACTCTGGACGTACACCACCGCCGTGCGGCGTTCCCAAAGGTAATTCATTTCACAAACAATTTTATTTTTTAATACGAAAAAAAAAACAACAACTCGCCACTGATCACTCTATAAAATATGAGAGAAAGCAAACAGCTATTGTTATTTGGGATGTCATCAACACGATTGAAGACCATTTTGAATTAACCCTATAACTAGGCTGAACGCATCATTTACTGCGGTCCCATTTGCACTTCAACATTCCAATTTCTCTTCGTCTTCTTGTTATCGATAAGTTTGCTCACTCGAGCGTATTTACAGTTATTAAGAAAAAAAAAAGGCCGTGCCTTTTTTTTCCTCCTCCATCATCCCTTTATATCTAAAAAAATTCATCGTCATCTTCTTTTTTATGCACTGCGTAGGTTCTTATAGGGTACGTTTACTTTTAACGATCTCACCTTCCGGTGACGTCATTTCCGTGATCCAGGCTCAGTTAATGTCGTTAAAATACGTGTAAAAACTCCGTTCAATTACGTATGCGGAAATATTAACGAGAAGAAGAAGAAATATACAACCGCTAGAATTAATAAAAGAAAAAAAATAATAATCTTCGTCTTGGCGTCGGGACGACTGGTTATAAGCAACTTGTTTTTTATTTTGGATGGAGGAGGGATGCATTTTAACCTAAACCTTAAGAGGACATCTTGAATAATGAGGAAATGCATTTTTTTTTTCTCGGAAGAAAAAAAAAAAATATTCCAGTTTGATGACGATACGGGATTTCAAGAAATCTTCTTTAAATTTATTCCGCGTGTGTGTTTTGTTTACGAGTTGCGTGACCGCCATCGAACTTTTGGTATAACATGACTGTCGGGAATCCACCAGCGCAAAGGTTTACGGTACTTTGAAAATGTGCCATTTCTTTCTTCTTTTATTTTTTCCCCTACGTCTTGACGTCAGCATTAGCCAACAAGACAGGCATGTTTATCTATCTGATACACTGCATTCGATTTACTTGTAAAACTTGCATTTTGTCTGCTTTCACGGTCGACAAAATTCCTGTCTGAAGACCGAAGTTAATTGTTTTTCGTGCATAAGCAACGACGTCGTTACACAGTCCCGCCCTGTTGAAATAAGGCCGAGTTCACAACACAAATGCCATTTTTTTCTTTTCTTCCTTCTCCATATTTGTTTTGTTACAATATTGACTCAATTATTCATTCAGCCGCAAGTTCGAATCAACCGCCTCCTCTACCTCATAAAAAAAAAACCTTCAAAAAGACGGAAAAAAGTATAAGAAAACGAGCTCTTCTTAATGATCGCCATTGTATCGAAAATATTTCCAGTTGTTAAGCTGGAATTATTTTGTAGACAACTTATTAAAAAAAAAAAAACGTGTATCGTACACCATAAGTCCTTGGAGAAAAACATCTTCCTCAATTTCACCTTTCTAACGGCCAATGACGGCTCAATGTTTTTTCTTTAACCGTTCTGCAATGCGGCCCAACTACGTGCTACCTGCACGAGTATAGTCTTGTCTCTTACCGTGTTAAGAATTCCGTTGACTAACGTGTACCCAAAAATGATAGTGTCTATCCTCGCCGAACGAGGAATGGCAAACGCAACATCTCTTCGGGGCTCAAACAGCAGCAGCTCGTCTGTTATCTCACATTTCCTCAGGATTATAGCTAACGGCTATACGAAGCCCGACAGCCATCGGGAAAAAGGGCGCGGGCTTTCTTTTCAATTTTTTATTTTATAAAAAAGGATTTGATTCAGAGTTGTTAAAAGAGGAAGAGGGAAAAAAAAGTGATGACCTTCTCCCAGTTAGAGGTGCGCAAGTTAAACAGAGAAGATCCCGGCAAAACTAGCCTGCCGGGTTGAACGACCTCTGGCATCTTGCCACACATTCTGACACGTAGGTGTGCAGCAATAAAAGGAGGAGTCGTACTGTGTTAGTTGCGCAAGTCTTCCAGAAGGTGAAGATCTCTTCTTTTTGAAAATAAAAAAAAAAATTGGGTAGATGAAAAAGAGGATAAGAACAACAACAACAAAAGCAGTTAAACGAACGCCCTCTATAGCAGAAATTGTCCTTCCTCAATGAAAAGACGCAATTGTTGGCAATAGTTCAAATGTCGCTAGGAGGTCATGGTGATTTGAACGGTTTTCTTATGTGCTGATTGCAATCGTTTAAAAAAGAAAAACGAAATAATAAGATCGATGTCAGTCACGATTTTTCAAGCTTTGAAAACAACAACAACAACACAATGAAAATGAAAAGAGAAATAAACGAAGCAAAAACTTTCACTGCCAATCAAAACGATAGAAATGCGTACGGCCATTCACTGCCGACCGGCAATAACAAATCGATTTTTGCGATAAAAATAATAAAAACAACTTGTTTTGTTTTTGTCGTTGGCGACAATTTGAATGCAACGACCAAGCCCTGAATGTTAAAAAGAGAAGTCGGACGCACGTAGCGCCAGTGTCTTTTCCATACCATTGGCATTACAGATTTTTATATGCTTTTTTCGGATAGCAGCCCCGTGGTGAAAGTGGCATTCAGGGCATTTTTCGACGTGACGTTACGCTCTTTTCGTATAGAATATATATATGCTGATGAAATTTTCCTTTTTGTTCGAAATGCGAACAGTGCACGTACACCTGGTTGGCCTTTCGGGCTTGCCTTACTGGGTTTTTTTTTCTTTCAATTTTCCCTTTTTCGGTTGCACCTTCTATAACACTAGAAATGCTTCGCTCCAAATCTCCGTAGCCAATCAAAAGATTAGCCATTTAGTTTTTTTTTTTTCTAAAGAAAATTTCCATGAATAAAAAAAAACTAATAAGAGAAATTTCTCTTTTTTGTTCTGTGCAATTTTCAATTGATCACGGAAAACAAACAAAAGGAAGCCTCAAGACATCGATTCTAAGCGGGTCGGCGTTCAATGTCACCTGGCACCTGGGCTATCCTCACCGCGGTGGCTACAGGATTCAAGTGCTGGACGCCAGCGAGAAGCCCATTTTAGATTTGACGAATGGCGGTCAACAGAACAAGAGTTCCGTCTTCGTCGAAGGCGACCCGACAGCCTTGTCGTATCTGGTTCACCTGCCCAAAGATTTCGAGTGTCGTGATTGTACCATCCGACTCATCCGGCAAGCTTCCGAATGGGGAAAGAGCTACATGTTTTGGAGCTGCGCCGACGTCGACATTATTCCTCGTAAGTCCTATTTCCATCACTCTTATCTCTTTCATTTTTGGCTCTACTAAACTGGTGTTTGAATATTTGAAAAACAAAAGGCCCCGAGTATCGAGAGACGTGCTCGGGTCACGGCAAGGATATTGCGGGCCGATGCCGCTGCAATCCGCTCTATTCCGGACACCGTTGCCAATATCGAGACGAGTGCAGCGAGGATAAGGACTGTGGCCGGCACGGCAAATGCGTCAATCTGGAGGCTACCACGCACCCAAAGAGGCAATGCTTTTGCGAGATGGGATGGTTCGGACCCCAGTGCAATAAACGTAAGAATTTTTATTTACCCTTTTTCTTTTACTCTCTCACGCTGTTCGTTCAACAATCGACCCGGAGAAGGGCCGCAGGCAAGGAACAACACCCGAACATATTTGGATCACATCCAAATAAAGAAAAAAAAAGAGATATATAGGAAAAAGAGAGAACAAAAAAAATAGCTAAAGGTCGCACGTGAAGCCATTTTTACATACACACACACACACACACACACACACACCGGTTTTTTACCGTTGCAATGGCTTTTTTTCGAAACGATGCAACGGTTTCTCTTCTCGCGTTCGGCCGGGATAGTGCGCGGTGACTATTGCCCGAAGAGAGGCTTCGCTCAAGCTCGCAATAATACACGCCCTTCCCTTCTTCTATTTACTGTATAGCGTTTAAACAGTCCGTAACCTACATCGCTTTTAATGGTCCCCTCGTCTTCTGTGCGCACTTCATTTTATTTTGTTTATTTGTTTATTTTTTTTTCTTGCTTCTGTTTCTCTCTATCGCGATAAGTATACACGTATCAGATGGTCAACCACCGCTATGTTTTCCGTACATAGCGTTGGCTACACATCACACTTTTTTTTTCCAGGAAATGCTACATCACGCAATATAACCCATCCCAAAATTGCGACCAGGATTTGATTTTTCCGCAAAGACTCGGGGTCAGACAGTTTGGAATTTTCATTCAAGCTACTAATAGAAAGGGTGTGTGTGTATAGAAAGCTTTTAGTTTGCATATTTCTCTGAAATCTAATAGTGTTATTTCGAAAAAAAAAAAAAAAAACAAGAAATAAATAGAACCCCCCTTTTTTCGAAACGTATTTGAGGAATGCAGCTCGAGCAGCAAATTCAAGTTTCCTATCCAATTTTACAAGGCCAAAAAAAAAAAAGAAAGAAAAAAAAAAAAAACTCGTTTGGGGCAAGGTCTCTTTCACCGTGATTGCTATCGCACACTACGTTGTTGACAACATTGAAAAATGATTCAACATTTCGTATTACAATGCACCTTTCATTCGATTACGTTTAAACATTCGTACAATGCAAATGATTATTACCTAATAATTTAAATTTCATGACTCTACGTACTAATAACGGTTCTCTATCACTTTATCGATACGGTGAAATAAAAAAAACGGTTTGCCGTAACAGAATCACCGGTGAAAGATCCGAGCATCATCAATTTCGCCGATTACCGCAAGGAGGTGATGAGCGACGCCTTCGAGTTCTACTGGCGCGTGTTGCGCAACTCGCAAGAGCTGGAGGCCGTCATGGTGGTCAAAGGCGGCACCGGGTACGCTGCAGTCGGATGGAGACCTCTAGCCCTCACAGCCGCCTGCAAAGGCTTCCCATTCCTCGAGGACATGGCCGCATCTAATGCAACGGATCGCCATCAACATCATCCGGCTTCGTTATCCTTGCCGATTAACGCAGTTCCCACATCCGAATCAGCGGTACCAGAACCTGAGCCGGAGCCAGAAGCTGAACCCGAACCTGTTGCCGAACCGGAGCCAGAAGCGGAACCGGTTGCCGAACCTGTCCCAGAACCGATACCCGAGCCATCGCCTGAGCCCGCCATCATCCCCGCTACCAATCAAAGTGCCCATCACGATCACGGTGATCACGCCGATCATCACCATAACACTGAACTACCGACAGCAAAACATTTGACATCCGTCAACAGCAATCGCGAAGATTTAACAGAAAGTCCGACTGAAATACGCCAAACTGTTCCAACAACCCGAAAGCCCCGTCCAAAGTTGCCGGTGCTTGGCCGTTCTCCACTTGCCCCTAAAACAAGCCCGACGACAACGACGACAGCAGCATCTACGACGACTTCAACTACGGAGCCTAGCGCTGACATCGACACTGTCCGCGACGTGGCGTCGGTTTCGACGACGACGGGCGTCCCAACAACAACAAAGAAACTATCGCCGCTGGATCGGCTGATCGCTAAAAACAAACTCAATAGCCGCAATACGCAAACAACGGAGAAGCCTGTCGAATTGGAACCTGTCCAGGCTAAAGGATCGGTGACCCGTATCCAGCTCTCTGATCTTCCGGAAGCCGGAATCAGCACAGGAGTTGGTGGGAAAAGATCAACAAGAAACGTGGTAGAACAAGAAATCATTTCATCATTGGCCGATTCAAGCCGACGCGAAAGACAGTAAGTTTTTCTAATGAATTATAATTAAGAAAAAAAAAAAGGGGAAGATTTAATTAAAACCGCTTGTGAATGGCTTTCGATTATTAGAATGCCAATCAGCCCGGTTGCCTTCCCTGGTCCACGCTTGAACACGTTTAATAGCCCTACGAGTTCTTTGACTGTTTTGCCGGCCACCCCAAGATTGCCGAAACCTAAACCCGCTTTCAGTCCGGTTAGCGGATCTGATGGATGGATTCCAATGTCCCCGAAGAATAACGTGCCATCTCCTACACCTGTCATCGGGTCCATTGCTCCAGTTAAAGGACCTGTTATTGAGCCTGCCATTGCGGCGGTGGACAACAGCAACGACCGAATGGATCACTTCGCCGAAGAAATTCCATTGCTTTTCACGGTTCCGTCTGGGCGCATCCCGGTCACCGTGTTTCCAACGACAGCCAGTGTGACACCGAAATTAAATCTGAGAGAGGAAACCACCGAGGCGAAACCACCGCCGACAACAAATAAACCGACAACAAAGAAAGTACCAAGTCAAGCGGAACTGCAACCCATTACATCCGTGGAACCCGCCCCGGAACCGTCTGACGTCGTAACGGAAACGAAAGCGAAAACTTCCGATCCTGAACCTCAGCCGGAACCAGAGGTAGATGATGCAGCACCTGAACCTGAGCCTCAACCAGAGCCAGCTCCCGAACCCGCTCCCGAGCCAGAACCCGAACCCGAGCCCGCTCCTGAACCTGCAGCTGAACCCGAGCCCGCTCCTGAACCGGCAGCTGAACCCGAACCTGTCCCCGAACCCGCTCCTGAACCTTCTCCAAAATCTCCCGCCGTACAATCGGAATCAGTGGCAGAACCCGTTCCAGAACCGGAACCTAAATCCGAAACGACTGCAAGTGGCGACAAGGGACACGGCGGACATCACGGTCATCACAACCACGTCCACGATCACAGTTCGCACGAGAAGGAGCCGGCGGATTACAAACCCGCTCACAAGTACGCTCCTAAAGCCGATTTCCACCCGATGGATTGCACGGATATCATCATCGGAATGGCCCGCGGCAATTACTCGCGCATCGGGGATTATTACACGCGTGACAGGTAAGAGCAACTGCAATTTCCTTTTTTTTTTTTTTTTAAACGTTGAAAGTCGATCCGCTTCGTTCAGAGAGAAAGTCTCATTCCCCAATTTACGTTCCAAAATCTAATTTTTAGATCGACTCCGCAGCTGGATAGTTTCTACGGAGGCCGTCAAGATTTGACAGCGGCTTTGGGCTTTGAGCGCGACGGCCAGACGGTCATCCTCTTCCGTCGCAAATTGAACAGCAGCGACGAAGCGGATCACATCATCGGGGCGGATCCTATGCAAGTCATTTGGGCCAGAGGTCAGGAGCACGGCAAATATGTCCACAGTCCGCCTTCCGGCCTGGAGAAGGAGTCGGCCTCGATAGCCGATTTCTACAAAGCTGATGAATTGAAATACCACGGCAAAGGCGACCAGCGTGGCGTTACCGTCATCACTTTTATCGGTACAAAAACATAATTGACCACATGTTTCACACAATAACAACAACAATCTCACGCTGTGAACAAAAAAAAACAGAACGCTTTCACTTAGGAATGCAACTTTCGTGAAAACGATTTCATTGTGTAAAAAACGAATCAAAAAATAACAATCTAAAATTTTCGGTTTTTTTTTCTATAGAACCACCTGCCAAGGTTGACGTCGTTAAGAACGAAAGCCACGCTGGAGGTGATCATCAAGCTGGACCATCAAGCGCTGGCGATCACCATCAGCATGGGAGCGGTGGTCGGCATGTTCACAAGAGCAAGGCCCTTTGCGGAGGCGAGTGGAAGTATCCCGTGTCGTGCGACCCGTTCGAGATGGACTGCACCTACTACGCCAAATGGGAATATCTGGAAGGGAACGACCAGATCCGTTTCACCATCACGGCTAATCACACAAACCGATGGGTGGCCATCGGTTTCTCTGAAACCACCTCCATGGTATTGTTTTCGTTTTGCGAAATTTTGTTTTCTTTTATTGGCACCCACGCCCCCATCGAAACGGCCAAACTTTCACGTCTCGAATTATTTCAGCCTCAAACGGACGTCGTACTGGGCTGGGTCGACCCCAACGGCCGCGCCTTTGTCGGTGACATGTGGGCCGTTGGCTATATGGCTCCCAAATTGGACGACAGCCAGGATTTGATTAACGCTACGGGTCAAATTATAGACGGCAAAACGACGTTAACATTCCAGCGGCAACGCGTCACCAAAGATAAGGAACAGGATGTCCAGTTTACGGACGACACCTGCCTTTATTTCAAGTTTCCGGTCAACGGCGGAACTCGCAACGCAGTCAACAAGAAGATCGGCAAACATTTGCAAACACCTTTTATTTCATCCGATCGTGTCTGCATCCGCTCATGCGGATTAGGTGAGTCGCGTGACAAAACTCGTCACGTACGACGGCTTACACTAAGCGCCTCTCTTTTTAACACACCATTTTGAACAAAATCATAAAAAAAAACAGGAACTGGAAAGTTTAACGGAATTGCCTACACAACGACGCCTCCACCGCCCACGATCGCCTATAACATCGGCTTGAAAATGGTCGGGTTAGCTAACGATTTCGAAGTGCCGCAAATTGGCAGCCCCGAATTCAACGAATTGGCTGACAGGTTCGGGCGTCAAGTGGAAAACGCACTGCAAGCTGGAAAAGTGCCCGGATTCAAAGAAGCAGCCGTCACGGAATTCTTAGAGTATAACCGCGGCTAATTCGCTTCTCAAAAACGAAATTCATTTGCGAAACTAATTTCTTGTTCGTTTTAGGGAGGAAGGAGGTTTAATAGCCAACATGATTGTTGTGCTGGACAAGAAATCAACAGAAGAATTCGAACAATCGTCAGATCTGAAAATTGAAACAGAAAATGTTGTTCGAACCGCATTACGAGGTGCCATCGCTGGCGGCCAAGTGGGAACCATCCGGGTAGACCCGTCTTACCTCAAATTCGAAACGGTTCTAGGTACGCAACAACCTCCTTTGGTTTCTTAAGAAAATAACATGGAACCTAACATAATATTTGGCCAAATAACGCAGATGCTGACTCATTGGATCCGCTCGAAGTGTCCGGCCGCGGATGGAATTCAAGCCTGACCACCATTAGTTTGTACAGCGTTATCGGCTGCATCATCGTCTTGGTCATTATCGCCATCATCCAAGCTTCGTGCACCATCTACAAAGTGTCTCGCAAGTCACCGTCGTCAGTCAACAAGGTAGCGCGCTATTTACAAATTGCCTAATTTTTTTTTGGTGGACTCGAACTGAATGCCGTTGCTAATAGGATCAAGCGGCTGTGAATTGGCGCGATTACTCTTCAACCAACTACGCTTACGAGCCTTTCGAGACGGACGAGGCGCTGAGAGCGGCCGCTGTCTTGGCAGCAAATGGCTCTAATGGACACACGGTGATGACGGCCAGCACCACCAACGGCCTTGCTCCGAGGGCTATGCAAAGGCCACCGTCCAATGGCAGCTTGCAGTCCAAGATGACAACTGATCGAAACACAACTTACTCGTTACCGCACAAAGCCAACATGCAAGCAATGAGTAATGGCACTCTCGGACCGGACCACCAGCCAAACGGGCGGCCAAGGACCCATTCCAGCACTTCATTCCACCAGCCCGATTTCTATTTTATGCCTTCCCAACGCCGCTATTCTGGATACGCAGATTAAATTTTCATCATTGGACAAACGGATAAGTTGAAAAAAACAAAAACAGGACAAAACAACATGAATTTAAGCGCAAATATGTCTCTTTAGACCATGTCATTCAATCACCCCTCCCCTCCCAATAATTTTCAAAAAGATTATACGAAGTATTTCCTCATCGTTAATGATAATATTCGTGAGTGTGATTTTTTTTTTATTTTGCAAGTGTTTAAATGTCCCCCTTTCCCATTCCCCACAACAACATGATGGCCTTATACGAAAATCTTTTTACCGTGTTTTGATATAATTAAAAGTCCGGCTCAATGTATGTACATATAACAACATATGACAAAAAAATATGAAATTAACAAGAGCTCGCAAATACACCGTCTTTTACATCCAAATGTTTTAAAAATGATAGCCTTTTGTGGAACGTTAGCCAGTCCAAACGGAAACGGTCAGTTCGCTCGAGCCATCCCGTCACGGTACGAATACGGTACTTATCCTTATGTCATTCATAACGAGAAGATACCGTAATCGTTAAAAGAAACCTATTCTTTATGAAACTGAATACCTGCTTAGTAAAAAAAAAAAACATAAAACCAAATAGACCATCACAACAGGCTGTTGAAGTCCGAATTACGGTATTTCAAGGATGAGTCTAAATTTTGTTGAAAGAACCGAGCCAAGGTTGTGCAACAGGGGAAAAAAACGGCGTCGGTATAGACAGCCAAAATAACAGTTCCGGGTTGCCCGGAAGTGGGTTCGATAACACCCACAACAAATCGAGAAGAAAGTTAAAAAAAACAAAACAACAAGGTATGGTAGGAAACCGTGAGTTAACGCGCTCGTTGTTCCACAAACGTCACTATATAATATGCTGTGGGAAATTATTTAACTAAACAGGCAGGGATTGTAGTAAAAAAAATTGTTGAACACGTTCCCAGTGTTCTTCAAACGAGAGAAAGTGGTTCGTGAAAACAAAAGAATTCCTTAAATGAATAAATTCTTCGTGAACCAGAGTCTTGTTGTCGCCATTTCCGCATGACATGAGTTGAACGCTCGACTAATTATCAATGCAAATAACACAAACGATACCCTGTACCGAAAGAGAACAACACAATCAATGCACCCGTATACACTTTCTTTTTTTTCCCCTTTTGATTGATACAATCACCTTCCAAGAGTTGATCTTGGTTGACTGGCCTCGATTGTCGGTCTTTCATACCAGCAACGTACCGATACGGTTGTCTAACTATTCAATTGGGATGTAGGTCTCTTGAAAAAGAAAAAAAATCAAGAGATCAAGTGGCCTATTTGCAAGTCTAGCAATGTCTCAAAAGAATCATTCATGGAATTGGAAACTCTATACGGACAATTATCTGCAGGCATTTTACAAGACGGCAGAAAATGCAAAACAAAAACAGCTTTCCGCTCAGAGGGTTATCCATCGATCGATCAATCATTTCGATGAACATTGTAATTACATTTTGAACGGGAAGCACAATTCGTTTGGCCAGGAAATGTAAATCGGTAAGACTACCGCAATCGTAAATGTAGTGGATACGCGATTGTAAAATGCGGCTGTCACTTTCGGGACACCATAAAGTTGTTCACATGCGTAAACAACTTTATCGGCACTCTACAATCATCGAATAAAACTGAATGGACAGACAGATATTAGGGCAACGTTTTCTACGTCAAGACCCGTTTCATTGGTGAACGTGACAAGTGGTTATTCGTTTTCAAATGACTCTTATTCGAAAAAAAAACGCGCGTTTCATTCAAATGGAGAAACAACGAAAACAATTAAAAAAGCAAATTGAAGTTCCAGCTGACCTTTCGTAGCAATTAACAATTCGCTACGCCTATAAAAACGAGGACTACGCAAAACGTTTCAAGTTGATTTAGTTCTAACGGCGTAGAGAAAGTTAAAAGCACAAAAATTGCACATGTCAGGAAAATAAAAAGTTCCGTGATTTAACTACCCACCGCAGGCATAAAAATTGACTGAAAGCTTTAGTAATGAACAACATGTTAGTAATTACCGCGGTGCTCGGCAGAGCTCGGTTAATGGTCGTACGCCAAGAAAAAAAAACAACTGATGTGATGGGCGCTAACTGGGACGCGACAAAGTCAATTGTAAACTTGCTAGATTTTCTTTTGCATGCAGATGGGAAAATTAGTTTTCTGTTGTGCCCCTCCAACACTCAGCACGTACCATCTCCAATGGCATGAAATGTTTGTCGGAGAAAGCGCACGAAATGCCACGGTAGCGGTGATGGTCATTGAGTTATGACTTTTCGGAGGGGGGAAAAAATCGGAGAGAAATTGAACGATGACGGCCAATGGCAGGTGGGAGCCTGCGGTAATAACAGCAACAACCACCAAGCTTCTCGTAAAGGTGTTTTTGCGCTGTCAAAATATATCGTCCAACAATCAACGAAGCACTTACGAATCCTAGAAAGCGGCACTTTTTTTTGGTCTGCATGCTACATTTTTTAAAATACCAATCTCATGTCCCACAAAAAATCGGATTATGATAAAACCAAAATATTTATTCGTTTTTAACATCAACCATCAATTTTTTAAGATCTGCCGTCTGATTCGATAGAAATTGTAATTCTTCCGCAAGTTTATCCGCGTAATCTTCCGATAAATCGTCCATCCTATGTTCCAAATCTTCAACCTGTCAATTTATCAATCAGCAGGTACCACGATATAAAAAACATGAACACCCACGTCATTTACTGAATTTTGATATAAATTTAATTTTTCATACGCGATCGTTCAGAGAGCCGATTTGGCTTGTCAAATTCTCCGTGCGGTTAATGTCAGGGGTTTGCCAATCGGTGGCTTCAACTGAATCAAAAGAAACTTTACGTAAAATGAAACAAAAAACAAAGCCGTACTTTCAACCGCTTACTGTGCTGGTGGATGTCTACGACTTCAAGAATGAAAGGACTTTACATCGTTCCAAAAAACAAAAAGGGAAAAATGATTGGAATAAAAAATAAGCAAACGTCAAAGGAATGCATGATTATAATCAAAATACCGAGCACTGTCGTTAGATTCCAACTGATTAGAAAGGGGAATCAAAGCACCGCTAGGATCGCGAAGTTTAAAGACAACCTTTTCGTCGTCGACAATGTGGACCAAATTGAGCTGTCGGTAGACTTGATATTTTAGCTGGAGCGTGCTCGTCTGAGCTGGGATCGATACGCACACCACGCCTCCTGAGCCCATAATCAAATTGCAAAGTTTGAGTGGATTTGAACAGATTAAAAATGACTATTTCGAGTCTCTTAACTCACCATCGCTGATCGAGTGATCTTCTCGCAGTTTGTTGCTTAAAAGACGAATTTGGAACCAGAGCTCTTTGTTTCGCATTGTGTCACCATTCCATCCGAACAAGAACTGGGAAAATGCATCGTCTTTCGTAAAACACCGGTGCGCATGATCACGCATGATCACAAAGAGTACACTACAACATGCCTTTGTTTTGTTTTAATTAAACGTAAGCTATATCAATTTTTAAATTCCTTTTTCTGCCGTTAAGTTAACGGGTTTTTAAACTCGAAAGAATGTTGCCGAAATGCCGAAGCAGTCAAAGACACGATGGGGATATAGATAAGGGTTTGCTATTTCTGGATTGCGGCATTTAAAAAAAGTATATATATATAAGCTAAGGCATTTGCGGTGATCAACTTTTGAAAAGGGGAACGCAAATCAAGAAAGGGCGGACCAATCGCATAACGCGCACTATCCACTGACGCTTTTTAATCAACAATTTCGGTGAAAGCCGAAGCTTTAAAGAGTCATGTAACACTTGCTCGGCGAAAAAAAAAAGAAACGCAAAAAGTCAAAACGTTCACGTAATAATGTCTGAATAGACACCACCATCGGGACGATTACCTACAATGACAGTTACGATAAAAAAATTCATACCAATGAAACAACAACTGGGGAAATCAATACTTGTTCGCCACGTTACCATCAATAATTCATAAAGGTCGCCTGCATAACGAGGAAAGAATTTATCAAAATGGAACAAAACCATCGTATCGAACACGACGATCTTGTTTATGGAAATATTAGGACGTTACGAAAATGAAGCGATAGCAAAACGGCGCTAGACATTTGTAATTGTAAACTACTGCACACTTCAGTTTCTCTTTGCTTCTCAATCCACGAATTTGGATATAGGGCGGACGGGCTGTCAACGCAAAAGAATTCGCACGTCACATGAATCAGTTCTGTTTTTTCTTTTTAATTATCGATCTTACTCAAAAACTGACTTTGAATAATTTCCTACATTTCGCAAGATGTAATCTAACTCGAAAAATTTGAGGAAAAAGAAATGAAAAGGTCGACATTTGAGAAGATGGTTAATCAAAAAGCATAAATCTCTTGATTCGAAAGTAATAGCTTGACAACACGATGCAGAAATATGTAAAAAAAAAAAATTATCAATTTTTAAAAAGACGCGCAAACTGACGATTCAGCACAACAGTTATTTCTTCAGCCAAAACCATCCAATGAAGGCCAAACCGATGTAGATTTTGCTTATCGGGATGATAATGAAGCAGAGCTTTTCTTAGATTCATCTTCCAATTGTTCCCCGCTGGTTTCTCCATACCATGACCCTTGGGCGGATACTTTTGGTAAATAAAAGTGATGAATTCTTCGATAGGTCTTCTTCCGGCCAATTCCAGTTCAGCCAGCTGGGTAGCTAATTGCTTACGGACAGGTGCACGGAGACTCTCACGATCCTTGTTTTCTTGCCATTGTCGCAGGGTTTTCAATCTGTTCAATCCTTTTAAACAGGGGCGATACCATTCTTCGTTTATGGCAATTCCAATTTCAATTGCAAGTTTCTCTGCCATCTCGTAATGTTTAAGGCTTTTGTCATTTATTCTTCCCTCGTAGATTTGACCTAGTTGAACATGAGCTTTGGCCTCAGCTTCCAGCGATTGTCCCGAATGAGCAAGGTTAATGGCAGTCTTGTACCAATCGACTGCAGTCAACACATAATCTGGCAGTTCCTCCGAATCTTGAGATGCAACACGTTCGCTCAGAGTCTCGTTCAGCGACACCTTTATCGAAATCCAGCAAGCATCGCCTTTCTCTTTCGCAAACAACGATTCAGCGACGTTCAATAACTTCTCGGAAGTCAATCGTAGTTCTTCCATTTCAGAAATCAAATAATTAAATTTTGCATCGTTAAACGCTTTTTTAGCGTGCTCGACACGAGATGGATTGTCCCGCAACAGTTTGACGGA
The DNA here is from genome assembly GCF_022539665.2 of Daphnia carinata. Classification (NCBI taxonomy): domain Eukaryota; kingdom Metazoa; phylum Arthropoda; class Branchiopoda; order Diplostraca; family Daphniidae; genus Daphnia; species Daphnia carinata. The sequence continues at coordinate 6,534,474 of NC_081334.1, forward strand.
ATTGCGATGGTCGCCCGCCGCTTGCAATTCGGCAGCTTCTTCACAAATCATGTCAGCAATGCAGAAGTAAAAAAATCCCCGGGAAAAACCTTCGATAGTTTGAAGAAAAACTTCGAATCTGCAAACTTGGTCAGAGAAAAGCTCTTCGGTATTTTCAACATACTGAACGACGACGTCCAGCAGGAGTGTAACACACTCCGACCAAGTTTTGAGCAGATTGTCCCTCCATTCAGGAAATTTCATGTCATTATCACTGAACTTCCATGCACGTTCAAACTGGATTAAAGCCTCTTTCAAATAATACTCAATCAGCAGTCGGGCATCTTTATGATCACTTTTTGGCAACGTGGAGATGTTGATCTTGTAATTGCTGTAAAGTCGTTTACCACATCTGAACTGTAACACTCCCAAACAATTGGTAATCGTCGCCTTTTCATCCGCAGAGATAGCAAGAGAGGAAGCCTTGTAATAGTAAGACAAAGCCTGGCTCATCCTGTGCACGTAAACAACCGATGCAAGATGATCGTTCCGCACAGTTTGATGGAAGATTTCATCTCCTTTCTTTTTCCAGCAATCAAAAGAGACAATATTGTTTGAAGATTGGCCCATTGAATTAAACATTAATTCAGGGTTGTAAAGAACAAAGACGCAACAGGACGAATTGACATGAAGAACAGTAGTGCTAGATTGGCACTTTCTACTTTTCTACGAGATGTTGTTGACGAGGGGTCAGTAAGTATGATTCATGTGACGAGAAAAACAACTGCAAGGTCGTACACTTGCCAATTGTTTTTTTTTTCGACGCGTATCAACCGAATGAATTCATTTAAATTTAAAACTCAGAGATCTAAAAATGACGCCAAAAAAATATTGATTTTCATTTTTACATCGCCCTAATTAACTTATTTCGCCAGAATTGCTTTTTAATCGAACGAATTTTTCTTTATTGGTTTTCTTGAAAAGATAGTTTTATGAAACGATTACCAGTAGGTGGCTTCACTACGTTTTACGGATAACGACCGGTAGATGACAGTACTTAGTACTACGAATATGATTCTCGGTAGGTGGCACTACTGCGTCAACTACTGTCGTCTGTCGACAAAACAACCGTAGAAACGCTTGGCAAATTCGTAGATTAGGGTTTTTTAAAAATACAATTCAAAGTTTGAAGAATAGAAAAAAATGGGAAAAGCTGAAGTTGGGACACCAAAATGGCTTGGAAACAAAATGAAGTCAAAAGGTTTGCAAAAATTGCGCTGGTATTGTCAAATGTGTCAAAAACAATGCCGAGACGAAAACGGTTTCAAGTGTCACACAAGGTTTGTTTCTAACGAACGGCAAAATTGAGTGGGAATTCATGTTATTTTTTGTTTTTACAGTTCTGAATCCCATCAAAGGCAACTTTTACTCTTTGCTGACAATTCCCGCAAGTATCTTGACGAGTTTTCCCATGAATTTGAAAAAGACTTCCTAAATCTGCTAAGGAGACAATTTGGCACCAAGAGAGTTCACGCCAATGTGGTTTATCAAGAATACATCCGTGACAGAAACCACACACATATGAATGCAACAAAATGGACTTCATTAACAGGACTCTGCAAGTACCTGAGTCGTACTGGCAAAGTTGTGGCTGATGAAACAGAAAAGGGTTGGTTTATAACCTACATTGACAGAGATCCAGAAACTATTGCAAGACAAGAAGCTCTAGCCAAAAAGACAAAGATGGATAAAGATGATCAAGAAAGAGTGACTCATTTTATTGAGAAACAAGTACAAAAAGGTAAACAAGAAGGAGAAGAGGAGGAGGCTGTCTACACTGAACTCAAAAGGGAGAATCCAGAAGAAAAAATACAAATTCAATTGGGTTCAAAAATCAAAAAGGAAGAAGTTCAGCTTGTGCCATCAAGTAGCTTTGCAGACAAAAAAGATGTAAAACCCGGCAAATCCTCTGATGCCGATGATTCGACTTTCAAAATGCCTTACAGTAAGGATATCAAAAAAGAAAAGACAACCGAAAAACGAAAGCTTTCGGCGTTAGATGAAATTATGCGGGAACAAGAAGCCTCCAAGGAAAAATCTGGCAGGAAAGATTATTGGCTGACAGAAAATATAGTTGTTAAAGTGGTTACCAAATCGCTTGGTGACAAGTACTACAAGAAGAAGGGATTCATCAAGCAAGTTATTGACAAGTACGGGGCTATGGTAACCATGATCGATACTGGCCATACATTGAAACTTGACCAGTCACACTTAGAAACCGTTATTCCAGCTGAAGGTATATATATTTTTCCTCAATTAAAATGGAAGAAAAAAATATTTCCTCTCATGATTTTTCTATCTAGGACGAACAGTCATGGTCGTTAACGGTGCCTACCGCGGCTACCGAGCCGTGCTAAAAAGCCTCGATGCAAAAAATTTCTGCGTCACGATAATAATTGATTCGGTATTGATTTTTGAAATGTCATCTATTACCTATTAGTTATTACATTTCCTTGTTTTCTTACTGATTACAGGGGCCCGTCAAAGGACGAGTTGTGGAAGGCGTTCAATATGAAGACATTTGTAAAATCCACACCGAGTGACTCGACACCAGAATACACGAATTGCTTTTTGTTATTTCGCGCATTTTTTCCTGACAACAGTAATGTACTGGTTTTTGAAAATGATTGGCGATTCTTCTTCGCTAACAAAATTTCTGCAGGGCCGTGAACTGCGATAGGGGTTCTTTTGCGGAGGCATAAGAATCTCTAAAGGCTCTCGGCTAGCGTCTTGGAGGCGTTTTAGATCCAAGGGGGCCTCAGCTGCAGTATAGGCCGTCAAAATAAGAGGCACACCCTCCTTCGGAAAATATAAGGTATCAGTTGAATCCCAAAACATACTGTTGATACCGTTAAAGTGTTACTTTTAAGAGACACGGTAAAGTTTTTGCCCACGAATCTGATCCTTGAAAGCCAGTCTGTCGGTAAAGTCCGCAGTTAAACGCAACAACAACATCTGGACGAATATAGTTCTTGCTTTTTACGAAATCGTGGTAAAACGTGTTCGGCTGAAAATCACAGATAAAATGTTTGTTGTTGCGTTCGCAATGAGGACAACGCAGATCATCGTCCCAAGTGCCGGACGGAACTCCTGTCAATTCCGGGCCGGTGAAAGTTATGTAAAGTGATTTCAAGGCCGGAAGGGTATTCAAGAAGAAAACATCCCACTTGGCCAAATTATTACCTGCGTTATCAAAAGAATGGATTCGCTTTTCTGTTTCAAATAAGTGCAACAAGATTTCTTACATTCAAAAGGCAATTCGGCCCCAACAATGTGAACGACAAGAGATTTGCGATCGCCCAATAGTGGAATGCCATCCGTTAATTTGGCCGCTTCCTGGAGGCCCCAGAGAACGGTCAATGGATAAGATGCGAATTCGGTCAATAAAGTAAGAGAATTTCTTCCCATTGCAAAAGCCCCCATTGCACCGACCATTCTCAGGACTAGAAATTCCTGTTGAATCAGTTACGAGAAATTTTTAAGGCGAATGTTACCATAACGATCTTGTGCAACTGACTTTAAGCGATGGAGGAAATTCTTCAAAACTGTCCAACAGCTTGTGAGGTAGCATACAATCGATACGTCCTTTTTTTGATTGTTCAATATTGAGATCTAAAAGAAGTTTCAAGTCCTTACACCATTCTTCATGGGATTTTGATTGATGCTGATCACAGCAGTAGAAAAACGAGTGGCAACCACTGCATTCATTAAGTTTAGTTCCGTCATCCATACGACACTGATCGCATACGCGTGGATACAGAAACATTTCCTGCTCATAAGGTTGCATGGGTCGCTATATCGATCAAAATAAAAAATAAACCGGTAGAGACCGAGTGTTGAAACGAAACGAATAAAAAGAATTACGGTTAAGGATTTTTCCACGCGGACCATTAAATTGTAACGGAAAGCTTTCCAACTTTCAGGGCTTAGATTAAGCTTTGACACGTCACTGAACAAGCTTGGCCGGCCCTCTTTTCGCAAAACTTGTTGAACGACTTTGCAAAAATCCTGAGCATTAAAAAAAGGAAAAATACGGGAATGTACCACGAAATTTTATATCAAGACTGATATACCTTATGTTGAGCCCAATGTTCTTTCTGATGAGCCAGGCCACAGTATGCAATCATTCTGCAGCCAGAACAACTCAATAACTTGATTTCGCTGCTTGGCTCTGACTCGTGACGCATGGCTTTACAAACGTGGCAAGAATTTGGAATAAAAATTGGTCTAATTTGACCTTCTTCATTCTCTACACCATCAAAGTACAAAAGATCAAGAGTACACAATTCAGTCATTGTAAAATGACTTAAATGTAAAAAGATACGCTTCGAGAAAGACAAAAACCGAGTCAACCTTCCGTCACAACTTCACGAAAACGAAGACGTTGAAGCCTAATATTCTGCGTACGAACAGCATCCGACCAATCTATTTATATAACTAAACTCCCCTTTTAGTTCGCCCCGCGTGTCGGCCATGTTTTTCATCGGTTAACGCAGCAAAGGCGGGAAAAACTTTTCTACTTCCAGAAAAAAACTGACACACTCTTTTAGGATCGTAAAATTGTTTCAAAATTAAACAACTTGCGTCAAATATGTGGATGCAAACGAAAAATAGTCCCTTCACTTCAGTGAATAACTATTTGCTTCAAATCAGTCGGCGAAAAGAAAATTTCAACATGCCTATTTGGCGCCAAAACCGTTGGCAGTGACATAGGATACATTGGGGTGAATGTAACAATTCAACTCTTGATCATCCATGATACGAAATTGGATGATATACTAAATACATGCAAAATAAAACATTTTTAATTTTTCCTACCGTGATACGTCCCATGGATGGTCGCTGTTCAGAGGATATTTCGGATTCCACGTAGTCTTTCCACGTCGTCATCAATTGAAGACCAAAGACCATTGTTAATCCACTTTCCAACCAAAATGGAACACCTCAGGTCAAGGAAAAGAGTTATCTCCATCAAGTGGGCCATAAATCATGAAGCATTTCACTCTACAAACATAAAGAAATAATAATGAATGTAAGGTTTGTTCGACAGTTCATTTACCTAACATATTTCATTTTCCAACAGAATTACTTGTGGCTACCCACAAATACTAGCCAAATCTGATAACTAGTGTGTGAAGCTTTAAAATATTTTCACAATGGCATAGATATGCTGTCTATTAGACAGAATAACTTTCAGAAGCTCCCTTTGCTCATCAGCGAAGGAGAACAAATGTGCACAGCCATGGTATACATCAACAGCAAGATTCTTTATCAGTTGTCCTCATTGTTGGAAATTTTTAGCATGTAAATAGTCAAGTTTGTAGGTGAGAAAGAAGAAGAGAAAAGGTGAAATCATGAAAGATTGATAAGTTTTTGTCTTTAAACGTACCATTCTAATAGGAAGATTTCAAGTGTGAAACACACCCACGTGCTGGAGCATTCAATTTTGCCTTTGATGCTTCCCGTATTTCCTACGTCCACAAATAACCACTTCATATGGAAGTACAAGGAATTCTCAAGTTTGAATCTTCTCCTCGTTGCGCCTTAATTTGGCGGCCTCATAGTGGAAGCTCCCGGCAAGAATGGGCTTTCGTTATCTGAAAGCATATAGCGTGAAATCGTCTGCAACTTTTAGGCCCTCTGGTGAGTGCCTGTAGATTTATTGATTTTTAGGATCTGAAGTGTGTAGGACATTTTGACATTTGACGGAAAAGTTGCTTTCGTGGACGTTTAAAAGAAATAAAAATGGAAGAACAAGTTACAGAAAACGAAGAAAAGAAAGAGGAAGGGGCAACTACAATTACTCGGGAGTTTAGCCGAGATGCTCCACCAATTTTACATCTTCTTGTCGTTGGTTTTCATCATAAAAAGGGATGTCAGGTTGAGTACTCATATCCTCCTCTCTGCCCAAGCTCTCCTTCCGAATCTCACGAATGCCCAGAAGCATGGAAAAATCTACCCTCTCTAGCAATGCCAGATGGATCGCACAATTTTGTTGAAGACACTGTTTATTTCCATCTTCCGTCTTTGACACATCCAGGCAAGACAGTTTATGGGGTCTCATCCTACCGCCAAATTGAAGCAAAGGTATTAGAATGCATATGGCTCTCATTATAATGCCACTAAATTTTACCCCATATTTTAAGATGCTCTCTAAGAAAACAGCGGACATAACCCGAAGCACTGTGCAGAAAGCTGTGTGTGTTCTTTCTAACCTTCCTTTGTATGGCCACATTCAAGTCAAAATGGGACTTATCACAGAGGCCTATTTCCGTGAAGGAGATTTTACTCAATTTATGCTACTCCATGATGCATACAACAACCTGAATATGTGTCTCAATCCTGACCTATTAAATTCTACTCAAGCAATTATTGGTAAAGATTACATATTTGCATTTCATTGGTTAATGACGATATTTATTGGAATGCCATCCACGTTTTTTTTTTTATAACTAGGGTTACCACTACGTGAGATGCTGGAGAGGTTCGGGCACAAAGTAGTGCAGCTTTTCAAACTGATCCTGCTGCAAAAACGAGTCCTCTTCTTTCACTCACCAGTAAGACCTTTGTCCACATCCATTCTGGCGATGCTTGCGCTTTTCCCTGGCGTAGTTGAAACGGGATTGGACAATTGCACCGCCTTAGCTAGTCAGACCGATTCAATCATCGTTGAAACAGTAGAAGTACCCAAACGGTTTATTCCTTCACCGGAAGAATCTGGTATTTTGGCAACTGAAAATCAGTCTGGTGTTTATAATGGACTGACAGAAAAATTATCTTCTTGGAAAGATAAATTAGCTATGGTTACCAAACCAGCTAGTAGTCCCACAGTTGATGCTACCGACGATAGCAAAGTAAGCCGAGAAAGTAGCTTCGAAGATCTTCAAGCCCCCACTGCACAAGAAATGGAAAACGAAGTATTTGTTATTATTTACATTTTATCGTTATCAAACTACAGTGATTTTTTTTAAATTGGGAATGATCAGAAATCAGGCCGTATTTCTCCTTCACTCGTAGCCGGTCTGCCTAATGAAGCTTGCGGGCTGCCTCTTCAACTTTTCGGAAATGTAAATAAAATATACGGTATATCTTTTCTGTTACAATACTACTATAAACAACTTTGCGATTTATATAGGGTTATTTGTGTCACCCCTATTTATCTTTGTCGTATTTGGACCTCTTGAGCGAGCCGAATATCCATGGCTACATTGTTGGCGCTACCAATGTCCTGTTTAAGCAGAAAAAAACTCTCTTTGATGCTATTATTGAGGTAGATATTTCCCCCTGGCGAATGAGTGAATACGTGTATTCATTGCACTCGTTTTTTTTTTTTTCAGTTGGAGTCGGGCCGTATCGACATTTCTGATCCTGAACTGCGTCGACAGCTGGAATTAACCAAAGAAGACATGCGATTTGCAGACAACATTGTCCGTCTCGTCATACAAGACCGAACTAATAACACGTTTTTGGACGGTGTTGGATGGGAAGGCGGTGACGAATGGCTGCGGGCCGAGTTCAAAACGTACCTACTATTTATGCTGCGGACGTCTCTTTTGGATGGTAAATATTTCCTAAATCGATCATTTCATACATATATATAACTTGCATGTTTACACAGAAGGATGCAAGTACGTAGATGAATTCAACCCAGCATTTATCCAAGCCTGGAAAACCACAAACAACTATGCAAAATGGTTGGAAAGTCCACATCCTGCTGTTTTGGAGCTCCATCCTGGTCATATGTTTTCTGGGCAGCTATCGATGTCAGATGTCAAACTTAAAATCACCCAAATTACTCAGTATGCGTCAGATTTTCATACTTTTTTTGCAAAACGTTTTCCTAACTAGCATTTCGTTTTTGGCAGAACGATGCAAAATACGGAAAAGGGTCGTAAGATTTCCAATGCTGCTGCCAGTACCAGTCGGGCAGTAGCCCAGACCAGCAAAGCTGTTGGTAAGATATTTCATTCGATAAGAAGTTTGTTTACATAGTGCTTAAAGTCAGAAGTTGTTAATTGCAAACGTAGGAGGAGCTATATCTCAAGCGAAAGGAGCACTTTCCAGCTGGTGGAGCACATTCCAGCACCAGCCGGCCGAAGCAGCTGAGGAAGCCGATGAAACTCTAGGACCGAATGGAATGAGAATGTCTGACATTGATTTGACAGAATGATTGCAAGAAAGATAAAGAACTAGCGGAAAAATGCGTAGCTTTAAATTATTGTGGTTTCGTAACATAATTCAATACTAGGTTGTTTGCGCACAGCGTGCTAGTCAAATGTTTCATTGACGTCGAGAGAAAAAAATCGAAGTCGTTGGTTTGTTGTGTTTTCCGTTGTTGTCCTATCCATTTCGGTTTGCGTTCACTTATTTGCATGCGTGTATACTCAGCTTGCAGTTGCAATTTAATTTTGTGTTCTGTTTTCTTTACTACGGTGACGAGTCCTTTTTTTTTATTAAAACATTCCATTTTCAATTTTTTCCATGTTTGTGTGACACGATTGGAATAGCTCTCAAACAAATGCGGCTCGGTACAGGAGAACATGTTGGCAATGATTATAGCCAAGCAATCCTATATCCTTTCGCGTTCTGAAATAGGAGAAACGAAAGTTTCAGTCATAGCTTGAGTATTGTAGATATATAAACTCACTTTGCATTTTGTTAATTCAGTAGTCCATGGATTGATATGTACTGTTAACCGGAGGCTAAATAATAAACGGAGCCCAAATGAAACCTATTTTGCTACATGGATAATAAATAATTGTTCCCTCAAGCAATTCAATTAACCTCTGTGCGCTTTCCTCCATTCTCCCACACTTTCCATCAGTGCCCATTTCACCATTTCTATGGTTCCTCTACATGCTACGTCATCACGTCATTCTGTATTGATCTTCGTAGCACCAAAGAACAATAACTGCTCTACCCAAACATACTAATACTCAAACATTAAGCAATCATACTTATCTTATCACGTACTGCTTGGAATATGCTACTATACCAAAGATTATCTTGGATATGCCTTAACACCACGCCTTTTTCAAGGACAGGCCAGGTAAAATTACACGTAGACACTGCCCCACTAATAGCACAACGACACGTATGACATCCACGAAACAACTGGACACGTTTCAGGCGCTGCAGTCTCCAACTTGTCGTACTGCCCATGGCAGGCCCAAAGGGCACGCGGTTTTCCACAACCCTCTTTTTGTACATGCAACGTAGAATTATAGCTACAAACAATATGCGTTCGAATGAAAATGATGATTATTGCCATTATTGCCAGCAAATAAAATACACTGATGAAGTAATGTTATTTGCTTTAACCAAGTGCAAAAGGGGCTTCACCGTTGGTGTCCAAATAATAATTTCCATTTGCTCTACACAAAAAATAAATCAATTCGAATAATACATTTGACATGTCATATATAAGGTCATAGACTCACAGTGTAGATACTGGCAAACCCATCTCTGTCTGGGTGTTGTTATTACAGAGTCCTGTTTTCCAGTCTGCATGTGACCAACATTTTGTTGATGTGAATGGTGTTTTACCATTTATCGATTCGATAAAATAAAGCAAAGCTCTGGAATGGCTACATACTGCTGATTCCGAGCAACCCTAATCGTTTGCCGGTGAAACAAAGGGGATAAATTATTATTTCGTAAAGGTTAAAACATGTTATTAGGTTCCAAAGTTAAGAGTTCTTCATTAGCTAAGCTTGCACTTACTGGTTGAACGATGCCCCCATTTGGCCAGAAATCTACATGTCCAATAGACGTCGGAAAGCTGAGCCCACCCTCAAATAAATTCGCACTGTTTGAGTGGATAATGTCAACGAATAGAGCGTCTGTCACGTCTAGCCTTGCATCCGTATTGGAAATTGAAAATCCTGGATAAGCAGGATCCAAACCTGGGCAACAGCATTCTCATTCCAACAAATTAAATTAGACTTTGTTTATGCTCGTAATGATACCTGTGATTTGACGAATATGTTCACTTGCATGATTCCCAGCTTTGCCTGCAATGTGAGCTCCCAAACTGAAACCAATAATATGTAATTGATTCACGTTTAGTCCTTGTGTAATCAGAAAATTTATGAAATCGCCAGTGGCGACCCCGATCGGTTGGGTACTGGATGCCGACGAGAAATAACTTCCAGTGTTTGCCAACGTTTCCCAATCCACAGCAATAAAATTGCAATCTTCATTAGCAAGGAATTCTACAAAAATCAAAATTCGTTAATAATAGTTAGTTGACTACAATTTTAATCAGTTGTGCTCAAAATTTACCATTTTTTAGATTAATCAAAAGAGTGTGGCTGTGTCCATTCATGTTCCAACCATGAATAAACATTCTAGTTGGATTAGAAGCATTGAAATTTGATTGGGATAGCAGAGCAACATCGTCAGTTAAAAGTGTTTCTTGTACATAGGGATTCTTTCTAAAAACAAGAATGAATGCACCATGGTCAATTATATTAATAGATTTTCATTAATACCTTGTCCATAAATTAAAGTGGCAGAGGGCGTCTATAGTGTTTCGTGATGAGGTACTTGCCATACTCCTACCCCTACCACGATACAATTTCTTAATAAATGACAAGACTGGTTCTTGCCATCGAGATAGCCGCTCTTCATCTTTTACAGAAAAAACTGCTTGACGCTTCATCTGCACTGCATGGAAATCAGGTGAGGAATTGCAAACCGAAATTAAATTGTCTTTGAATGAAATTACCTGGCGTGACTAAATGGCTCAACCATGCTACACCAAAAACGATAAGCAGTTTCATCGTCATTTTACAAAATAATTTTGCCACACTAAGCAAACTTCAAACATGGAGTAGAACAACGTAATCATCCAACACGACAATGAAACTCGACATCGTTGACAACGGCTGGGTGTGTCTCACCAGAAAATTCATTCAAATTTTTATATGCATATTACATTACCTATTTCGGCCTGAAAATGAAACATCAAGACCTCAGATTTCCTACTGGCAGGGGGGAGTGTGTAGACTGATGTGGGATATTGAAAAACCTCACTGGCGGAAGCTAAGTTTTGGGTTTCCTGCCACTCAACATTGTCTGTACCCGTATGTCTATTGCAATAACTGCTCTTACGGATTGTATTGGCAAAGGAACATAAAATTTTGTTTTGGAAAAGCTAAAAACATTTTTAAAGAAGTTCAAAATACTGGGACATCGATGCGTCGTGTTATCCTCGAATGACTTAACCAAGGGCGAAGGGGGCTTCAGAGTTGGTGTCGAGGAAATATTCACCGCTGGCTCTGTTAAATAGGATAACACAATTTTGGTTATTCAGGTCAACATCATTAGATATACTATATCTTTTGATGAGATAACTTACGATGTGGATACAGACAGTCCCATTGCAGTTTGAGCGTTACCGCTGCAACTTCCGGCTTTCCATGTATCGTAATCAACGCACCGGGTCGATGTGAACGGTGTTCGGCTGGTGATCGATTCAGTAAAATAAATTGGAGCTCGGCCGTGGCTACAACCAGCTGTACTCGAATAAGCCATCAAAATGAAAAATGAGTTAGATCTCTTTATGGATTCAAAATGTTTAAACGATCACGTACTAGCAAGATCGAGGATATCAGTTCCAGTTGCGAAGCATCCCTAATAGATAAACGTGAAATTAAACCGTTAAATCAATATTTCCAAAAGGTAGTAGATCATCTTTACCGGTTGGGAGACACCACCATTGGGCCAGAAATCGACGTGTCCAATGGGGACTGGGAAACTGAGACCACCACCGACGATCTTGGCGCTATTGGTGTGCATGACATCGACGAAACGGGCATCGGTTGTGTCTAACCTTTCACCAGGGTTCTCCACCGAGAAACCAGGATAAGCAGGATCCAAACCTATTAATAGGAAATGTTCATTAAAGTTTACATTCATCTAATGCCCATTCGTGGAATTTGTCCGGCTTTACCAGTGATACGGGGAAGAGTTCCAGCAACAGTAGCTCCTGCATTGCCAGCGACGTGGGCACCCAGGCTGAAGCCGATGACATGGATGGTGCTATACGTAACACCTTGAGAAACCAAGAAGTCAATAAACTGGCCAGTGAGAATTCCAACGGGCAGCGTGTCAGCTGCAGATGCGTAGTAGTTTGCGTTGTTAGCCATGGTTTCCCAATCAACTGCGATGAAGTTGCAATCTTCGTGATTCAGGAACGCTATTTGTAACAAGATAACAGACAATTAACGAATCTGTTCAAATACAAAAGAAAATAATAAAACCTTACCGTTTTTCATGTCAATAACAGTGGGGTTGCTGTGACCGTCCATCAGCCATCCGTGAGCAAAGATCTTGGTCGGTTTGTTTGCATTAAAGTTGGAGGTTGCCAAGTTCAATCCATTGCCATTGATGAGCTCCTGGAAAACTAGTTGATTGCTCCTAAATAATTCAAAGAGTTAGTAGTAACTAGAATTGTGTTTAACGGATTAGCTGTGTCTTTTACCTGGTCCACAAGTTGAAATGGGTGTTATCCGAAATGAAATCTCTGGTCTCGCCCAAATTTCTTTCCGAAAGACTCTTTGCTGAAAACAATCAACAAAGAAAAAAAAAATACATCAAAACATCCTTCTCTGCAACATTTACAGAAATAATACGCCAATATGAGCAATCTCTTCAGACCTGAGACAGCGGACACGGCAAGCAACAACACGCCGAAGAATTTCATCTTGACGTTTTCAGCAAGTAACGAATGAAGTATCAATCGTAACTCTCTCTTTCGACGTCGTGAAATTGATCCTTTTATAGGATTCAGTTAGACGCTTTATCTAGAGTTGGAATTTTTTCCACGTGAACAAAATGAGGAAGACGTCACGCGTGAAACGCTAAGCTTACCCCATTTTCTATCACAATTGTGTTTGCTTTTGTTTTGCTATTGTCAGATAAGTGAGGCTATTATTACTAATCACTTAACAGTACTACTTAGCAACGCACCAACTAACCTGCTTACAGAGACGTAAACAAGTCATAATAAAAAAACAAGGTCTGATCACGAAGTAAACAAACATTTCGGGATTTTCCATTTCTTTGACAAGTGTGGCATTATCAGTGAGTTATTGCTATACGTCGAGACAATAAATGACGAAACGTTTCGTTATTTATCGCCATCGAACTCGCATAAAAATTGTTTTTATTGGCAGCTAACCAGTTGGAAGGTTGATACGTCACTTTATACCCATGAATAAAGAAAACGAGTTGGTAACAAGAGTTTACGTTTGTAACATCGATTCTGATATTGGCACACTTGGCAACAATAAAAAAATGTCAAAGAGATTAAAAACGCCATAGCATTATCATAACTAGGGGCATAGCGCTGGGTCTTTGAGTAAAAACGATAGATGAAAAGCCTTTTCATGTGTGCTGCGTAATCAACCCATGGAAAATGGAGCGGCGTCGAATGTGTTGAGGTAATAATCCCCAGAAGCTCTGCAGAAATGAAAATTAGATGCACATCCCTATATCACCAAGAAAGGCAAATGACAGAACAAATAAAAAAAGGACTTACGTCGTAGAGACGGGCAGGCCCATTAAATCCTGTGGATTTCCATTGCATAAAGCTGCACTGAAATCGTCGTAGGATGTGCAACGAATGGAGGTAAAACGTCCACCATTGATTGACTCGGCAAAATACTGATGAGCTCGACTATGACTGCATCCAGCTGTAAATGATACGATTGGTTAATTGATGTCGATAGAGCTAAAAAGGCTTTTGTAAAGGACTTACTTGCTATAGCGAGGATATCGGATCCTGTAAGGATGCAACCCTATGATCAAATACAACAGTGATTAAATGTCTCAAAATAATTGGTAGATGAAATTACCGGCTGGACAATGCCACCGTTCGGCCAGAAATCTACATGTCCGATGGAAACTGGGAAACTAAGTCCACCATCCAGTAATGACGCGCTATTCGTATGCATAACATCAACAAATTGGGCATCAGTTACGTCTAGTCTTTCATCCGTATTCGCGACGGAGAAGCCAGGATAAGCTGGATCAAGACCTAGGGTTACGAATTGATTATCTTGTTAGACGGATTATTGTGCCTCTTTGAAAATAAAACCTAAGTACCAGTAATCCGTGGAATGCGCCCATTTAGAACAGCGCCAGCTTTACCAGCAACGTGAGCTCCCAGACTGAAACCGATGACATGAAACTGGTTGACGTCCGATCCTTGCGCAACTAGAAAGTTAAGGAAGTCGCCAGTTAAGAGTCCAACTGGCTGAGTGTTGGCTGCCGATGAATAATAGTTGATATTGTTAGCCAACTCTTCCCAATCCACAGCAATAAAATTGCAATCTTCGTTTGCGAGGAATTCTGATACGACAAATGCAATGAGAATGTGGATACCATTTGAATGTGTGCAATTTAAAACTATACCATTTCTTAGATTAATCACGGCATCGTTATCATAGCCGTTCATTCTCCAGCCGTGAGCAAACACTTTGGTGGGCTTGGACGTGTCGAAATTCGATCCAGTTAAAGTAGAAATATCGCCAATAAACAGTTCTTGTAGGGTAGTTGGATTATTCCTGTTCAAAAATAGTGTGACGTGAGTACATACCTCTGCATAGAATAGAAAAATTATAATGATTTACCTTGTCCATAGGTTGAAATGCGTGAAGGTAATAGGATCGGCTTTGCCATTGCTGCGATTCACGTCTCCAACACTCTTACCTGTTTGAAAAAGGAAGATGAAATTGTAATACAATTATTTGAAAATCTAACAATTATTTAATACCTTCAATGTAAGTGATGGCACAAAGCGAAACCAACAAGATTGCTTGAAAGATTTTCATTTTTGGAAGGAGGCAACTGAGAGCATGTCCTATTTCACAAAATCAGTTGTTTATATAGTCTACCGATTTTAGAAAAAAAAAATTTTTTCTTATCAATAACGGATGTTCCCATCGATATTATTATGCAAAGTTGGGAATCCCATACTGTACAATTACACATAGGTAGTTTAGGTATGCTGAGATTACAACGGTCTACTATCATTAACAAGTCTGGGCTAAGAGTATCCTACTTGTTTACCCACTACTGACGAAGTTGTTACCAAAACACATTGGAAAATCCCAATCAACATGACGATTAAAACAACGCAATCCACAAAAATCGCAGAAAGTAAAAACCATTGGTACTTAAATGTCGACAGAAGATGCTTTTCAATTTGAAGCAACATTTCTCGGCCGTTGCGCTTAACAGTTTTTAAACGACATAGCCTAGAATCTGTCGGCAGTAGAAAAGAAAACAAAATATGTTGGTATAGAAGATGACTTTCTTGGTTCAGGTGTGGGAGTTTTTCAAAGTTTCGCGTCCATGCATAACAGATCTTATCAGCCAGACGCTCAGCTATGCAAACGCGGCGTGTCTATCATCACTGTTTACTATTACAGCTGGGCGGTTGAATCAACACATCATATAGCCCCATTTCTGACACGCTCTGAAAAAATAAAACAAGCCTAAAATATTTACAAGATATGAACGAGTAGAGAAGTGTAGAGTGGCAGAGACTTTGTGTGAGAATGGTATTTAATTTGGGTCAATTCTAATGGTATTCAGCGCTTCGTCGAGGCCAGACGTCAAATGGGCTGTCGTGCTGGGCAATAGGATATCGAGTTCATTGTCGCGTTCTTGAAAATGCCGAAAAACGCTAAAAGATAAAAGATTACCCAAACATTGACCCTCGTCAGTGAAATCTCATCCAGAAGAGCATGAAGCGTCTGTGCTTGCCATCAAATAATATTTACACGCTTGTTGAAAAGTTGCATAAGGCGGTCACCGCACAGGCCTACGATTCGTTCAAAACTCTCTAGAGGCGTTAGCTTCATTCGACTCCCATCATTAAAGATGGCGATTCGTTTTTTCTCTCTCTTCTTGCTATACAGAGCGGTTTTTGCGGTATTGCTGCCGGTCTCCGAAAGCGATGGACTCGTTCAAGCGACCGACGATGTTCACGTTCAACTCCAGAAATTGCGAGACGATGTGGTAAAAAGTGTTCGAAAATCCGATTGATGTTAACGGAGAATGATTGTGTTTTGCTTGTGTCTTTTTGAAACTGTTAGAAAATCCTGAAAGAGACTTACCAACAAGTGGTCGTCGACGTTGCGGCACACACACAGCACAAGGACGAAATACGGAAACATGAGATGGAAATTCAAGCCCTCAAACAAATTGTTGCCAGATTGGAAGAAAAGCTCCAAGTCCTGCAAGAAGAAAGAAGAGAACCTGTCAAACCATCGGAACTTACGTCTTCTACGCCAGTGATTGCCAGTTCGTGTGAAGAACTGAGACACTCCGATGAAGCGCTTAAATCTGGGATGTACTGGATCGATCCCGACGGCCATAGGACAGGAGATACACCCGTTTATGTCTGGTGTAACATGACTACAGGTTGTCAATAAAGTACGATGTACAGTTTCGTTGTGAGTACTCTCAAACATTTATTCGCTTACCATAGGGTCAACGTCGATTCTGCATGATAGCGAGTCGTCCACCGATGTTGGCCAATGCTGGGATGCAGGATGCTACAGCCGGTTTATCAACTACAACGCATCCATGAGGCAAATCATCTCCCTCATTCAATTATCTTCCGTTTGCAGGCAATCTATCCAGGTAAAAGAAATTGTTAATCAATGTAGAGAATCGTTATTGCAACGTAACTGAATTAAACAGTACGATTGTAAAATGGCTCCCATGGAATTCAATGGTGAGCCGCAAAGTTGGTGGACTGATCGAAATGGAGTGAGACGAAACGACTTTACTGGTGGAAATTCAGTTCAATCCAAATGTCAATGTGCACTGGAAAATTCATGTCTTGATCGTAAATTGCAATGCAATTGCAATGCCCTTTCGCCGATTGAGACTTCAGACAAAGGCAAATTTTACCATTTTTTTATTATGTAAAAACATATTCACCTTTAATATCTTCTTCAGGTATCATCACGGACAAATCCTCTCTTCCAGTTACGCGGTTGAATTTCGGTCGGATTTTAACTCAACCATCTTCCGGCCGGCATAGTCTGAGTCGTTTGGAATGCTATGGACGTCAGCCAGTACAAATTTCTAAACCGTTGCCAAATTCTTGCCAAGATCTGCGCCGTAATGGCCACTCCATTTCTGGTTTTTACTCCGTCCAGCGATCCGGAGTGATGGAAACCATTTTTTGCGATATGACTCAAACGCCAGGTGAAGGAAAGGTCTCCGTCTCTTCGTTTGTTTCTCCAGAACAACTTGCAAGTGTTTCACTAAACTGTTTCTAAACGTTGTTTAAGTTCTTGATGTTATTCACTTTTCTCTGTAGGATTCACTTATTCAGAGATTAGACAAAGCCGACGAACGAATACAAAGACAAGCATTGAGAATAAGAAACTCAGTGGGTCGGCTAAACGTCTTCCTAGTTAGGCAGAATCGGACGAACAACTCGCAAATGCGCAAACTAGTATACGCGAATTGACGAATGGTGTGGTGGTAAACATGGTGTTAATTAATAACATTTTAAATTGTACGACAGGAATCAATAGACGAGAAGCTTGCCAGCGATTTGAAAGAGCTGTTCAACAGCCAACAAAGGCAGAACTATGAGATAGCCGAATTGAGGAGACGATGGGATCGCCCTCAAGGAAAATCATTGACGAGGATGCCTGCCAACTGTCACGATTTAAAGGCAGTGGGTCACGGTCTAAGTGGAATTTATCCCGTCAAAGCCGATGACCACATTGAAATGGTTTACTGCAACATGACACTATGTAAATTCGACTTTTAAAAAGCAAAAAGAACAAAAAGAATGTCGGTCCTAACAGTTATTTTCAAATGTTGGAATGAAGCCACACCTCGCGAGACGTGGATTGGAAAGGCGGACGTCATTTCTTCTCTTGTCCATTTCTACGTTCTACGGAAAACACCATTCTACTTGGAAGGAAGAGGCCATATGCAATCGATCTTACCTTTCGAGATTACAAGATCAAACCAAGGTGGTGGAATGGACGCGAAGAAGGGCGTCTTCACTGTTCCAAAATCTGGAACATACGTCTTCAGATTCTCTTTCGGTGCCCTCAAGCGCGAAAAGGCCCAGCACGTGTCTGTAACGTTGGTTCTCAATGATGTCGAAGATGTGGCCAGTATCTATGGAAGTGATCATAAGGGCTTTTTCTCTCTTTCACTGCAAACGATCCTGAACCTGAAGAAGAAAGACAAAATTCATTTAGTGCTGCAATCAGCTTCAGGAGGAGGCAACTATGAGGACATAGATATGACAACTCATTTCAGTGGTTTCCTGCTCGATGAACAGATGTTTTGAGGATGGCATCATCAACATTATTCTCAATTCACATTAAGTATTTTTTGTTTGCATCTGTTTAAAACATATGTTACATGCCATATAGCTTATTATTTTGAAAACACATCGCCACTGATGCACCAATATGAATGTCCATCATTGATCTTATAATAAAGGCATTATTGAGTACAACTGCAAAAAAGCATACATTCTTTCAACTGTTTTTCCTTTTGATAACTTACCAGATATACGGTTGTCTCTTGCATGTATGCAAAGTGGGAAAAGTCTATGATGTATACGTGATTCAACGATCTGCCTGCGTTATGTCAGATTAAGCTACAAACATGCTAAACTCATTATCGTTTTATGAAGTTTTAAGCGATTGAGCATTTGTTTGCATGTCTACAAAGACGTGATTATGATCTACGCATGAGTCCAGTCTTTAACCGCATTTTCGCAGTTGTCTTGATTGACGGGCGTTAAAAAAATCCCCGCCAATTCCGTAGGGCTGTTTGTTTGCATTCGTTAAAACGTCTCACAAACGTCACGAGTGTTGCCAGATTTGGGACGATATTTTTCACATCAGCAATTGGTAAAACATTCCTATAAAAAAGCACCTTTAGAAGGGAAATCTTACGCGTTTAGCTTACGAATATATTTCCTCTGGTTGAATCATAGAAGTTTGAATAGGGGAAGTTAGCGATACAAATACAGAATGGAAACACAACCACCTATCATCTAGAACGACATTAAATTGGAACAATTTTTGAAAACAATAAAACATCTAATGGAGGTGCTACCAAAGAAGATTTCACTTATCATTGAATTAATTTTACTGGTCACACCTACCGTAGATTGGCAATCAACAGCAGTTAAATCAAAGTGATACTTTAACTTGCCGACGAGAGATGGAATATACTTTTTTTTCGGTAACCGAAATCAACCTGACTGGAAAATGTTTTAGAACAGGAGAATTGGAATTAATAAGTTTGCTGAAAAGGAAATGTGTCGTAGTTCTCAATTCCCACACATCTCGGAGCTTCCAATCAGCTATTCGCATTAGTTGAGCTGTTATTGAATAGTTGCAATTTTACCAACTTAACAGCATCTCCAGCTTGAGGGACGACAAATCTATAATTACAAAGTCTTTTTTTTCAATACTGTTTTACTATTATTTCACACACGAGACTTACCTGTCTAAATCTACAATTATAGTTTCTTCACCCTTCATGTTGCCATATTTGAAGGTGATGAATTCCGGATGCCGTTTTTTGCTGGTGATCTTCATGATGGAGGACAACGAGCGATTAACGCTAATGCGAGCGAAACCCGGACGATCCTCGATTTCTCGCAGAGCATACAGGTGACTTGACGTAATAAGCAGGTAGCTACAGACAAAGAATTACAATCGTATAAATGCAGATGTAAAAGAGTTCAAATAATAATTACCTTGGAAAAGCATGCCCACTCTCTTTTACTTCGTGGCAGCGGAAAGAGTTGATAACGTCTGGTCTCTTGAGCCATGAGGATATGGCTACGAGTTCCTGATTCGGAGCATCAGCCTCTCGTTCAGAACTTCCCTCGAATGATGGATCGTCTTTTTTATAAATAAAGAATTGTAAGTAATTTCGTTCGTTACAGTTGATTTAACGACGATTACCTCCATCTTGATCATCGTCGATCGAAAAGACGGGCGCAATATTTCGATACAGTTTTCCGGCTCCTTTGCTCTTCCCCACAGTGCTGGGCTGATCTACTTTTTGAAGAACACATGAAGCAAGAAAATTTAAAATAGCAATTACAAAACATACCTTTGCTTTTGGTTTTTGGTGTTGTTTCATTATCTCCAACTGAAATAGGATTGACAATGTAATCGAGCAATTTGTCTTTGACTACTGCAGACTTTGAACGCATCCGACCAAAGAAGTCCGTTTTGTTAGAGGAAGAAGATCCCACCGTGCATTGAGGTGATCCACTAGTATTGCCTTTGCCAGCAGCTGTCGGCGTTGCATCCGATTTGTTGGCACTACAGACAAGGCACAATGATGGATTGTGATCAACTAGTCCGACAGGTTCAACGAATGTCGACGTGGCAGCAATCCCGCTTTCCATCTGAGCTGCAACAAGAGCCTGATGCACAGCATGGAAACCGCCTTGGACAAGGCCGACAAACTGAACATGTCTTTGAAGGAAAAAGGCGACGACCATATGTACATATTGATCTTCTGCTTCTCTGCCCGAACCAAAAAACACCAAGTGCTCCCCTCCGGCAGCCGATTGCGCAGCAATTGACTGTTTCTGAGAGGAGAGTAGCGCTTGCACAGCAACATTGAAAGCTTGAGGCTCAGTTAACATCTATTGCGCATAAGATTAATGAATTTAAAAGAGGCGTAAAATTATTGTTGTAGAATAATGGTCTTACAAGGTTTGAATCAAGATGAAAGGCTGTAGGAAGATGGCCAGCGTTGTACTGCTCGGCAGGCCGACAATCAACAAGAAAAAAGCGCAACGCTCTCGTCTCGGCATCGGCTTTTGTCGGCGGATTCAATAAACGGCAGCTGACTAGCAATTCCTGTACAGAAACAGGAAGGCAAAGAGCTTGGGACAGAACCAAAAGATCCGTTGTTTTTTCCGACGTTTCTTCACCAAAGAGGGCTTGATGGTAATCCTAAACCAAAAGAATATACTGCACGTTAAAGCAGTCTTCTTTTTACTTGCGGCACTGTTAAAATTCGACTTACCCTCTTGTACGAAAAAGGAGTTTGTGCCGAATAGAGAACAGCTAATGAGCAAAAGTCATGAATATCGCCGGCTTCCATTTGTTGAGGAAGTTCTGCGATAGTTTCCAAAATTTTTTCCTTTTCACCCTTGTGAGCCATGATCTCATCCCTGTTTAAAAACAAATCAATTATCACCGACATTTTAAGATAAGGTATTCTTACTTGGCGTTGATGACGAGCACTAAGGAGAGGAAGAATATTAAAAACGGATCGCCTCGAATGAAGTAATAATCCCATAGAGCTAGTACAGCTGGCAAATCACTCAAGGCAGCAAAAAGGGAGAGGAACTAACAAAGATATATAAAATGAACAACCATTGATTAAATCAAGCGAGTGAGCTTGTTTACCCAATTCTGTGTATATAAATTAGGGGCAATTTTGTGTGAATCTAGGAAGGAACAGAGCTCTGGTTCATGGTACAGCAAAAGTAGTCGAAATAGATGCATAGCTACACCATTAAAATGGCACTGCCTGTACAGAAGTAATAGTTGATGAAACTGAATAACATGAATGAAATTTTTCTTTAGTGCCATTACCTTGGAATATATGAATCTAAAATTGCATTGAAATAGCTGTAAAGTTCATTTTTGGGGAGTTTTAAGGAGACCAATGGTGTGAGAATATGAAGCCAGCCACTGTTTGGTTCGTAGTTCACGTTGTGAGTTTTGCAATAGTGCGTAACCAGAGACTCAAGATCAGATAGGATGGAAACTTTGTCTTCTTCTTCATTGTCCAACTTTTCTACTAAGATATTGCAGTCTTCTCTTAGTTTCGATTGATTCGTCAGATCGAAAATTTCGTTGAATCGTTCGAGCCCACTGGTAGAGCCGGTAGATGATCCCAATAACCGATGCCAAACTTGGCCACGCATGGAATCGGGGATGCTTTTACTGCGGCAGATCAATCGCAGGTCATGCAGGCTACATTGTTCATCTAGTGCTCCTTCTAGAGCTAAGATCCTATAGAAAAAAATTGGGAATCGTGTTACTTATTTCATACTTTTAACGGTGAAAGAATTAATAACTACCAAGAGCCATCCTCTGTCTCTAAATCGTCAGCCATTGCACCTGTCAAATACCCAGCTGTTGTGTGTTTCGTCAGCTATTTTATGCAAGCCCCGCCTCTAAGGCTCTGCCTGTTTACGAATAGCCTGATAAATAGCGTTCGTGTTACTGAGTTGAATTTTTATCTCTAATTTATGCACAACTATGTTTTATTTCTCTTTATCTAGTTTCTTTCCTGTCCCACTTTGTATTAGGCGATTTCCACAAAATCTGAATGAACTTAGATAATCCGAACATTATTTATTTCTTGAGTGGTGATAATAAACTGAATAGACAACACACACCAATTTAAAGATTTGCTCAGTAGCATGCTTCACTCAATTCCTGTAAAATAAAATGGGTAACTTAATTGTTTCTTCTTTTGACAAATAGAATTTTCCAATCAACAAAATCGTAAAGCGCTGTCGTCTTTCTAGCCGAACAGTGGAATTGTTTCTTTTTTCGACGTAAGTCAAAGTCTACATCTCATTTGTCACAGACGAAAAACAATATCTCGTAAATCTGGATGAACACTACGCACAACTGTAATAGATAGCCAGGGTATATATTGTATAAGAGGACACGTAACACAAGGGCAGAACACCACCAATACGGTCTACACTACAGTGTCCTGACTCCTGACATTGCATTTTTTCCCTTTTACTTCTTCAACGAAGGGAAAAGGGAGAAGTGTGAAGCAAAAACCGTTTACAGCCAACCCTGCAACTCTATCTTATAAATGTTTCGTTCAAGATCTTCCGGGAATTCGCCGAGGCGCTGTTTGAGAATCGAAAAACAATGGTGAATAGAATTTGGAAAAATGAAAAAAAAAAAAATTGCACCCTCGAAAATTTTGCAGATCGACAATGTGCACTAACAGATTGAAGCCTGGCTAAATAAGATTCCATCAACACACAAACAAATATCTGGGGAGGGGAATAAGATGCTTATGAAGCAATGAGCACCAGGCATTTAATCTGTTGTTCTATCTATGTCTTGGTCATTCAGCTTTTTCCTTTTTAAATCCCTACCCGATCTAAATCTGCAGCCTTCCCAGGGACGAGAATTTCCGTTCTACCATCAGCCTTCGCAAACAAATTCAAAGAAACGGGATAACCAATCTGGTAACCGAAGACTGTTGGGTTATACCAATCTTAATGGAGAGGAAACATTAACAAAAGAGGTTTGTGGAATCGCCAAAAAAAAAAAAGGAAAGTACAAGGGACCTTTTCCGAGAGTGAGAAGTAAAAAAAAAACAAACAAAAGAATAATAATAAAGCTCGGCCGTTAGGTTGGAATTGGAGATGGAATGTTGGAAAGCGGCTATGCGAATAGCAGGATAAATTATGAATGCCAATCAAGCCAATCAAACTTAAACCATATTCAAAAAGGAGTAGCAGGGACAAAAGAAGCTATACTTTTTGAGTTCTTCTGTTGTTGTTTAGCGGGAGAAAGGGTCTACGTTACATGAACCACTATAATCTACTTGGAACATTTACACAGCTTCCATAATTTTTCTTTCTTTTTTTCTGTTTTGTTTTGGTAATTTTTTTGTTTTTGTTTTTTTTTTGTTATTTCTTTTGTTATTTTTTTTTTGCTGTTTTTGTTTGTTTTTGTTTTGCTAATTCTCGTTCCCATTGGCTGTCTATGCTGTGCGGCAACAGAAACTGACATGTCACGGGGATGGCCACAGTCCAATTTTGGGTTATCTGGACTGTGTTAGACAAACGACACTAAAACATCTAATCAAAGTTGGAGGGGTTAGCGTTTGACAATAGACAGCTTAATTAGGCGCATGTGGTATGGGGTAGTGATCTTCTAGATCTATAGTTGGGATAAGGGAATCTTGGCAGGTTTTTCTACAAATAATAATTTTAAAAAAGTCTCTACTTTAGGTCTGTTTAAATGGTTTGATGCTGCCTCTACAGTTTGAACGAAACTTCTTTGCAATCCTCTTCTCTTCATCCTGAAAAATGTTGCACGCCAAGTACGAGTCACCTTGTTCAACTGGTGTTGACGTCAGGCGGCGTTGGCAGGAATTCATCAGCCCTTTTGTGATCCGTCAACGCTTTGATCGTGTAAGTGTCGTGCGGTAGTTCCGATTTACGCCGAAGCAACGGTTTCTCCCGGTTCTTGACTCGCTTAGCCTGTATTTAAAACAAGCTCGTTCAAAATTTGATTTACATTAATACACTTTTTAATTTCAATGCCATTTACACTATTACATTCACAACAATACAATATTATGTTACTGTCTCTACAGTACCTCGCGAGCCTCTGCTTCGATCTTTTCGTAAGAGACGTTGGCTGCGTCTTCCTCTTGGTCTTCGCCTGAAGCAACTTGCCCAGCAGCAGTTAGCGCAGCGCTAACGGACATCGCCAAAGCTCCACCCGAAATGGATTTGGGCATGAGATTAGCCACCAAATGGTGCTTAGGATTTTTAATAGCCTCAGCTTCTATTTGGTTCCAAAACTCCTCCCGTTCTTTGAATTTCTCCTTTTCTTTCAGCCGTTCCGACCGATACTGTTGCGTACAATCGTCAAATAATTTTTGGTTCATCTCCATAAAGAGCTTGAGGGCGTTGTAGATCAAACCATGAATTGTTCTAAAAGCCAAGCACGTCGGTTAAAAGTTAATCCCTAGCACATAGGACGAGATGTTTTTACTTACTTGTTCCAATGAGACTTTGAATTCTTGTAAAGTGCTGGAAACATGATGGGCAAGATAACAGAGGCATTGTCACTGATCAAGCTCATGATGTACTCGTTGTTCCAATAATAGAGGGCACGTTCGGCCACTTGGAAATGCGGGCTGGAAACGCAACGCGACAATTGACGAAAGAGGGGCACCATGACCTTCGAAAACTCTGCTGGCTCCATTACATCCAAAATTTCTTCCAGTTCATTTAAGAACATCACCTAGATTAAAATTCAATGAATTAAAGTTTTAGCTTTTAAATGTGGAACTATTACGTCTTACCTCCTTGGGTGAGTGAACTTTAGGCCAAAACTTCAGCAAACTGAGGACAACGGGTTCCGTCAGTGACGGATCTTTTTCCAAAAACTGGACGACGCAATAAGCCAGTTGTGGGTGATAAACTGACAAAGATTTGACCTTGTGCAGTGGCATGAGCACTTTGAGGAGGAAGACCTTGTGTTCCTCCTTTAAAGGTAGCGCGAAGCCATTAATAATGCTACCTAGGATTTCCAACAGTTCTGCTACTCCATTGTGATGCTCTGTTTCATAAATGAACCTTTAACACGAAAAACAGTTGAGAAAAATGCATGGTAAGCTTCTCCGTATAAATTGCAGTCTACTTATAGAATATGTTGTTAATTTGCTTTCGAATATAAGCGCGAAGACCGAGAAATTTTCCATATATCCGATGCAGTGTAGTTTTGAGGAAATCCCGTTCGCGGGGATCCTCTGAATCGAACAGGTCCAATAGCTGTAATCAAGTCAATAATTTTATTAATTGTATTGTGTACTATGTTTTAAGAGTTATTTTCCATTAATTACCTGTAGAACGAATTTCTGATCGATGCACCGCTTGGCTATATTCGGTTGAAAGTCGGGTGATTCTAAAAACCTTTATCGCAAAACCATAAAAACATTTCACGAAATGTAATAGATTTTCTGGTAAAATACGGCACCTCAAAAAAAATTCATAGACAAGTTGAAGGTGAGGCCAAGCAGCTTCAAGTGTGGGTTCGTCCTCCTCCGGGTCAAACTCGGCCCCGTTAGGATTGCTTGAAGGCGGCAGGGCCCGAAATAAATTGGTGGCGAACTGTAAACAGCCAATTAGATAAAAATGTTTCAAAAGTAATGAGTAACTATTGAATACCATATTGACAGCTTCAGGATAGATCGCTTCAGTTATGACACCACGTTGCGAAGTGACATATTCGACCATCTCTAATAAAGCTCCCCGTTTGACCTCCTTCCATTTAAGATCGCTGAGCGGATCGGCCACAAAGTCGAACAGAACGCAACACTGCTGAATTTTCTGCACAAACAATTCTTCTCTCTCTGCTGGTGCCGCATCTGTGAAATACAAAATGTTATAGTTAGGACAAAAATCTCGTCTTCATCATAAGGTAAAGCTAAAAGACCTTTGAGCAAAGGCAATTTTTGGATCTCGCGATTTTTGGTAATGTTGAAACGCGAGGAGCTCTGCCGTCGATTTTTCACCACTGTTGTACCCGTGAACTTAATCTTATTGATTTGTGTCGGAGGTGGTGGTCCAGTCGCCAATTTCGGTCCAGAAGAAGGCGAACTTCCGGGGCTAGTTCTCCCGCTCTAAAAGGTTATAGCAACACCAGAAAAACATAGTCCATTTGATACACAGTCTTTTAAATATCTTTAATGGAGATAATTTATGAAAAATAAAAAGTTAACACTCTTCTGATGGGCTTTCACTTTTATTATGCTCTTGCTGTTTGTTCAGCTTGTGCTAAAAATTTCTCTCCCCTCCTGATTTTTTAAATATTTTTAGCTAAGCCAGTACACTATAGCAGCAGGCAAGGCAGTGTAAGAAGAGGGAAGAAAAATACTTGCACCCCATATTTGTATACATACAAAAAAACTAATACAGATAGATGGTAATTGGTGGTGTCCTTTACACCCCACAATGTACCCCACATCCGTGAAACACTTTCTTGACACAGGTAAAGTTAACATTCCTTTTAAAAACCTATATCTGCCCATCATCAGAGCAGATGAATGAAATAAGAAGTGTAAAATTCACTACATTTTCAGAATCATTATTTCATTATTCATTTTCACTATTCATTTATACGTTTAAAAAAATTTATTAGGAGATAACTTACCTCTTCTCCATTTTCTGTTGATGATCCTTCTTTGGATGACTTCCCATTTCCAACTTTGGGCTTGCCTGTGTCCTGTAAACATAAATAAGGGGGCAAATGGGTTAGGCACAAAACTTTACCACAGCTATAAGGACATTACAATTACATCACTGCTATACATAATTTTACTAAAATATCAAAACATAAGCTGAGTAAGTAAACAAAACACTAAAATCGGATGGTGATAGTTAACCGAACATGTTACAGGTGACATTTCACCAAAGCTGGCGACTGACGTGACGCCAGTACAACCACCCTTTTCACCAATTCCGTTATTGCTTTTCGGCTTGTAGTTTTTTTAACCAGTATCCCAACCACTGTATAAATCACCTAAAGCAGTTACTAATTACCTCAGCTCCCTTTTCTTTTTTCTTGTTTGGCATATTTTTGGGCACGAAAAGAACTTAACTTTTTCTCAACACCCAAGTTTACATCGATACCAAGTTCCTTCGATACACACACGAAGGACTGACAGCGTGCCAGTTCTTCAGCAAGAGAAACAATTTTGAAGGAGAAAATTTAACTTGTTCTCATATAAGTAATTAACTTAACAAGAAAATTATAAAAACACGCTTACTTAAAAAAAATTTAAAGTAATATTAATTTATAAAATTTTTACTTACTTTGGCAATGTTGCGACTTCACATCAAAACATGTTTGATTTTCTTGTTCCATACACATGATGTGCCGCATGAACCAGCATTTGTTACGAATATGTCGCAGGATTCAATTTGGTCCTAGTATTAATTTACAACGAAAGTTGGGATCTATTGGTGATAATTTTGGGAAAGAATATAAGAAAAAATGCCTTTCTGCGTCACAAGAACTGATCCGCAATATCGGTATTATGGCGCATATCGACGCAGGCAAAACTACAACAACCGAGAGAATGCTGTTGTATGCTGGTGTAATCAGAGCTCCTGGTGAAGTACATAAAGGAGACACGGTGATGGATTATATGGAGCAAGAAAGAGAAAGAGGTTTTTAATTAATTTCATAAAATCTTTTATTTGGTCTGTTGATTGACATTCTTCATGTTACAGGCATTACAATTGTATCTGCTTCGACCACTTTTCCATGGCATGGGCACCGAATAAACCTTATAGATACCCCTGGGCATGTAGACTTCACTATTGAAGTTGAAAAGGCTCTCAGAGCTTTAGATGGTGCTGTTGCTATTTTGGATGCCTCTGCTGGTAATTCGTTGGCTTGCACTTAATAATGAGTTCAAAAGGATATTGAAAATCTTATTTACAATCTAGGTGTTGAAGCACAAACTTTAACTGTTTGGAGACAAGCTGATCGATATGAAGTACCAAGGATTATTTACTTGAACAAAATGGACAAAGTTGGGGCTAACTTAAAAACTTGCATCCAAGACATTGAGAGAAAACTTAAGTGTATACCACTTCAACTGCATATCCCAATAGGTTCAGGAAAGGAATTCACAGGAGTCATTGACCTTGTCAGCCTTTCCAAAAAAGAATGGAGTCTGAACCATAATTCCTTTGGGGCCTTATATTCAACAAAGTTATCCTTAATTATGACATAAACCTTATGGGATTAGCTTGTCTTAACTGTTTTCTCTTTAAGGAAATTGGACAACAAAAGTGATTCAGATACCTGGGCTGAGGTGTCCAAAAAACGTGCCGATCTCATCGACAGGATGGCAGATCTCGATGAAAAACTGGCGAATTTGATTATTGAAAGAGAGAGTCTGGACTCTGTAAGCTCAGAGGAAATGAATGGTGCATTACGAAGAATTACACTTGCCAGAGTAAGCTTACAAGTTTTTCTTAGTCCTGCGATTTTATTCGAATTCCTTTTTTAACAAAGACAGGAGTACCTGTGCTTTGTGGTAGTTCTTACCGCAATGTTGGTGTTCAACCGCTATTAGACGCTATCGCAAATTATCTCCCAAGCCCTGGAGATCGAAGCTATGGCTTTGTTCAATCATACGCTGCAAACAACGATCTTTGCGCATTAGCATTCAAGATTCAAAACGATGTTCAACGTGGACCATTGACGTACGTTCGAATCTATAGTGGCCAAATCGAAACCGTAAACTGATTCAGTCCGCATTGGAATGGCCGGTAAATATTCATCAAATTCATTTATGTTGCAGGGGCAAAAAATATATAATGTTTCTCGCGAAAAAGCGGAAAAAAGCGGACGTCTTTATGTAGCCCACGCTGATGAATTGAACGAAATCCAATCCTTGTCAGAAGGCAATATTGCTGTCTTATCCGGTCTTAAAGTAAGTCAAGTTTTTGCGTTTCACAGCTTCAAATAATTACTGGGGAACCATGGTTTTATTTCTATTAAATGCAATCCAGGATACAGTCACTGGTGATACAATTACGGTATGAAATTTAAACCATTTTCGGCGATCTCTGTGTCAAAATAAATGTAGGATTTTTTAAAATTAATCATTGCAGTCTGGAGTGACCGCCATGAATGCAGCTCGACGTTGGCTAGCGAAGAAGCAAGGTGTTACCGAATCAGAAGTAGCCCCCATTCTGGCCGGAGTTGAGATACCCGACCCAGTTTTTTTCTGTTCTATCGAAACAGCATCTCTTGTAAATTTTCTTGTGAAAGTCAATATTAGCTAAGAGTTAACTGATGAAAAATTTGTCTTACAGGCGTACCAAAAGAAATTGGAACTAGCGCTAGAAATGCTTCAACGGGAAGACCCTAGTCTAAAAGTCAAATATGATGAAGAAACTAGTCAAACTATTGTATCAGGTATGGGAGAGCTGCATTTGGAAATTGTATTAGAACGGATACGGACAGAATATGGAATTGACGCAAGTCTTGGGGATTTGCAAGTAGCCTATAAAGAAACAACTCATAGCGAAATTACTGATACATTTATTTTGGACAAAATGTTAGGTGTGTAAGTTCATCGTAACAAAAATATTATTCGGCATAAACCTTAAATTTTATTTATCTTCCAATAGCCGGAACGAAGCAGTTTGTTAAGATGACTATGTCGGTTAAACCAGATCCTTCGGCTCATGGGGTGGTCACTCTTGAAAAAGGAATATCAAAAGAATCACGCGAACAACTTTCTAATGTCTGGGCTATCCATCTGAAAGCAGCGCAACGCGGTGTCACCAGCGCCCTTTCATCCGGGCCGCTGTTATCTTTCCCAGTAACTAATAATGATAATGACGAAACATCAATCAGAATTTGTGCGTCAGTCTGTGAAATTGTCTTTGTTCTTAGGTCACTTGTGTTCGATTGTGTCTACATTCACTTGAAGTGGGACCTAGAACTTCGGAGTTAATGGTTGCAGCAGCAGCATCGCAGTGTGTGTCTCAAGTAAAAACATAATTTTTTACATAAAAACTTCTCAGCATCTTTAATTTTTGCATCCATTTTAAATGTAGTTACTTCGAAAAGGGGGAACACGATTAATGGAACCATTTATGAAATTAGAAGTAATTATTGAAGACCGTTACTTACACGCTGTTATTGGTGATTTTTCTCAGCATCGTTCTGACATAATTGACGTCAGCGAACGTCATGAACTAAAGGTATCAGGGATCTTCACCAATGTCAATGTTTACATTGAAATCAACAAATGTGTGTTCTAGGTTGTTCTAGCTGAAAGCCCTTTGTCCGAGTTGCGAGGATATTCCAAAAGAATTCGCATTTTGACATCTGGAACAGCTACATTCAGTATGGAATTTTCCTGCTACAAACTCATGTCGTTGCAGGATCAAAAAAAAGCTATAACAGAAGTTACGGGAATTGAATGTAATTAATTTAACAGCGTATTTGTAATACGTAAGTAAATTTTCAATTAGATTTTTTTTATTACTGTTGATACCAATAAATTCAAATGAACCCATATACAAAAAAAAAATGAGTAACTAGCATATAATGGCACACGGGGACCAACCAGTAAGAGAAATGCCAATAAATGAATGGCGCGCCTGTTTCACAAAGATAACACCCACGAAATTTTTTCTATAAACACTTCAGGCAATAAAATTCTATCCCTTTCAAGTTGGTCTCGATAGGGTATAATGTTTCTATTCCAGTAAGGCACTTGAGCGACGACCAGCGAACAAAGTGCCCCTGTAGGGTCTAGCCGGATATGTTTACGATGATTTGGCTTTCGACACATTTGCTCTGGTGTGATTACTAACTCCTGCTGCAACCTGCGTTCCCATCGTTATGTTAGTCATTCGTTGAGTCACTTGTTCCAATCCCGATCCAGCCATGTTTAAGTACGTCGGCCGGACAGCCTATAAATAGGACGAGATGATTGATAAAATTGAGCAATATAAATTTAGCAAAATTTGTGTGCACAACTTAAGACCTACACTGGAGTTCCTTTCGAGCTGCAAACGACTCAGAAGGGATTAAGAAGTCACAAGTATATTCGAATAATTAATGAATGCTTACATTTTCCCAAATTGCTTCGGCTATGAAATCGATCACCGTTCCAATATCCCGCATTCCTCCTGAATACCTGCGAACACGAAAGCACAAACTTAAAATGACATTTTGCATAATTTATGTGACTTTTGGGAATACTGGAGGTTAGTTTACAAGGTTAAAACCTAAGTAGGATTGAGAGCTAAAAGTTGATGTATTCTTCTCGATCAAAGGCGTTACATTTGACCAAAGCTCTTTACGTATATGAAACTTCTGTGTAAAGTAACATAAATGAATAAGCTAGTTTATGTAAACCAAGACCCAAAGCCAGAAAAATCCTTTTAAAAAAGGGAGAAGTATCAATTCAGCGTTAAATAATCAGAAGACGTGGAAGAATAAAAGTATGTTAATTGTCGCAAACCAAGAAAAAGCTTTCGAAGGAGCCGAAAAGTATTGCAAAAAGAAAAGAGAAACGTGCGCCTCACCTGATATAAGCCCATGTACAGAGAGTCACCAGAGTCAAACCCATCGCCAGGTTTGCCAAGTTGGCCAAAGGGTATAGTCCCAGTAAGCCTAGGAATCCAGAAACAAAGTAGAAAAAGATGGCCACAACAAACAGAGTAGCGGGTGTTTTGAATGCTTTAAAAATGTTTTTGCTTTCGTTTTGAGTTCGATAGTGATTAAACTGATCTTCAATTTCCTAGAAATATAGAGAAATTTAATTTCGGAACCGAAAAGGCCGAGAAAATACAAAATGAAGCATACCTGCTCTAAACGATCCTTGTATTTTTCTGAGAATTCCGCCCCGCCCATTTTCCTGCGTCCTTGAAAGTGTTCAATAGCTTTATCTTTTACGCGCATATGTTCGCCTTCCAATGCATTGGAACTCATAAACGGTTTGTCTCCACCACAAATGGCTTCCATTGAAGACGAATAAACTTCTTTAGCACCCGCAACGGCTTGGAGAGATAAACTTTATCATTTACTCCATAGCACAAAATCGGTCCCTTACGTCTACTTACCCGAAAGATTGTTGGCTTCCGCAGTTGCCTGCAAAGAAAAGTTTGATATTGAGTTTTTTCAGCTCGCAAGAATTGTACAGGAACAACATTACGTGACCTCCAACATAGATTTTGGTTCAGGCAATTCATCACCCTTGTAAATAGCCATATAAGATTGGAAGTAATGCAGCAACTCTTTTGCCCGGATACGGTTTCCACCAATCTGTTTCACAACTAAATTTTCTGGCGATAAAAGAAGTGGAACCAATACTTTCAATTGCTCCTTGAAATCGGGTTCGATGTCTATAGAAAAATGAGAGAACAGTTACGTTTGCCTTTGAAACATGCCAGTAATCATATACCAGTTAATCGACCATCGAAGTTTGGATTAGTGGCTACTTTAAGTCCCGGATGCGGCATCAAAAAACAAGAAATATCCGTGAAACAGGCACGGATATGTCTACGAAGAGCTTGTAGTTCAGGATGCTGTTTTTCCGAGATCTGCAATCTTCGTTCTAGAATAGACTTCCCGCCTACTTCTCCATAGGCAGCTTCGTAAGGGAAGCTCCAATCTCGTACTAGAAATTCCAACTTTTGGAAGGGGACATCGCCCGAATCTTCCAACGCAAGTCGCCCATATTCGGTAAAAAGCTATGTAGTATAAACAAAAATAACAGTATTTGTTTACGACATAAGGAAAATTTTTATATTACCTGTAGATGTTGCAAGTCATCTTCTTGTATGTTTTGAGAAAGGTTGTAAACTTGAACACTGCTAGTCATAGTGCTAAGTGCAAAAATTGTTGCACAGTCTCTAACAGTACTTTGGCTGTCAAAGGCCCCTTGAGTATCTAACAAAAGTACAGCAATCTAAAATAGAAAGATTGTTGCCCATGAAAATCCCTTTAATTTAAACTCTACAAATTGAAAAACCCACTTTTTCTCCATTGGGTGCATCCACCATCAACACTTCAGACCATGCAAGGATTCCAGTAGTGTCTCGTTCACATCCTCCTCTCCATGAAAAACCTGTCAATGGGCGATCTTCTGGTCCAAGCCAATCTGGGGAACCCTACAAAACCACAAAAATCAGTTAAGCTACCAAAAGTAAGGCCTCTACTATTTTAATACATTGGCTTTCAGGTAACGTAGAAAGAAATCTAGAAGGAAAGATTTCCCTTTCCTAAAAGCTCCCGCAACTGATATAACAGCAATGTGCTTGTCTTTCACATGTTCTTGACAGACAATGTTTGCCAGAGCTTCTTCATCCAATTCAAAAGTATGGTCTTCTCTAGCCAAAACAATCTGAACAGGTTTTCCTTCCATTCCTAAGTAAACAATAGAAAATTTAGTATTGGAAAAATAGTCCTCTGAAACTGCTGTGGATATTCTATGGGAGATTGTTGGAACAACATAAGAAGTAAGAAAACTTGTTTGCTAGGTTAATGTATAGTTACATGTAGGAAGTATAGGGGGAGGATGAGTGGTTTGAGTTTTCATTCATTGCCTGTTTTACTTGTACCATATTGACCAACAGGTTTTTTTTTCTTAATTTCTATTTTGGGCCCTGAACAGTTATAGGTATTTCAAAGTTTCATTTGTCACATCAGGACTAAAATACAATATTCAAAGTAAAAAACCAAAAGAGATACTAAATGCTTAACTTGGCGTAGATTATCTAAATCTAAATCACGATATTCATTATATGTTAATAAAATTACTATGACCATAGGCGGAAATCAACGTTACCAGATAGATTTTCTGTTTACAATTCGATCACCCACTTTTCACTTCATCAAAATCCAGCAGTAAAAATAGTTGGACGTTTCTCGTCTTCCTCTCTCGAAGAAATTGGAAATAGGAGCAGTTCTCTTCTGCACGAATGGCATCACTGGATGCAGCTGACGTACTAAATATTTTTAACTGACATTTCATACAATTTTCGTTAAATGTATTTACCCAAATACACATACTATTAATTCTATGTTGTGATTTCCAAAAATCAAACAAGTTCAGTGGTAAAGTTGGATAACTTTTCTCCGATTTCAGTCAACAAAGGCCATTAATTAATTGATAGGCCAGATTTTCTATCAGGTTCGGTCATTTCCCTCGGATTTTCGGAATTGGAATTGGAATTCGGAAAGCTTGAGCAAAAGAAATAAAAAAATTTTGCAACCTAGCCTAGTTTGAACGTCAGAAATATCGTCTGCTTCACTGAATAAACGAATAGAAATAAGAAACACGTGTGTAAGCAGCATTATACGAATCAATTTAAATGTCTAATAACGATTCGAAGCAGCAAAATCTGAATAGGCTGAAGTACGAGGGATGTAATTTTTTTCGACAACGACTAGTGCTGGCTACCCTATCGTGCAGACCTGTTTCAATTGTAAACATTCGATCAAAGGAAAATGATCCTGGCCTTAGAGGTACGAAGTTTTTTACTATAGAAATAATAATAATAAATTCTAAACAATAATCCTTCTTCTTTGTACTGCAGAATTTGAAGCGAGTTTCATCCGACTTCTTGACAAAATTACAAATGGGTCAAAGATTGAAGTTAATGAGACAGGCACAGCTGTCCATTATGAGCCAGGTCTCTTGTATGGTGGAACAATTGAACATGATTGTTGCACTCTGCGATCCATCAGTTATTATTTAGAGCCACTGTTACCTCTTGGTCCCTTCTGCAAAATACCTTTAAATCTAACTCTTAGAGGGGTAACAAATGATCAGACTGATCCATCAATTGACATTATTAGATGCTCTTCCATGCCTGTATTGAAAAGATTTCTTCTAGTTGATGATGGTTTACTGTTAAAGATTTCAAAACGGGGGGCACCACCTAAAGGGGGTGGAGAAGTAATTTTTACTTGTCCTTTAAGGAAGCAGTTGCGAGCACTACAGGTAAATTTTTACACTGCCTGCTGGAAAACTATACTGACCAGGATATGTTTTTTCGTTTAGTATGTAGATCCTGGAAAAATAAAAAAAATTAGGGGTGTTTCGTACGCTCTACGCACTTCTCCCACAATGACAAATCGCATGATTGAAGCTGCAAAAGGTGTACTTTTAAAATACATTCCGGACGTCTTCATATTAACCGATCATAGAAAAGGACCCGCTAGCGGTTTATCACCTGGTTTTGGCATTACACTGACCGCAGAGACAATAAATGGTAAATTACTAAGAAATATGATTTTAATCCTTCGAAAATATTTAGTAGCAACTCCTCTTAGGTACATTTTTGTCGGCTGAAGCAACGTCCAATCCCCAAGGCGACAAGCAGGTTCCATCGGTAGCCGAAGAACTAGGTGAGCGAGCTGCTATTCTGCTTCTAGAAGAAATTTATCGGGGAGGATGTGTAGATTCTTCAAACCAACACTTAGTTCTGTTGCTAATGGCCCTCGGACCTAAAGATGTATCTAGAGTTCTACTGGGGCCGCTGTCGCCTTACACGTGAGTCTCTTCGTATAAAACTATTCAGGGTTAGCATTTTTGTAATTTTTTCTTTTGGCAGGATTCAATTTCTAAGGCACATGAGAGATTTTTTTGGAACAGTTTTTAAAATGGAGACAGATGCAAGGCATGAAGAAGATGATTTGAGGATTGGAACTGAAAAAGTATTGATGACATGTGTGGGCACTGGTTACACTAATCTAAGTAAGACTATGACCTGATTTCAGCTTGTTTATAATACACACTATTTGTCTATTATCTTCCTTGGTTCACATTCAATTTACATTTTACTTTGTCTAAACTGGCCACTTCCATTGGTTGGCAGCTGGTTCAGTTACAAGAGGTTCCCAGGGCTTCCAAACCTGCATCTTCCTCGCTAAGGTCAATTCATTTTCAGCCTGAACCATAAGTTCTTCCACCTGTCCACAATTTATGCGGTCTTCAAGCTTTTAATGTCCTTTTCCTGGACAGAGATTTCATAAAACAGGCAAAATATTTATGTTTATAAAAATACTGTGCAGTGTGCACTATCACAATCAATACCTCACTAACTGCTTGAGCTCTTTCTTTGATAATTTGCTCAGTATAACGACGGTAGGCTGCATCTTGTGGCATATTTTGCAGAGTACGGAGGATTTTGGCATATAGCACACTGAGAGTATGGTGAGGATTTGGAGCCACTGCCAACCCAGTCAATCCAGTTGCTGCCTATACAAAATTTTGTAATCATAAGACTTTATGTCACAGGAACCCAAAGCATAATCATAATAAGGTAAGTTGGAAAATACCACAAACAAATCTATTTCTCGATAAGATTCAAATTAAGAATAACAATGTGATTCCCAATCCCCTACTTACCTTTTTCACGATACCAGCCATTTTTCCTTGTTTATCGCAGACGAAGGATGATTGAGTGCGCTATTCGGCTTCGCTTGGTAGACTGAAAAGAAAAAAGCGAAATGTTTTACAAACCTAAATTATTTAATTTAATGTAAGAAAAATAAAATGAAAAAATATGGTAACAAAACCAGAAATTTTAATATAATTTGAAATATAATCACCAATTTATATAAATATAAATTCAGAAATCGGCACAAGGAAGCAGGCAGTCCAGGGCTCCAGGCACATGCACATTGTCAATGCCTCTATCGCTTCATAGAGGGCAGTTGTCGCGGTAAAGTAATGCAACTATGGGTGCTGTTTAGCAGTTATGGTCGTTTCAAACAACTGACTGACTTTTCACTCAGTTTCAGTTGTCCCAAAAAATACTTTTTCCGTCCTTGCTGGTCGACAAGCAAATCCGACTATGGCTGAATTAAATAAACTTAGTGATCAAGAGTTGCGAACGAAGCTAGCTGAATACGGAATGACTGACATACCAATCACAGAGACTACCCGGGACTTAGTCATCAGACGCATCAAGTCGGCAATGAAGACAGCCGGCAATGGCACCTCCTCCTCCCATGAACATGAGGAAGCTGCTATCGAAAGTCGTCTTTCATCTGCCCGCCGAAAATCAGTAGGTGCACACACGATTGTTGCAAAGCCAAAAACAAGACAAAGAGCAAGCATAGCAGCACCTCAATTTCAGAGTGATTCTAGAACCGATGATTCTGATGGATACGAAACCGAGGAAACTATCAAAAATCTTCAGCAAAACAAAATACCTCGAGAGTTGATAAGAAGAGTGTCAATGGAAAAAATAAGTCTATTAGTAACAATACTCCTGGAACAATATCAGATGAAGAACTCACCAGACAGCTAAAATTGCACAAAATTGTAGGGCAAGAAATTAAAGACAAAACAAGGCCAATTCTTATCAAGAAACTAAACCATGCAGTTGCCAAACAGAAAAGAGAGTCAAAGAGTTTTTCAATGCCTTTACCCAGCTATCCAGATGATGAACCAGACTCTGCACAAGAGTCAGACAAAGGCTTCCCTGATAACACCAGTTTTAGTTCAGCAAAGGAAAGACGCAGCTTGACACCATCTCTTAGCTTTTCCCCACAACATTCTCTTACTTTTGGAAGCAACAACAGCTCATACCCATCCAGTGATTCTTTTCTGAAACCAAGACAGTCAGATTTTTCAAGAGCATTTGTTCCTTCATCTAATCCTGTCATAAACAGGTAATACTTAGTCTCATATTTTTCTTTTTCTTTATAATCTAATGATAAATGGCC
Organism: Daphnia carinata; assembly: GCF_022539665.2. Lineage (NCBI taxonomy): Eukaryota > Metazoa > Arthropoda > Branchiopoda > Diplostraca > Daphniidae > Daphnia > Daphnia carinata. The sequence goes on from NC_081334.1 coordinate 6,572,558, forward strand.
TTTTTATAAGATTTGTTGAGGAGCAGGAACCGTATGATACAGGATCAGACTCCGAGAACGATAGTATGCCTGCTAGAAAGACACCTAAAAAAAGCTGGTTCCCGTCATGGTTTGGTAAAAAAACTGACAAAAATTCGGTATTACTTCCAAAATATAAGTTTTGTTACAATTAGTTTTAACGTTTCTCTAATACTTTTTGTAGACTATTCCTGTGAAGACATCTGCATTCTATGCCAATATGAAAGGGAAACTAAATATTGTCAGGCAGTGGCAGTTCGTCGTTGTATTTTTACCATTACTTGCGGCCTTGTTCTTTCTACTCTTAGCCGCAGTTTATATCAAGGCAGCTTATAACGAAACAACACCTACCCAGGGGGACACTGCAATGGATCAAGCAATCCAGAACGTTAAAAATCTAATTGAACAAGAGACTATCACACATCTTTGTGGCGGTGGCGATGCTATGGCGGTGGATTCTTCTTTTTTAATGGAACAGCTGCATATGAATCAGACGATGATCAACGAAGTTCTAGAGGCTGTCACAGCTAATCGTCATTGGGATATTCATGTAGCCGGAGAGTCGTGGAGTACTCCGAGCGTCCGACTTCCTATTTGGTGCTCGATAAAAACGTACCTATGGAATATCTCAGTTACTGTTTTCTTCATAATATGTGGTGGGTATTATTTGCTGAAAATACGGTTTAAAAAATTCAGACTTACTAATTTTCTTATGCTCAATTATAACAGGCTTTGGGGTGGTTTTATTGATTCACCAATTGGTTACTGCCAATTGCCGACAACGTGAGAAAGAAGAGCAGGATGTCTACTCTATGGTGGAAATGATCATAGATCTGTTGGCTCGCCATCAGGCAAGCATGGTAGTCGAACGACGACCGCATGACGCTTTTCTAGCAGTTACACACGTCCGAGATCTCCTCATTCCACTAAAGGAGCGAAAATCAAAGATAAAATTGTGGAATAAGGCAGTACAGTTTCTTGAGGACAATGAGTCACGAGTCCGACCAGAAATCCAGCAAATTGAAGGCGAAGACTTTCGTGTTTGGCGATGGCTTCCACCGAGTACAACATTTTCGCCAAAAAAAATCGACAATCCATGAAGATCAAACTGATGATGCTTCGGCGGGCAGCAGTTTTGGCCCTACGAATAGCGTAGCACCTCGGCCAAAAGTGTGGCAAGGTCAAGCTTTCAGCACCGATAGTACTGGAGTAAACTCGCCTCCTCCTTACCCGCTAACCCAGTGCCTCAAAGTACGCAACATGTTCGACGCTGAAGTGTAAGAATATAAATTTAAGTTTCAAGTATTTTAGCTACAGTAGTCTATAAGGGCAATCTTTGTATATTCTTAGTGTTGCTCCATTTCTCATTTAGGGATTAGTTAAGCTTTGTTATAAGTTAAAGTGATTATCTTTCAATTACTATTGGTTAAATGCTCTGTCTGTATAATTTTCTTTATGATATTTTTCTTTTAGAGAGGTTGGCGATTCTTGGCCGGTGCGTATTCAAGACGCAATCCTGGAAAAAGCAGATAAGGGTAAAATTATGCATATGGCCGTCGATCGTGGTTCGCGAGAAGGCTGCGTCTATATTAAGTGCGCAAGTGCTGACGATGCCGGGAAAGTTTATCACTCGCTTCATGGGTGGTGGTTTGACGGCAATTTGGTGACTGTTAAGTACCTAAGACCCGAACGATACCAGTATCGCTTCCCAGATTCAGCCAAAGCTACGTTCCCGCTGCAACCATCAAATGACAAGCGATTATCTCTGCAGACCAAGTTCTGGAAATCTCCCCTCGAGCATTTTTAAATTAATGAAACAAAATCCCCAAAGCTTAATATTGTATACCCTAAATTAACACGACACGCTGATGCAATGTGTACCTTTCTTCAGACGGAAGAGGGAACTGAAGTGTCAAGCATCGTAGTGATTCGCAAATTGTTTCCTTAAAAATTCATTGTTTCAATAAGAAGCTGAAATCGTATTCGTGGGTTTTACATTTTTTTTTTTTTGGCTTGTTTAATTTGAATGGCACAATACAAAATACACTATTCAGCTCTTATACATCGTCAATAATTTTATTTCCAGTTTGGTTTAAAAGACATAGCTTTAAATGACTTTAGTGTTCCACAACTGTGCGAATGAACCGAGTTTACTTTTTTTTTTAATTTTTGGAAAGTCATTTGGTTTCGGAAGAAATAAAAAATGATAATGATAATTTGATTAAAATTCACGACTGACCTAAAAATTGAGTGGTCAGGCGCTTGGTGCGCTGCAATCTGATGAAGCTCAACCACCGGCCTTCTATTATAGCTTTGCGCATGCGTGTTTCTATATTGCAACCACGTGATTGCAATTTAGTCTGCTAGTCCCCAATTTACTGCAATGTCATGGTTTTTACGTGTGTTCATCGTGAATTCCTTAGAAGGTATTCTTGCATTAATTTGTGAAATTTATCGAGATATCAGTACTTCATCATGTAAAGGTATTGTGTAATTTCGGAAAAAATTATTAGATTTTCCAAAAATGCAGCATAATTGGTCACTCCATGATTTATTGTTACAATTTATCATGTGCATAGTTCATGTGGCATTACTAAATGTTTTTCCAGTTCTTCACATTACAGGTCTCTTTGCCAATCAATTGTTAATCTTAAGATTTCCATTTTTGTTTTGTGGCCACTTTGACCGCCAGCAATTCTTTTTTTTACTAAAGCAGGCCCTTTTGCCCGCCAGCAATCTTTTTATTTGGCTGTCCGTTTTTGCCTGCCATTATTTTTCAATCGTTTTTATTCCGATAATGTTTCACGTTTTTATGGTTTTTTTACGATAAATATCCGTTTATCGTATCGGAGTAGTTTTTTTCTGTTCCATTTTTTTCCCTTTTGAAGAATTAGTAAAACGTATTTAGTAAACTCTCCCTACAACTACCACCAAGCAGTAAGAGTAGTAATGATAGATGCAGCATTATATACATATTATCTAAAGGCATCCCCTATGTGTTGAAACTAGAACCAACAAAGTACCACCGGCGAAAGAACGTGCGGTAAAAGTTCAGTGAACGTTAGTGCGAGATGAAAGTAAGCGAAAAAGAATTTGGAACATATATGTAAGACACAAGCACACGACAAATGGAATGAAGTAAGAAAACGCCGAATCGGCCATACTAAACCGTACCATCTTCATTTCTTCTGCAGTCGTAGGGGCGTGGATCTCGGGTTGACGATCTTGTAGCTCCCACGGCGATCTTGTAGCTCCCACGATGATCCTCGTTGGGCCTTTTCGGTCCTTTGGCCGGCCAATCTAGATACATAAGCGACAAAAAAACACAATTAGTACACTTTAATTTATCACTGATACCTTACTGGCGACGATCTCTACGATCCCACGGCGATCTTGTAGCTCCCACGACAATCCTCGTTGGGCCTTTTCGGTCCTTTCGCCGGCCAATCTAGATACATAAAATACAAAAAAATATAATTAGTACACTTTAATTTATCACTGATACCTTACTGGCAACGATCTTGTAGCTCCCACGGCGATCTTGTAGCTCCCACGACAATCCTCGTTGGGCCTTTTCGGTCCCTTGGCCGGCCAATCTAGATACATAAACGACAAAAAAATACAATTAGTACACTTTAATTTATCACTGATACCTTACTGGCGACGATCTCGACGATCCCACGGTGATCTTGTAGCTCCCACGACGATCCTCGTTGGGCCTTTTCGGTCCCTTGGCCGGCCAATCTAGATACATAAACGACAAAAAAACACAATTAGTACACTTTAACTTATCACTGATACCTTTTTTTTGGTGGCGACGATCTTCGGCGACGATCCTCGATGTCCGACGGTCCTTGGTGGCGCCCGAGATTGCCCTCCTAATTGATCGTGGAAGAAAATAAAAACAAAGAGAAAAGTATTGCCTTTGATTAATCGACGAACAGCAACCTTCTTCTTAGCTCTAATATACATCATACCTGAAAATAAAATCGTTTATAATTAATAGTTAGGTGAAGTCGTTGAGTCGTTAACGTGAACCCCATATGTGCTGAGAGGTTTGAGGAGGCAAGGTGTGCAAATTGCATAATACAAGGGTGGGGATATACGGAATGCATTGCGTGGAGGCAGTGTAGTGCAAAACCAACGTGCGACAATGATTGTGCCAATATCAAGGTAACTATACTTATTCAACCCTAAATTACTCTCCTTTTTTCTTATCTATCTAGGCTAAGCTGGCTAGACCGGTGCATAGGCAAAACCAAGTGCTTATGTGGGGTGTTCATAGTGTGTGACTGATGTTTCTAAAATTAGGTATCCAGTAGGTGAACGATATTTAATCAATTTGTGAAGGTGAGAAACACTATCAAAGCACCCAGTGATATTTCTACGCTAGTGCACACCGTGCAGGTGGGTGAACTACTGAGCTAGAAAGCGGAATCGAATTTTTGGTTTTCTTAATGTAAGAGCCCGAGGTTATTACTTTATTCGAGGTTACTGCTAATAGGTAGGTCAATCAGGGTGACATAGGGTTTTCCTTAGCTTACGTCGAAATAAAATTTTATCGGTGAAAAGCTATTGGTTTAAGGTTTAGGTCACCTCAACCCTAAATTTTTTGTCGAAAAAACGGCAAGCCACGTGGATTTCCTCATTAATCAAAGTGATACATTTACCTAATTTCCCCTTAAATTCCAATTAAATCTCTAAATGTTCGTTTGTTCAACTTAACATCTAAATCAAATATTCTGCAGCAAACTTGTAATGCTAAATGCTATTATGCTAATAAAATTTCTGATAATTGATAAATCCCAATTTGGAAGTTTGGCAACAGGACTAAATTTTATCGTCTGCTATTTACACGTGTTTCGACTTGTAGTGAGAGAATTGCACCGTCCATAAGTGTTCAGTCTCTTTGTATTAAGTTTTTCTGAATAAACTAGATATTTCTAATGAAATGACGAATACAGTTGGTAATTGTGAAAGTTTCGTAGATGCAAGTCGCATATTCACTGGACATCGTGCATTGGGCCTTGTCAGCAATCACATTCCTTTGGTTACAAAATATATTCCTCAAAGGAAAGAGACGCTTATTGTTACTGTCATTGGAAATTCTTACCACACCTATGGGGTCAGTTCTCTTTATTTGATCAATACGTTGTCAGAATTATGATTTTCTTTTCATAATAACTAGTCAAACAAATTAAGCCTGCTGGGTGTTGGGAGAGCACATGAAGATGACATCACATGTCTTGCAGGTGACACCTATCGGGTATACACAGCCAGTGGCCATACTATCAAAGTCTGGAAAAGAAGCACTGAACTTTGCAATGAGTTTAAGGGACATGAAAAGCCTATTCATCTCATGTTGCCATTTGGTCCTCATCTACTTGCAGTCGATGAAGCAAATTATCTTAAAGTCTGGGACATAAATGCAGCAGAAGTCAGCTTTGAGCTCAGTTTCAATCCTGAAACTTTTTGCATTTCAGCTTTGATGCATCCCGTCACCTACATTAATAAAATTCTTTTTGGAAGTACACAAGGTACAATGCAGTTGTGGAACCTGAAAACGGGTAAAATGGTCTTTGCATTTAATGGTTGGAACAGTCCAATCACTATCTTGGAACAAGCTCCTGCTGTGGATGTTGTGGCTGTTGGATTGGCATCAGGAGACATTGTCTTGCATAATTTGAAATTTGATGAGACTGTGATGAAGTTCAAGCAAGAATGGGGTCCAATCACTGCTCTAACCTTCAGGACTGATGGTGCTCCAATTATGATCACTGGAAGCACACAAGGTCATCTAGCTATTTGGGACTTAGAACAGCAAGCTCTCGTCCAACAACATCGCCATGCACATCGCGGAGCTATTACAGGATTGAAAGCTTTAACCGCAGAGCCCATAATAATTACGTCATCCCGTGATAATTCATTAAAAGTAACAAATGATTTTCTAATTCAAACAAACTTAAATTTTAACCAGCTTTTACATTGGCTCCTCCATCCAAACAGATGTGGATTTTTGACCAGTCAGACGGTGGTGTGCGACTACTTCGTGAGCGTTGCGGTCATAAGGCTCCACCCATCCGGTTGAGATTTCACGATCAGCTTGGCGAATGGATTCTTTCGACTGGATTAGATTCCTCCCTGCGAGCATTCTCAACCGTTGCAGATCTTCTACACCGAAACTTGGGCACTGCGCACTATAACCAAAAGAAAGCTCGGCGGGTAGGTCTAGAAAAGGCTGGCGCGAAAATGCCACCCATTATTACCTTCGCCTCAGGTATAATTGATATTTTCCATTTTTTCACAAATTGGTTTCATGCTCCTTCATGGTTCATTTTAAAATTAAAGAGTCGGTTAGAGATAAAGAATGGGATTCTATAGCAGCTGTCCATCGACGCTATTGTAACGTAACGACGTGGTCGTTCCACAGATCAACAATGGGCGAACACAGACTAACGCACAAGCGATTTGTCGATAATATGGCCCTAGCTAAATCATCTGCAACTGTAAAGTGAAAAAGCTTTTTTAAAATCTTGTCATCAGTAACTTACCCTCTTTTCATTGATAATGTTTCTAGTGTGTAACTGTTACAGCTTGCGGAAATTTTGCAATTGTCGGGTATGATACGGGCCACGTCGATCGTTACAATATGCAATCAGGGATTCACCGTGCAGCTTACATTCGCGAAGATACTGAAAAATCATCTGAATTGCCATTTACCCGTAATGCCGTTCGGGGGGTTGCATCAGATGGTCTTAATCAGGTATTTAATTTAAACGAATATGTTTTAATCCAGTAATTACAGAAGGAGACATTCTTGCATCGTGCAGGTGGTTTTGGGAGTATTTGCTAATGGTCAGTTAAATACGTGGAACTTCAAGTCTGGAGAAATTGTGAGAGAAACAAATCTCGAGGTGGCTCCTAGTTTTATTGAAATTAACAGACACAGGTAAAGCACTTAGGAATGATTGCTCGATGTGGGATTTGGTTTAATAATTTGTTGCATTAAGTGGGCTTCTGGCTATCGCAATGGAAGATTTTTCTATTGCCATCGTGGAAGTAGAAACGGGCAAAATTGTTCGCCGGCTTCTTGGACATGATGGGCGGTTAACTGACTTGGCGTTCAGTCCGGATGCTCGTTGGGTGGTATCGTCTGCTCAAGACTGTAGTATTCGAACCTGGGATCTGCCTACTGGAACGTGAGTGTTCATTTCTCTTGACATAATTTCAATCAGTAGAATATGATGAATGTTGTCTTTGACAGGTGTATCGATTATTTTCTTGTTCCGAAGTCCTGTGTTTCCCTGTCCTTCAGTGCCAATGGTAGTTTTCTTGCAACAGCGCACGTGGACGATCTTGGCATTTATTTGTGGAATAATCAGTCACTCTATACGCAAGTGTCTTTGCGGTCACTGGAAGCAAATTTCCAACCTAAAGTGGCTCCTTTACCAGGATCTGCTGCAAGGAGCAGCTGTTCCGAAATCGAAGAGGGTGAAACAATGGAAGAAGATGAACAGTTTGCATCTCCGGAACAAATTTCCGACTCTCTTGTGACGCTTTCACTACTTCCTGATTCCAGGTGGAAGAACCTTCTGAATCTTGATGTTATCAAAGTAAGTTACCTGAATAAATTCATGTGTATTACAAAGAAATCGCTAACGTCCCTTTTCTTGCATTCTAGCGACGCAACAGGCCTAAAGAGCCACCGAAGTCGCAGAAACTTGCTCCTTTTTTCCTCACAAACACCAATAGCATTGAAGCGATAGCAAACAGCCAGAAAGAATCCGGTTCTCGCATTTTGGAATCATCCAGCGCAATACCATTCGCAATACCCTTAACTCCATGGGCCAGCAAACTTAACCTTGCAGGGAAACCAGAAGAATGTATTTTGACATTTAAATTAATTTTTAATATTTCCGAGCTCATTATATTTCATTTATCGAGTAGATGCGGCTGTTATAGAAGAGCTCAAAGCAATGGGACCCTCAGCCATCGATACAGAAATTCGGTCCCTTAGTCCTCATCTAGGAGGATCAACCCATCTGCTATCCCAGTTCTTAACTTCCATCTCTGTCGTACTGGAATCTAAGCGTAACTATGAAGTCGTCCAAGCCTATTTAGGCCTTTTTTTAAAGGTACATGCTAGTTCTTTGAGCGAGGAGCATGATTTGTGCAAACGAGCAGAAAAATTGTCGGGGGTGCTTAAGGAAAGTTGGTCAACACTTCAATCCAACTTCGAGAGCACACTTTGTTTGGTTTCCTTCTTCATGAATGCTGTTATCTAAAAATTGACAAAAAAATCACCGTGCGGACGTTTTGACTCATTATTAGATTAATTTTTATTTAAATTTCTTCAAACCAATCAAGAGAGTAAACTTCTCGATACCATTTCCATTTACTGGATATCTTCACCCAATAATGCCAACTATTGATTAAGAGGGAATACGTTAAGATTTGTTTTGCTTTTCTCTAGTCTTACAATTTACCTGTTTTAGAAATTGGTTCCCATTGTTAAGAGTAGAACATCCGTAAACAATTTTCTTGGCGTTGCCTCCCACCGTTTTCGACTTCAAAGGGAAAAAGTGATTAAATTTTAATCATTTGTGAGAAAAGGTAAAATGGCAAATACCTTAGCATAGTCGACCAAATTTTGATATTCGGCGTAGGTCCCTCCGCCCACCATAAATACAATTGCATCTTGGAATTGGGCCCGGCTTTTAAGAGGAGCGGCACTAACGCCTTCACCAGGTTTCAATAACTTTGGATCGAAATAGCGATACTCATCTGTTTCTGGTGAAGGCTTAAGTTCCATTAAATTGTCGACAATTCGTGTTACAGGTAAATTCTGTAAAGATTGTAAGCTGTAAGGTCTCCAGCCAACCATTGTTAAAAATTTTACATACGTGTTTCTTGACAACTAAGTTCTTAACACCCTCCATGACGAAATTTGAGCCCTGAGACATTAGTTTAGTAAACATGTTCACTGTTCTGGTTCCGCCTCCTGAGTATTGGCTTGAACCAGACACTATCTTGCTGCAAGACCTTAAGGAAACCACTTAGTTTATAGAGTAACAATAATAAAAAATTTTTTGATTCAGATATTACTAACTTCCAACGCTTTAAATAGCGCAAAGCTGCTAAATTGCATCCAGCAGCCTGAAGGGCTGTAGCATACTGGTCAGTCTCGGACTGCAAGACATCGAGAATAGAATATTAAAAGATATAATGAGATCATGTTGCACGTCGTCACCTCAGTCATGTTTGGTGAACAAATAAAATAGACCAGGAAGAGCCTAAGTTTATCGTCTGGAGTTCCACATTCCGGATCACTTATGATGTCCAAAACCGAGCGGTCTAAGGCGTTTTTGCTCATAACCTTTTCCTCCACTTCGAGCAATAGGTCCAATTTCCTTTGCTTGATTTGCTCCAGGATAGCTAAGAGGTAAGATATTATTGCAACATTTTTCAACATATGGTTGGATCCAAACGATGCATTACAAATTATTTGGGTTCTTCATAGTCTTTTACCTGTTGCTATGGTGGTATGCATATCTAGTAGCCGCTTCCTCTCCAGAAGCTGGGGCAGAGAGCTTACAGCTGACGTAAGTTTCGCCGTTGTGTTGGATATTAAACTCATGGCAGCTTCTCCATCAGGATCTAATCCCTTTAAAACATCAGCGAGATTCAAAAGCTATGCAATACGATTTGCGCTTCGAAAGTATACCATTGATTCTTTCAATCGCTTCACTTCACTTTCTGAAGCTTTATAGTCTTCCAGTTCTTCTTGAATGGATTCAGCCACTGTTGGAAACGGGCTGCCTCTATAGGAAACCCAAAACTTGTCGGAAGGGTTTAGGTCGCACGTTTTTATTTTCGCTTTAGGCGGATGAGAATGCCGATGACCCTCCTGCTGATGGCTAGTATCATTCTCTGGTTCTTGTACGACTACACGATTTAACGAGAAGTCCAAAACATCATGGACAAGGGCTTGATAAGTCCACGTGTGATGAAGAGGTGTAGCCATATCCAAGTTGCGATCGAGAAGAACCAGTAACGGCCTTTGAAATCTAGGAATAGATAACAAAAGTAAGATAGTGTGGAAACACGTTTGTAATGGATAATGTAGGTAATCATACCCAAAACTCTGCGTCAAGTCGGACGTAAAAAGGCCGCTGCGAGTATCTCTCAAACTCTCTCTCAATTTCTTATCAAGTTTTTCAGCTACCATCTCAGCTGCATTTCCTTTTGGGCTCCGAATCACTGGAACAGTGCCTATTATTAAATCGGACGAACAGCAGCAGGGGCAAGAACAAAAAAAAAAAAATAACTAGCTTATACATAAAAAAATATACATATATATATAAAGAAAAGCAATACCCAATGTCGCAAACAGGGAGAATAAGCTATCTACAATTCCATCTAATATATTGTTCATTTCTGTATCTGTGATTTCTCCCTTGTTCATAGCTGAAAGAATGTGAGAAATTAATTAAAATTTGGAGAAGTATGGCAATATAGTCAGTTGCAGTGTACTCACAGTAATAGGATATCATGTCACTGTTCTGGTTTCTGAGGATAAACAAATCATCTTCCAAGGAAATGAAATTCAGGTATTGATCACAAACTTTTAAGATCTGGGCAACACTCTGAGCATTGATTGCAGCAGAAGCCAAGTCTTCCAATCTTTGGCGGGATATTGATGAAATGAAGTTGAAGTAATATGATTCATACAGTTGATTTTGTAGATCTTGGCTAATTCGTCCTAGGTTCTCCTCTGTTGGTAGACAGAAATAAATGGCAGGTACATCAGGAACAGGATCTCGAGGTGAATGAAGTTGGACATGGAGTGTCACACCAAATTCTTGTAGTTCCTTGACTGATAAAATGGGAGATATGATATCCTGTCCATACTTGTCATACACCAGTATTTTCCATGATGGTTCCATGATAGTTGATTTGGTTATCGGTTGGTTGAAATTGATCATTTGCTTCAGCAGATCTGTAAGTAAAGCAGGTAATATATTTTACGGGACAATTACATAAATTATTTTGCAACTTACTGATCTGCCTTTCTCTTATTGAAGACCCCATGACCGGTTGGCAATATTTCGTTTCGTTACGTTTGATCTAATGGTGCCTGGTGATCTGTCCAAAATTATTGTATACCGTTTCCGTCAAAACATGGATACGTCAGCAGTTGTTTTTTTTTCAGCCGCTAGATGGTGCGCTATTTTAAGTTATTCTTTTTCTTTCTTTTATTTCTTTTGGACGTGAGCATGACGCTGGTTTCATACGATTATTAGTTTTACGTAATTCACATCGTGTAAGCTAAATGCTAAGTTCTGTCGTCATAACGATTTTCTTCCTTTTGGAATAAGTATAGCAAAAGTTGGTAGCGAAAGAGAAAACAAAGAAAAATGCTTTCTTTTTCAACCAAGCATTGATCTTGAGTTTTGACATATAGCCTAGACACGCTTCCTGGTAGACTTGCATTCTTATCTAAGTTTTTACGTTATAAGATGAATACGGAAGCTTGCTTGTTTCGTTTTGTAAGGAACTAGAGCATAACAAATGTGCTGCCTTGATTCTTTTGTACTTAAATTGAGCCATGCCCTCTATTACTAGCTGCCTGTTTGTCACATTCCTTTCAAACGAAGGCCAAGAAGAAAGCTGTATCTTAGAAAGTAATGGCGCCATAAATATTTTCCAGCATAAAACTATTTGTGTGAAATGTCACACTATAGTTTAAAAGTGTTAGTGGTACTGGTAAGAAAAAAGCAACGACTGCCGTTGAATGGTAGGTTGTTTATTATTATTATTATTATTATTACGTGAACCATTGAATAGTCTTACAGAAGCGCGCCCAATTTCATTTCGTTATGAATAGATTGACGGTCGTACTTCATTATCTGCAGATCTTTTTCAGTGTGACCTAATTTTTTCGCTTTCTACTTAAACCGCGGAACTTGACATAGAGAAAACTGAAATGGAAAGTGGCCGCGATTCCTTTTGTGATAACATATCCATTATAGCAATTCCCTGTACGAATTCTCTTTACTACATGAACAAATGAAACGTTCCGGTTCACTAATAACAATTCTTGAACGTGTCGAGGTTTAACGATCAAGTATCAACTGCATCTGGATTTTTCTATAAAAAGTAAATTCGTGCCTTCCGAACGTATACATTCGTCGACCATCACTTGCCGAAGAATCATAGTTTAGCAAATTAATCGTCGCCCAATCAAAGTACTATAGAAAAATGAATTCCACCTTGATTTTGATCGCAATCTTTGGTATCAGCGAACGTTTTCTAAATTCTGGTATTTTCGCGTACTAAGCTGTTTGAACTGTTTTAGGTTTTATTACACTGGTTCCTGCCACACCACAGGAAAAGGCCAGCAGTGCAGAGGAAACTTCTAGGGTAATTTTGTCATGTATTACAATGGTTTTATGTTTTTGTCTGCCACTGAAATTTACTTCTGATGCAGGACAAACGTGGTTACGAAAATGAATACGTAACTGGCGGAGGTTATGGAAGTGGACACGCAGCTGGTTCCGTGGGCGCTGCTGCGATTGCCCAGCAAGCTGCCAACATTGCAAAGGCAGCTCATAATGCACAGTACGCCGCTGGAGCCCAGGCTGCGCACCAGGCTAAAGCTACCCTTGCCGCTCAGGCGACTTTGGCTGCCCAACAAGCTCAAGCAATTGTAGCTGCAAAGCAAGCTCAGGCCGCCCAAATATCTCAAGCGGCGCAAGCAGCACAGGCCGCCGCGTTTGCGGAATCGGCACAGGCTGCTCAAGCTGCCCAAGCTGTTCAGGCAGCTGAAGCAACCAAATTACAGGCTCTTCAACAGGCTCAGGCGCTGACTTTGGCAGCAAAAGCTGCCCAAACCCACGCTGCTTCCGCCATTGCTTCCTTACATGCTGCCCAGGCTCAACAAGCCTCACAGTCCCAAATGGCTTATCAAGCGCAAGCAAATGCACAAGCTTTACTTGCCAAACATCAGTCTGCTCTAGCTGATCTCGCCGGTGCCCAACTTGCGGCCAATAAGGTACAGCAAGCTCGGAAACTGTATTAATTCTTATCCTTGTATCAATCGTGCTCTTTTTCTCAAACGTTGATTAGGCTTATTCTGCTGCCCAGGGTGCGCAAGCTAACGCTGTTGTAGGAAATGGACATGCCCAGGGATCGTATACAACAACAGTGCAGAAAACCATTAGCCACGTATCTGCTGGTTCACATTATTAAAAAGTGAATTAAAACGCCCAAAACTTAACCTTTTCCTTTAATGTAACGCATTTCAACTCATCGCTGAAAAGCGCGCTCTTTTTTAGGGGCTCAAAACCGTGTTCTTAAGATATGTGGATCATAATCTCGTATATAGAGTATATTATATCAGCTATGAAACTTATCAGAAATACATATTATTAGAGCATGATTATATTTTTGTTTGTGTTAAACCAGTGTAGTTTGCAAATCACAAATGTTTTGTTCTCGGTATTTTTTTACACATAATCAGTAGACTAAGTCTCATAAGTTATTTTTTATACTGTTATTATATTTCAATATTTGGAGAAAAATGAACCACCTAACCACATTTAAATTATTATTAGAAAAAAAGCGTATATAAAAAACGAAAAAGCACAAATAAGCAAATAACTTAAATTGGCAAATTCGTCTTATAGTGCAGCCCTTAACTTAAAAGCATTGTTGTATGACACGTGACCACAATAAAAACGTGCCCCCACGAGCAATAACATTATAACAGTTCATCACAAGCTCGAGTAAGGTTAGGTTGTTAAATTTTCTTCCTTCACGAATAATGGCGTCAGGAGGTATGATTTTTTGCCCTTCACATCCCGATGCTCCTTTGGTAGATGACTATCGAGCCGGTGATCAGATTTGTTCCGAATGTGGACTTGTTGTAGGGGACAGGTTAGATATTAGTTTGCCTTCGTCGTTTTCCGTTAACTTATTGTTATGTGTTTAATCAGGGTTGTCGATGTTGGTTCAGAGTGGCGAACTTTCAGTAATGAAGCAGGTAATGCAGATCCCTCGCGAGTTGGTGCATCCGAAAACACTCTGCTAAATGGAACTAATCTAACAACAATGATTGGACCCAGTACAAGTGGTGTCTCGTTTGATGAAAATGGGGGTACAGTGTATAAGAATAGACAAACGGTATAATCATTTGAACACTTACAATCAAAGATATGACATGGTTTTACAATGCATTCATCAGATGAGCAGCTCTGATCGGGCCCTTGTGAATGCCTTCAAAGAAATAAGCAACATGGCTGATCGTATTAACTTACCCAGGACAATTGTAGACAGGTAACTATGCACTTTGTATTCAATTTTAACATAAATTTGTATTTGTGTTTGAACATTAGAGCAAACAACCTTTTCAAGCAGGTTCATGATGGAAAGAATTTGAAGGGTCACAGCACAGATGCTAGTGCCTCTGCATGTCTCTACATTTCATGCAGGTAAAAACCATGATAAATAAACATAGTCCTTTTGTTTGGTGGTCATATCATTTTATAATTTAAAAAGGCAGGAAGGTGTCCCTCGAACTTTCAAAGAAATCTGTGCTGTCAGCAAGATAGGCAAAAAAGAGATTGGAAGATGTTTTAAGTTGATTCTCAAAGCCTTAGAGACCTCGGTTGACATAATCACGACTTCGGATTTTATGCCACGTTTCTGCTCGAATCTTGGTAACTGCTACAACGGCTAATATTTATGGTTTGATGTAGCAGTTATGTATAACTTGTTCCCCTTCAGGACTACCATCAATGGTTCAACGGGCCGCATCGCATATCGGTCGTAAAGCAGTGGAGCTTGATATAGTTCCTGGACGTTCGCCGATCTCGGTTGCTGCAGCAGCAATCTACATGGCTTCCCACGCCTCTGATAAGAAATTGACAAAGAAGGAAATAGGTGATATTGCAGGAGTAGCTGATGTCACCATTCGCCAGTCGTATGAATTAATGTACCCGCGTGCTGCAGAGCTTTTTCCTGCGGATTTCAAATTAATAATTAGTCAGCTTCCTCAACGTTAAGCGAAGTAGAGCTTTTTCAGTGATTGCTACTTATCCATGCCAATTGATCTCTACATCTTTTTTGATATGCTCAAATAGTTGAAAACTTAATCCGCATCTGTCCAAAATCCTATCTGTTTCAGCTAGCTTGCAATGTTGTTGACACTCCCGTACAAAATTTCGCGATATTTTTTTTTCTTTGAAAAGTAGATTTTAGAATTTTTACGATTACGGCGCGGTGTAGCAATAAGGTGAGTTAACGAAAATTTTTTAGCAGTGACTAAATCAAATTCTAGGTATATGGCTTTGAAAATAAGCTTATTGGCCCACGCAACTATCACCAACGTTGTTGCTCTTTTCTTACTATTCGGTTATCGTTAAACTAACTACCACACTGCCTCTGTCATCTTCGTTTCTTTAAAACAAATTTTCATGTTATGGGTACAGGTCATGTACTAAGGGACAAGCTTCCTGTATTCTTCTGGTTAGTTGTCGTTTTGTTATACACGTGTATGGGCTGGAATAGGTGCCACAACGGTTTCCTAACGAATGCCGCTATTTATATGTATGTAATCTAGATTTAACCTATCTAAATCGGAAAACGAGTGCCTGTTATGCTTACATTGAGTTATTACCAGACGGTCTCTTTTGTTTAATTGATGTCCAATGTTCATAAGCCAAGCTGAAGCATAAGTTCGAATCCTTTCGGTTTTGTAGGAGCTGAATACAGCAAGAAAAAAAACTTAATTTACTTATTTTTAATCTTTTCCAGCGTGTTTTTTTCTAGTTGGCCTACGTATAATCTAGAAAAGATTACGACTGGAAACGAAAGAAGAGAAAGACGAAAGAAACGAAAGAACTATCGCGTCAGCATCAACTTCATCAGAATTGAAATTTATTATACGGACTATGTGACGACTTATTACCGAATTTTACGTAGTAATTTGCTGAAATAATACTTTTTTGTTTGTTTTTAGAGTCTCAGGATGCTGAAACATTTAACAACCAAATTTTTCAGATATGGACGTCGATGTTCCGAATCATGCATTAAAGATTCGCCATAAGGATTAAAAATCAAGTAACATTTTCTTTCTGCCAAAGACATTCGGCTTCACCACCTTTACATATTGGCTATGGCTTTCCCATAAGCAGTAGACAGAAAGTGGATCTTAGTCATAGTCTTTCAAGACACTGTAAAGTCTGTCTTGTTTCATCCTGGCTGAGGTGATGAATTATTCCATCATTCAACTGTAAATTTGTGGCACCCAAAAATTTAGCAATAATATAATTTCCCAGGACAAGATTCTGAGAAAAAAATCCAAATAAAAACAACCAGAAGAGAAAATGTAAGTTAACCATAACTCTTTTTAGGTTATTTTCAAAACATCTTTAGGGTGTATGTCAAAAGATTTTGAAAACCTGAAGAATGATGCAGAAGGTATACATAATTACAGCTTTTTAAATCATAAGTTCCCACATTAATATTTCTTTCCTTTTGGCAGCGAAACAGATCATCTGTGAGTCCACCCAAAACTCTAAAGCCACTAGGTAGTTTATAGTCTGTGCCCCAAGCTAAAAAGCTGAAAGTGGGAAAGACGCTGCTTGTTGAAAATCATTTGAAATAACATGCCTCCTTGTCTGAGAAAATGAATTGAATCAACAATGTTGATTGGCTCCAGTGCTTTTTACAAGTAGCACTTAAAGGTAAATATCTACAAGATTTGTTTCAGTTTTTGTTTATTAAAATTGGCTAAAGGAAAACTATGTCTACAGGAAAGCAAACAATATTGTAAACAGAAGAGGAGCAGTCATAGGAATGTAAACAATAAGCTTTTCAAACTTCGTTGGACAAACAACCAACACACCAATAAGTAACATAACTTCAAAAAAATTTTCAAATTGCAAAATAGCAATTTGATCATGTTTATTTAGATACCAGTACAACTGTACACTGATGCAACAAAGTATTTCCACAGCTGCACCAAGCACACTAGTAATATGGTAAGACATCACACATTGTTTCAGTAGTATAAAATGACAAAGTTATTCATGCGCGTTTGCGTCCACAGAGGCTTTCAGCTTTTACTCTACAACATCTTTACTTATTTACTAGTAAACTTGCGATTGAAGTAAAGAAAATTAAGCCAAAATCTACTTACCTTAAAGTACGGTGCTTCCTGCTGTGGCCGTATGACGAAGTACTGTTCCAAAGGAAGATACTTGAATGACAGTTAATTGAAGTGTTTCCTGCCACCTTATATACGCGTAACATGCTTCCGAATCCTACCTTTCCCGAAAAAATGTTTAGGGAAATGGTAAAATTAAGCTGAAAACCGCTTATGCTTAAGCAGTGAGGTATTTGCATGTTTTTATTCAACTTTTTAGCTTTTTATTGATCCCAGGAGCATATTAGCTACTTTGTTTATTATTTTTCCCTGTTTACAATCTTTCACTCCCAATACCTACTTTACCTTCAATCTACTACAATTCTACTACAATACGTGCTTAACTTCGCATTTCTGTCATCCAACTAGGCGATCCACAAATGGAATTTCTGCAATTGCTCCCTAACGATAAGACGGGATACTTACGCATCGTCGCTCCCACATTTGGGCTGGTAAGACCATGGATGTTCGGCTTAAGATCGTTCTTTACGGTTAACTTACATCTTGAATTTTAGTGTTCCTGATTGAAGAAGATCGCTTGGTAAGTTAGTTTTTAAATAATCCAAATGAAATGAAGAGGGCAATGTCGTCGATAGGTTAGGCTCGTTTTCAAAAGGACTGACCAGTATCAACGATGCATTAGTTGGTTCTAACGGCCGCGTCGCAACGTCTTTTTTATTTTTGGTTCACTTAATACCGGGAAAATTGGTTTAAGGTGAAGGAAAAGTATAAGGTATTACGTTTTTTTTCTATTATTCAGATTTCAGTCTGGATCCACTCGGGCGTTGTAATTTATTTGCTCCCTAGACTGGACAGAATAATATTGAACTAAAAATAAAGAAAATAGGGAAAAGTGCAATAATTCTCATAAAACTTTCTGTTAAATCAGTTTTATACCAGAGCCATAGAAGAACATGAATCTCGGCAGTCCTTATTTCGTCACCGTGGTCGGTGAACTACTGAGAAGCTTCCAAACAGCAGTAACATTGAGTTAAGGTACTCGTTCAATTGCAACTGAATTTCGTTTGTTGTTGTGCTCATAATGTCGTTCATTTGTTTGTTAGACGCCCATTTTGCTCGCATCGGCCCAACATTCAATAGTAAAGGAACGGTTCGTCTCGTCAAACAGAAATGTTTTGTCTGGATTTTCACATTGGTGTAACGAAGGTAATTTCATTTCCCATGTGTTCCTCTTGAACGCCTTAGAGTGTTGGAAAGAGGAAAAAGCAAAGCAAATGAGGGTGTTTTTGTTTACCAGCATTGTACGTCGCGATATCATTTAACGGTAAATACCCATAATTAGTTGGAGACACGTAAAGTTCTGTTTTTTTGCTCTCGAACAATTGGCCGTTATTTCTAGAACTCCCAGTCACCTGACACCTTCCCATACATTATAGTATACGAACAGGACTCTGCACATTACCATATAAGGCCATATTCAATGGAACTTCACTGTTGTTGAGATTTGGTGTACATTTGCGTTGTTCCTCGACGCTCACTAAAGAAAGGATGTGTGAACTATAAGTGAAAAACTTCGTTATACCATGAACAATAGGGGATTTTGGTAAGTGCTTCCTAATCATATCTGAGAATTAAAAGTTCTTTGCTTGTTTAGATAGATTTTCTGTCAACTCACTTGACTGGCTTTAAAAGCTTCCGGTTTATTGTAGAATTGAATCCCGAAAAGTCACGGACATTGCAATGGCTTTTAAAAATCCAGAATTCGCTGTGAAATCAAAATCTACCCAGTGGTATAAAAGATTGTGGCGCAAATTGTGGCCGGGGAAACCAAAGTGTAAACTTCAAGCAGTTATATCCAAAGAAGAATGTCAAGAATCATCCAGGAAAGTGGGAGTCGATAAGAATGCTGAAACGAATAATGTCAAAACAGATGAACATATCTGGCTTTATTGGCATTCACACTACGCTTCTATAAATGAAAATTCGATGACGTCTAACCAGCTGAACCCACTATCAAATCCCGACGCCACCATGCATAATATTGCGCAGCCTGAGTTCAATGACGCTGTGGCTGATGTGCTGCCTTTTTATGAGACCCTAGGATATGGCCGAAATATCCCTGATGCAAACGTTCTCGTACCATCGCAAGTCGTCAATGATAATACTGAACTTAACATTACTGGGGTGCCAGATATTGCAGAACAATATCACAACTCATCAACATATGACTCAATGCATGTAGCTGAATTTTGCTTCGACAGCAATTGTTCCGACTCTTTCGTTAGTTACTAAGCATTGTCGATGAGGGTGAAAAAGCGAGTTGTGTAGTGAACGACAATACAGCTTGACTTGATAATTGTGAAATAAGAAAATACATCTCAAGATACGATAATTTTGTTTTAATCCATAGGTTTTTATATAAGTATAAAAATAAGAAAATAATTAAATGCAGGTATGGGCCACATTACTCGTGGCGTTCGTTGCGGACTTTTGGCGAACCCTCTTGTGTCCTGCTCTCAGCTGACGTTTCCTGCCTATCAGTAAACAGTGAGTTCGTTTTTGCATCATAAATTTCAGGAAAAAACAAAAATTAAGATTTAAAAACAAACATGTAATGGTTAAACCACAAGTATTGTGAATCTGATCAGGAGAATTTTGACAAAAGTGAGAAGGGTATAGCTTTCCCACTTTTCATTTTTGGCAAAATTCTAGATATAATTACAAATAAAAGGTGTCGATTCAGAATTCAACGAAAATTACGAAAATCAAGTTTATTTTTTCATTGGGACCATAGTTTTTTGCATAAGTGTAAAAAAAAACAGAAGAGAAAAAAATATGACAAACCGTTTTACCCCCCCAAAAAAAACAATTTCGGCCTTCTTTTCTAGTAGAGAAATCTGCCCGGTAAAATACCGGCTAAATAGCCCGACTAAATAAGCCCGACTTAGTCGGGCTTAAACATTTTTTCGGTTGCATCGCGCTAGCGCTGTAGCGTACTGGCGCGCTAGCATTGCGTCAAATATTCGATTTATTTCAAAAACGATTAACTTAATGAAAAAAATAGCAATTTTGCCGGAATCAGCATTAAATTTTGAGTACATCGTGTGATATTCAATCAATTCCGATGAGTGTCAGTTCTTGAAGAAAAAAAATTTTAAGCCCGACCTTATTTAGTCGGGCTTAAAATTTTGCCATAATAAAATGCAAATATGGGCAGCACTACTCATGGCGTTCGTTGCGGACTTTTAGAGAACCCTCTTATGTTCTGCTCTCAGCTCACCTCTCGTGTACCCCAGTAAACAGTGAGCCTGTTTTTGCGTTAGAAATTTCAGGAGAAAAGAACAAACAAACAAAACTAAACATATAAAAACAAACATTTGATGGCTAAAGAACAGTATTGTGAAACTAACTATTAGGCGATTGCGCGCTTACTGGCCGTTTATTATAGTAGGCCATGGTTACACGAGAGGTTAGCTGAGAGCAGAACATAAGAGGGTTCTCTAAAAGTCCGCAACGAACGCCACGAGTAGTGCTGCCCATATCTGCATTATATTAGTCTTCAAGAACTGACACTCATCGGAATAGGTTGAATATCCCACGATATACTCGAAATTTAATGCTGATTCCGGTAAAATTGTTATTTTTTCATTAAGTTAACCGTTTTTGAAATAAATCGAATATTTGACGTAATGCTAGCGCGTTTTTTTTCATAGATGACAGCTTAAACAGCTTTTAATGTGGAGCAGGTTGTCTTTCCTTTGCATCTTGCGTAGAATTTATATTTACGTATGCAAATGTGTAACTACCTCTTCGTTTACCTGTTTCAAGGGACCTGCCTGTGTTTTCACTATGTGTTAAAGAATTGTGAAGCAATTCAATAACCACGATCTGATGTGGAATAGGTATGATGGAATGCTGTTATGTTATTGCCAGTTCTTTCATACAGAATGGTCAGAATGATTGGATATCTTAATGTAGAACAATGACTTATTGTACTTAATGTACTTATATGACTTAATGTAGATTACTTCGGGGTCGTCAACTTGCGATGAATTGAAAACTCCAAATATTTGACCCAACTCATCCACAGTTGCCAAGGGGGGAATGTGCGAAATTACTGGAAAGGTATGTGAAAAACAAAATATAATTTATTGTTTAAAATTCTAGAGTATTATCGGAAGTGGGGTCGATTGAATCTCAGAGTTGGGTCGTAGCCTCCTTGCAGGCGTCAGGGCTATGGCCTACAGAACCAAATACACTTCGTGGTGAAAATGTGAAATTTATGACTCATGAATGGGAAAAGAAGCAAGTTATGTACTTGAAAGGTTTATGTTATTTGTTTTCTGCTTTTGCATGCACAATGTCCTTTCTAAAGTTTGTTCTAATTCTTTGTTTTATCTGGTGTCTTAGGGCAATCAAATTTATTGAATGGGTGTGTAGCATATGAAGAATATGCATTGAATCATTATTTATTCTTTGTTGGTAGATAATTTTATTGTGCTGAATAACAACACTTAGGATGATGAGAGACTTTGAATTCATTATACAAATGCAGCATTTTAGGGTAGGTAATAGCGTCAACTTATATACCTGTCCGACTTCTATCATATAACTTAAACAATTTTATCACTTCCCCACCCCCACTTTCCCGTCCATCCGCCTTTTTATTTTTGTGCCCTCGCCTTTCGCCATCGACATTACGCACAACAACATGCAGCCGCTCTTGTTTAACACGCTGATGGATGGTGAGTAGCGCTATCGGGCAAGCCGGGCGGACCTGGCAGCTGATCGGGTGGCAATCAACGTCGCAAATTATCGTTCCGCAATGTTTCCAACGTGGTGGTCCAGCTGCTGCACTCGATCAAATACTCGGTGGAAGTGCCCTTTTCCAACATTGCCGCCGCTCCATCCGTCCATTCTGTCAACACGCAACATCAACAGAACTCGGCCAATTGTCACAATTCCGGTGCTAGCATGGCTGGCTATAAAAAGGTAACGCGTAAAAAAATATCAAATAAATAACGCGCATCCAATTTCGTTTCATGTTTATTTTTTGGTTGCATTAAAACAAGGTGACGGACATGTCGAAACGGCCACTAAAAAGGGCCATGCCAGTTGCCATCAACATCAACCGGCCAATAGAGTCAACAAATTTTTAGCCCAGGCGATCGAGGCACGTTCGATGGGACAAGAAAAATCCAATCATGTCCATGCACTAACCCTCTGCTTCCGTGACTCGCTCAAACAGGAACAAGTAACGCCCATCTGTGTTCTTTTGTGCAAGCAATGGTTTTGTAAAATACTGGATTTTTTAAAGTATAGTACCAACGGATGCGGATAGCAGTTTCGGAAGTTCGTTGGGTTGCAGTCTGGTCTTGTTGTGTTTTTGGGTGGTGTCCAGGTGGCCGTTTTGCCTCGGATGCTCGTTCTTCTTCTCCTCTTTTTGACGGCTCTCGTCTGGACTGCTGTCTTACTCGTGATGTTCTTGGCCGCCCGTCTCCGATGGCTGCGTTGGAATGTGACGCACGCCTTTGCCTTCCGGCTAGCCAACACCGTCTTTACTATCGTCCTCTTATTCGCCGTCGCACAAGTCAACGTGGTATTTATTTAATTTTAATTGTTTCATATTTAAGAATTCAAGCGACAATAATTGATTGATTTTTGCTCAGTTCACTTGCCGTCCCGAAAACGTGTGCATCGTGTCGTCTAATGTCACGCCATCTGCCGCAGGCGCAATCGTCGTAGACCATCGCAGTTGCCCGTTGCCGCACTACATCATCCTGTCCGGCGTACTCGGCTTTCGGACATGGCCATCTTTTTGCGTTTGCCTGTCGTAGTCAAAGGCATCGTATTGATTCTGGCGATATCCGTCTATTTGCTGCTCTTCCACCTGACCCATCGGCCCATCCTCGACTGCTATGACGCTCGCACTGGAACGCTGATCCCTTTGAGCGCTATGGACTCTTTACAGCTGCTACTCCTCCTGCTGGGAGTCATCTTGCATGGACGCCAAGTCGAGTGGACGGCTCGTCTAGATTTCCTGTGGCAAAGCCAAACTAAAGAGGAGAAACAGGAGATGGACGCGTTGCAGCACAGCAATCGGCGCATCCTATTCAATTTACTGCCGTCGGACGTGGCCCAGCATTTTCTCGGCCAAGACGGCCACAACACGAGGAGCAATCTGGAACTGTACCATCAGAGTTATTCACGAGTGGGCGTTCTTTTCGCGTCCAGCACCAACTTCCACGAGCTCTATATCGAGCTGGACGGCATTAATCAGGGAGTTGAATGCCTACGACTTCTCAACGAGGTTATCGCCGATTTTGACGAATCGCTGGGCGAGGAACGATTCCGTTCGATCGGCAAAATCATGACGGTCGGATCGACTTATATGGCCGCTGTCGGTCTCATGCCGGATATGCGCATCGGGCAGCTCGAAACCGATTCTAATGTGACTGCCAGTTTCACTTGGCCACGCTCGTTGAATTCATGTTCGCCATGAATGAGAAACTCCTTTGCATCAACGAGAATTCGTACAATAGTTTCACACTGCGTGTTGGAATGAACATTGGACCTGTCGGAGTCATAGGCGCCCGTTAGCCCCAGTACGACATTTGGGGCAATACAGTCTATGTAGCTAGTCGTATGGATTCCACTGGATTGCCTAATCACACTCAGGTATGTATTTACACCGGAAATCTGAATGATCAATTGGAGTAACTTTATGTTTTGCAATTGGAAGGTAAAGGAAGTGGTGTATCAGGTGTTGAGACATCAGCCCTATGAATTCCAATGCTGTGGGCGTGTCAAGGTGAAAGGATGAATTACTTCTTGACGATCCGAAACAGCCAGCCACTGTTCGCGTCGATGATATTGCGCTGATGATGATGAAACAACCCAATCATCACAATTCGAATTTGATAGCGTCGATGTACGGTGGAGTCATAACGTCGCTGGCGTTAGTCCACCAGCAAATTCGACAGCAAAATCATCAGCAACAAATGGCTGGCCGTCTAATGCAGCTGAGGCCGGTTGGAAGGAGTGATAGCGGCAGTGGTGGCAGTACAAGTCGAGAAAAACGCAGCCCAATGCACGACCCCGGACACCCTAGATTTCATCCTAATTTCCGAATTCCTTCGCTTCTGCCACTCAGCCTTGACATTGAAAAAGCCTGATCCCACATGAACGCGGAATTCACGGCGAACGGCCATCGACCTGAAGCTGTACCATCTGTCCCTACTCCAGCACGTCCAGCAGCTACGGCTGCTGCACCGGCGGCAGAGTCGATTGAATTGAAAGGTAAACAGCGTCTCTATCTTAATTAATGACGTATATCTTAACGTTGTTTTTCGTCATTTAGATTTGCATTTGTTGAAAGTACCGACGGCCAACTTGACGACTGCCGGAAGTAGCAATCGTTCCATGAAATCGGGTACTACGGGCGCTGAATCTGATCTGATGGCTGAATCGTGCGCAGTAGAACCGTGTGCAAGTTTCGAATTTGTTGACGACGACGAACCGGAAGCGCAAGCCGAAGATGATGACGAAGAAGAAGGCGAAACGACAGAACAAGAACAGCAACGCTCTCAACTGCCTTCACCACCCAAATTGCTCGTCATTAGCTCCGACGGCACCAAATCCAGCTCAGCTGTTTGTAGACCCAGTAGCACGTCAGAAATCGGTAGCGTCTTTGGCTTACGCTTCGATCCTCAAGAAAACAAAATGTCGCTTCAACTGACGCCAGCTGCGGGCGAAACAGTTCGATCCTCTCAAGGCCTTTCAGAGTTGCCCGCATCATCTAAACTGCAGACGAGCAGGTAATTATTAAATCAATGGGAAGGTTGTGCTGTTTGTTAATTGGTTCATTGTTTCACAGATCTATTTTGGATTTAAGTAGTCCAACATGGTCAGAAGGTCTCTTCCCTAGTCTTAAAAGCCAGGCCAAGAAAAGTGAATACGAAAATGCGACGGACGACGAGCGCAAACGGGGGGAGGTGGTCGTTGACGTGCAGAGGGAACAAGAGCAAGTCCGTCAAATCCTAGCCAGCGCGGCGGCCCTTCAGGCGGAAACTAGCCAGTCCGAGTGGAGTGAAGATGACGACGATCTCTCCGACGATGATAGCAACGAAGACGGGCAAGATCAACATTATCCTCAAGGTCTTTTGTTCGGATCCAACCATCTAAATTCGTTAGGCAACGGCAGGAACCTGGGCCATAATCGCTGGCGCAAGTTCCATTTTGGATTGGCCAGCGATGTCGAATCGACGGGCTTCACGGCCGATGACGCAGGCATGGAGAATCTTTCCGTATTTAACGAAGCCGGCTGACGAATGCGGAAGGTAAGAGCACCTTGAGAGGTAAACTCTATCAAATGGATGGCATTAATAATGGATTGTCTTTTTGCAGGAGCATTGAGTGGCATTAATTCACTGGTAAACGATTGAATCCCTGTTGGCAATTTTGATATGGCTGATGACACGAGTCTCAGTTCTCGTGCTTCCTCCCGATTCTTCGCTTCAGAATCTATTCTTAATTTAGAAACGTACACGAATCCATCCGCTTCCGGGGTCGGCTCAAGTACGTTTTCATTCAATTCAATTTTGGTTCCATTTCGTTAACTTTACTGGTTCTCGCAATTTCAGATAAGATGGCGAATAGCATGTTGTATGATTGTGAATACGACAATTACGGTCCGAGTTCCTTAGCTTCGGACGACCTGTATGAAGAGGCGTCGTTGGACGCCGCAGCCAGCAAACAGCTGATTGGCGGTGAAGACAGGATTCGCCGCGTTTCCCAGCACATAACCCACAGCTTCGGGCAGCCCAGTCAGCGCAACCACAGCACCAGCAACAGATGATCTTCTGGAAATTAATTCCATTGGCTACGATACATTTTTATGCTGTGACAGGACAGAGAAAGTACTTCAAGACCACAAAAGACTTCAAGACTAGAAAACTGAAGACCCTTCTGCAACGAGTGGTATTCATCTCAATGGTAGATAAATTTTCTTAAAATATTCGTATTAATGTTTGGCTCTTCTTAAACTATCTAAAAAATATGTTTTAATGCTAAATAACTAAAAACTTTGAGTCGAAAATATCCTGATAACAGATCCAAATTTTATTCTAAATTTGGCACTGCTAACAGAATATTTATGTAATTGTAAACACGTTGTTCAAAATCACAAAAAAAAAATAAAATAAAAAATGGTGGTTAGTTTCGTATATGTAGTGAAAGTAAGACCAGTAAAATATCTGCAAAGGAAGCCAAAAGGCTGTGGTTCGATTCCCAGCATGTGTCTGAATGTTGTTATTGCCAACGGGGCAAGAAAAAAGTGTTTCATAAAATATTTCTAAGTCCACATTTCGCTTTCACTGGGTTTGACGTACAGCTGACGGCAAAATGATAAAACACCTGTCTGAGAAAAAAAAAAAAGGTTTTCTGCTATATGAGGTATTGGTCTTCGGAAAGTCAAGTGGCCTGAGTCCTGGCTTCAGTTTTCCAAGCCAGCCAAGCCGTTGTCTGGTATTCGAAAAGGCAAGTGGTCTCATGGCTTCGATTTTCCAAGACAGCCAAGCCGTTGCCTGATCACTGGTTCAATAGATCGAAGGTAAGTGCTCCTGTTTTTTCCAAGTCCAGAAATCATTCCTAAAATTACTATAAAAAAAAGTAGTATTAAAATATGTGAAATAGCTCAGTGGAAGAGCACAGGCTTCAGAAGCTGAAGGTCTAAGGTTCAATACTCAGAGTCGCCACGACATGCTTTTCCTCAAAACTTACCTTTAATTGTCAAAATAACGAAAAATCGCAAAAATTCATTTCTCTCGATCATCGGATGCTTTCTGCCCAGATTTTTTTCTGGACAGGAAAGTTCGTCCGCCCGTTGGCAGTGAAGCAATAGCATCCGGTCTGGGAATCGAACCATAGACCTTTCACACTCCGGCCCAGCGCGCTACCTCGGCGCTATGGCTGTCCTTACATGCTAAGCTTTAAATTTTGATGGCTATGTTAAAATGAACTGCATACAAAGTTATTATAAGATGTCTGTTAATATGAAATAGCTCGTGATTAGGTTACAGGTAAAGCACGTGATTGGCATGCTAGAATTCTTGGGTTCGATCCCCACTTCGTCCAAGATAAAAAAAAAATTAATAAATACGAAAATAAATTATGTAAAATGCATTTTATTTTCCCTCCTTCCACCCTCATATCCACCACTTTACATTATATACATACAATACAAGATATAAACATACACAAATACACTTAAAACTAACCCATTGGCTGCCACGCCACCCTTAACTACACTCGCTACCACCGCTATCATAGGGATAGCGGCCAATGGGACTTGCCCTAGGACAAGTCCGGGCTGACACGGCGATGAGACCTTTCCGGGAATGCACACCCCAGGTCTCATCAGCCACATCGGACAAGGGAATTCCCTACGGTGCATTGCCTACAGGCCGTGTGGCCAATCTTGGGCAGTGGCGCTGCTCCACCCCATGGCAGCTAGACCATGGGGCAGAACAGCGCGGCCCGTCCCTGTCACGCTAAAAAAAAAAAGGGGATCAAAGAGGGTGGGTGGCAGCCAATGGGTTAGTTAACATAATACAGTACAGTACAAAACACAACGATACCACCAAGAAAAATGGATGTCGGGGCGACCACGAGGAGAAGATCGGGCGACCAGCGGGGCGACGACGGGTCGATGCGCGAGTAGAAGATGTGGGTCATGGACGAGTTAAAAACGGTGGGGCTGGCCAGTTGAGAACGGGTTGACGGGCAAGTTGAGGACGGGTTGACGGGCAAGTTGAAGAAGGGCGTGGCGAAGACGAGGTGATGAATCCAGCAACGAGGAAGCAAAATGCCACAAAAAACCACTGCAAGACGTTCCGTGGTAAATTGTTCCAGACCATCGCTTGTCTTCTGTTACTTTCTCTTTTAAACAACGGACAATATAACAAATATGTATTTAATGGACAATCATAAATGGAACTTACAATTAGATGGCTTGATTGGGGTAAAACTTGGAGGCCAGAATTTTTGTGTTCTTTTTTTAGAAGCTGACAGTTCCAGGCAAATCTAAATGCCAAAAAGACTGTTGAATGGTGGGTTAACCATTTTTTGGACCACAACTTATGGAACATGAGTGAATATGGAGTAGCAGCATCAAACGATTGTATTCCAACCCATGGAATTTGCATCACCGTTGACTTTTCTAAACGGGCACTATCCTTTCCAATTCAAGTTTGAAGAGTTACACCTAAAAGTGAAGTCTTAAATGGAATTCTAAAAGCAAAAATATGTCTAATACCTCTCAGCGATCAACAGGATAGTGTTTTGGGTTGCAGGTCATTAGTTGCTTACAGTTTGCCGGTTTGACAGCTGGCATAGCTTATCACAAGCATACCCATTACCCAACAAATGAAACCAGGGAATTTCAACCAATAACATTTGCATCACTTCCATTGTATCATTTGCAATTTGAGTATCACAGGCAAAATCTTGAAAGAAAAATCATGCCAATGGGATTTTATTAGCAAAAAAACATATTTTGTACCTCTCAGTGATAAGCAGAATAGCATTTGTGAATGCAAACATGATTGGTTTAGCTTGTTTGATAACTGAAACAGCTGGTCACAAGAATCCTCACTATCAAACAATTAGACCATTTGATGTACTTAGCTTCCAAAATACCTTAAAGTATAACAACATTTAACAGTTGGTAGCACACCATTTGATTTTCTTGAACTTAACATTGAAATATAATACATTTACCAAACACTCAAACCCAACAAACCTTAGGGGCACAGCAGCGCCATCTTACTTTCAAATTAATAACCAGAACAATGGTGTTTTTTTAATTACAAACCTTGCTGTTCTAAGACGTAAACTGCAGTGATTTGAATTCGTTAAATAATTTCTTGAGCTTGAACCCCCCTTCCCCAATTGTGGCTAGTATTAGTAGACTGAGGCTTTTAACTCGCGTAGCCCACCAATACCCAACAGTATCTGTAATGTACAGCGATTTACATGTTTTTGTCCAAAATGTCGGCTTATTTTTGAGCCCCTTTTCTTTGAACTTTCTTTTTTAAACCGCATTTGCATGAACGGTTTAGCACGAGAAGCCAAACAAAATGAAACAGTACATTTAGAATGTAATGTTCTATATAATTTTGCCTAAATCGCGATTATCATTTCTTACCTTCTCTTTCTGCCTACAAACAGCTGCATATTTTCTCCAGACTGAATTCCACTATGTGTCTTCTGTCAAATTAAAAACGAGAAAAGTATGGAGATTAAATCAGAGCACATGTAACACCAATATGATATGAAAATAATCGGTGTTTAAATATCTGAAATAGAAATAAGTGTGGAAATGTCACAGATCTAGAAAACGTTCTGCAACGAATAACCTACGTTTACTCTTAACTTATCCTACGACTTCTAAATGATGTACAACGATTTCAGCAAGCATTATTCAATTCTCATACTTACGGCATTTAGCTATTGGCTGTCTGATGTGTTATGCTCTTCAAACTTCATTGAAGCAATACGTCAGAAGTACAGTAGAGCCTTTCGGTATCCTGGAACTGTTGGATGCTGTACGTTGTAATTCACAATACACACCATCTTCTTTGGTGGCGTTTTTATTGATTGCGAAGGTTGTGCAGATCTCAAGTCGGTTGTCCGAAGTACTGCTGCAACATCAATCCACGGTTGAAAGTTGAATGAAGTAGAGGTGGTAGAAGTCCCGTTTGCTATGCCATGGCAGTTCAAATCAGTCGTTCTTTTCGAAAAACTCGTCAGTTTAATGCCATTGTTTTGACTCTTCTCGCGTCAAGTTAGGCTCTCCGTAGTTTTTTCTTCAGTACTTGTGCTTGACACTCCTTCTGTTGAACAAGACAGAAGTCTGCTGTTTCTCATAGTCGTTAAAACATTACTAAATGTATCGGATTGCAAAACTAAATGTAATACCGGTGTAACAAGAGGTGAACTAGACGGCAGTACATTCCGTTTCGCTATCGCCTGCCTCGTTTGCATTTATATCCAGGTCCTATGGAGTTTGCGGGGTACATGCAAAAGAAAGAACATTAGGAAAAATGATATATATATATATACATAAAACCAAGACAAAAACAAACCTTTTACTGAAGAGCCAGCTATTCCAGGGAATCCCACGTTTCATTTCTCATTCTTTCAGGGAAGCAAGGCCCCTTCCTGAATGCATCATAGCAAAATCTGGACATCACTTTTTTACATATCTTTTCATCTGAGATCTTTTGATTGGAATGAGTTTACCTGTTGTACATGTCTTGCCACCAATTTTATTCTTCACCGGACACTTCAGTATTTATTTCTAGAACATCTCTATACATTATTGTCTGTAACACTGGATGACCTAAAATCATTTCAAGCAGATGGTCAGACATACTAGGGAAATTGTTTAATTTTTACTATTTATCCTATTGAATGATAATTAGCATAATAATTTTTTCTTACCCCACACGGTTGGTTTTACTACCTCATCTTTACCTCCCAATTATGTTTTTGATGTGTTATGACAATCAAGTAGCTTGAGCCTCCAAAATGTGCTTCCATCATCCATACTTTCTACCAGACGAACTTTATCAAAAGTGAACAGCATCACCCTCTTAAACGGTTGAATGCAACTAATACCATTACGTACAACTACAAGAAATATAGCATGGAATATGAGAGGTATATGTGACAATCTGTAAAAACAAATCAAGTACAACTTATGACCTGAAATATGGCAGTTAAGACAAGAGTACCCAAACTTATTTACCTTAGCCAAATCACCTCCAAATGAACTTTAATCATCCAATACTTTCAGTTGAATACAATTTATCCACAGCCAACAACTTTACATCTAAAATGGCTTGATGCCACTGATACGAAGAGGTAAAACCGTTAACCCTACAGCACGGACCACCTGACGTATATGCGATACAATATATAAGAATAAGTTCAACGCACCTTAGAACCTAAACTATACATTTAACACATTATTAGGACACTTTTTTTACCCATTTGTGAAGCAACTTAATCCATACTGCGTTGCTAGGTTGTAAAAATGCATAGGTAACACATCGATAAATTTCTCTACATCCCAGCGACCACATACAAGACAATGGTCCCCACTACCAGTGTTTCCACTTTCCGCAAAGTGGTATCCCTAGAACGTTGCCAGACTGGGGACATAAATCCCTATTTAAAAAAAATAAAATCCCCAGAAAAATCCCTGTTACTTTCATGGCATACTCACATGGCCTACTATAATAACGGCCTGTCAGCGCGCAATACCTCCAGCGCCTAAAACGAATGCAGAATTGAAATGTGTGGGAAGTGGCGCCACGCGTGGCCAGACGGTTCTATATACTTGTTCGCTATATATACTTGTTGCCTCCTCGCCAATAAATAATATTAATAATAATTAATAAATAATATAATAATAATAATAATAATTAATATTATTATTTTCCTCGCCAAACAACTTTTTTGTTTGGCAACACTAACACTAACGTTAGATACAAAAAGGAACAACAAAAACTTACGGGTAGCGAATTGGGTCACATATCCCGATGATAAGCTGCCTGCATCCACGAGCCGTCTTTCAGGCCGTGGGGAGGCTAACGAACAGCCTACGTTCAACGATCACCTCTTCTCTACCTTTCAGCTTGTGGTTCGATCTTCAAGGTAGTAAACAGTACTACAGTACTTGATTTTTAGCCTGGCAAGGCTTTTTTTGCCATTTTTAGCCTGGCAAGGCTTTTTTTTGGTGTGCCATTTAGCCCCTTTATAGTAGGCATGGCTCTTCTTTTTTCTCTTTTCTTTTCTCTCTTCTTTTTTTCTTTCTTCTTGTTTTCTCTCTTCTTGTTTTCTCTCTTCTTTTTTTCTTTCTTGAAGGCGTAGAATCTTGCGTCTTGATCTGTTGTAGAAGCTTGCGTAATCCGATGAATCTTGCGTATCTTGAATGAAGATTTGGAGGGAAATGGAGGGGGGGAAATTGGCGGTGTCGGGATTTGAACCCGGGGCCTTCAGAATGCGAAGCGAAGGTGGTAACCACTGTGCCAGGACCGCACATCTCAAACAAATTTATTTTTCATCGACCTTCGTTCTAATACCGGAGCTATATAATATGTGACTAATAGTGGTGTCGCGCTTTGGTAGGGCGCTGTGGTATAGCACTGAGATCATACGTCGACTGTCCGTGTTCGGTTCTTATAGACGCCATTGCTTCAAAAAAATTTTTATTATTTTTATAAATGTAAATAAAAAAAATAAAATAACCCATTTTATTTATTTTAGAACAGCATTAAATCGAACACATTTTTAAAGCAATTAACCAGTGCCCGTCAAAGCCAAACAAGTTACCAGAAAAATTTAAATTGGCTATGGAAATAAAACCATCGGATTGCCCCATCATATTTGTTTAGTTAAGCAATAAAGATATGGTTTTTTCCAAAAATAATTGTCATCGAACTTTCAACGTTATAAAGCCTCAAGAGAATCACAGCGTTTCCCAATGAACAGTGTGTTGCTCACCTAGATAACAAAATTGTGTGAGAGGCCTCGGGTTCATCATGTCTCAACAACAAATTGTTCATCATGGTTGAACAAAATAGATTCGTAATTCCTACGTATATATTCAAGGAACTCTCCCCAGCTTTTGCAATTGGGTCAAGTGCTTGTCAGAAATTCAGTCGGAGACTTGAGTCTTAAAAAATTCGGCGTGCGATATGTTTGGCACAGACGTTTGGAGGATCAAATGGAGTTCGTGGTGTATCCTAGTCAGTGTTACTTTCTGAAAAGCGTACCGTTCACCATTGTCCGCTTGGTGGCTCTTATTGAGGAACATTTAACTTTTGAAGTTGTATAGAAGCGCCAAAAGCAACAGCGGTTTGGCCAAAAATCTCAAAATCCCGAGAAATCCCCATAAAATTAAATAGGCCCTGGATAATCCCGGAAACCCTAGATTTCCATAACTGCACCCTAGATTCCAAAAATTTTCCTTAAATCCCCCTAAATAAATTTCTTTTATTTTTATCATCTTGCAAGCAAACCAAATGATGAAAAAGATATCTTGTTGAAATTATACATCGATCAGTGACTGATGGCAATTTATCTGTTTCCCAATCGATTTTCAATAGTCCATTGGGTACAAAAGTAAATGGGAAGCTCTTGTTCTATTTTTTTTGTAATTACATGGTTATTTTGCTTTTCAAAATTGCAATATAAGTAACATTATGTTATTAAACATACATGAACAAGGGAAAATTGCCTACCAACATTGGCCTATATTTGACAGCTTTGTCTCATTTGGTTCGTTGAACTTGCTGTTCCACATCCAGATTGGTGCCACCAACAATGCCTGTTGTGACGAATATGTAGTCTTCCATGTACATCACAGCCAGCGCTAGTACTTCGTCTGGGAATGTAGCCAAAAACATACAAACACCACCAACACTAACAACAACAACAACAAACACACCAACAACTACCTACTTCACTATATTACAATATACGAAAATATCAAAGTGCACAATCTTCTTGACTAAACATCACTGCCGATACGCCCTACACAATACGTCAATGTCACTTTTAAACTCGCCTAAAAGTAACAAAATTGATAATATCAAATTAGCAGGAAACATTACACTAACCTAAAAGACATCTAACAGTCCCACATCTCGTCAAACGATTCAAAGAAGATGACCAACAATCCCACTACGTACCACGTCAGCCAATTAGCAGGATAAAGACAAACCCTAAAATGCTTAGAATAGTATTCAATTAGAAGAATCTTAAGACATGAAATACAGTTTTGGGACAATCATATCAGACCTGTTGAGATTGTTGACAATCATCCATCAATACAGAAACAAAATGATCACTAACGGTACAAAAATAAAGAAAACAAGAATAAAAAATAAAATGCTCCCCCTGCTGAGGTCTCAATGGTAGGCGTCATTCCAACAGGGCTAACCTGGATATTTCGATCCCTTCACAAAACACAAAAAAATTTTATCGTCAGACCAAATACCCGAAAACTATCAGGACTACACAGGAATCATTATCCTTTTGGCTACGGCTTAAATCACAAAAAATTCACCATTATACATCTCATCATTGTAGTAAAGCACACAAAACAGAAAGAACCGAAAACGCATTAGACCAACCTGAAATGCAAAACCAATTTCCCGTGGATGGTAAGATCCGACCCCTTGAACCTGAAACTTAAAACTATACAAACATTCTTAAAATAAACCCTCCACATGCACATCCCTGTGATCACTATGCGTATGGTTAACTCCCTACCAAAACAGCTAACAACAAAGTACGGAACAGCGCTAGCGTGATGCAGTAGAAATATTAGGTGAGTATATGTAGAAAACTAACTAGAAATCTGACCGGTAGATGGCGATAGCGTTGAATCAAATATTATATAGCCCGACTAATACTGCATCACGCTAGCGCTGTACCGTACTGGCGCGCTAGCATTGCGTCAAGTATTCGATTTTTTTCAAAAACGATTAATTTAACAAAAAAAACAGAATTCAATTTTGAGTATACCCTCTGATATTCAACCAATTCCGATGAGTTTCAGTTTTTTCAGAAAATTTTTTTAAGCCCGACCGAGATAAGCCGGGCTTATTTAGTCGGGCTTAAAATTTTTTTCGGTCAATGTATGTAGAGCATTATGAAATAGAAATGTGACCGGTAGATGGCGATAGCAGTAAAGCAGAAGAAAAAGCCAATATTTTTTATTTTTATTTTAGGTAAAACGGATTGCCATATGCCATAGTTAGTTGTCGTTTTGTTATACACGTGTATGGGCTGGAATAGGAGCCAAACGGGACTGGAAAACGGGTTGCCATACATTGCATCAGACTTACCCATTCGCCAACCCAAGTGTGCATATGCCTTTCTTGGACAATTATTTTATTTTGCTACTATGTTTGGTAAACTGCAATTATGCCCAATATTTTTGTCTTTCCATTTTAGGTTTCCTCTTAGATGATCTATACCTGATCATGTGTTCTAAAGTGATCTGCTTTCACAGCAGCTACATTTCTGTGTTCTTTTCCGTTGGTCTATGGTTTGAACTGAGGCAGGTATATCTATTATGCTATGTCACTAAGTACTATAGGGAAAAGAATAACTGAAGTTGATTGAGATCTATTCTGATTCTCCTGGTATCCATCTCAACAGGTTTTTATTTGCTTTTCAACACCCATTTCATAGTGGTACATGTGGCTTTGATTAATATTACCATAAAGACTGCTGAAAATGAGTGTGGTACAGAAACCCAGAAATGGCATGAGTTCAACATCAAACATGGATTAGGCACTTATCAGTTTTTTATCTATCAAAAAAGTATTTTTAATGCTATTATTTTGCATTCACAGAATTTTAGCAGGGGATCAAGTCAAATCTGGAAGTGTTACAGGATGGAAGAGTTGCCCTGTAGTTGAAAAAACACTGAGAGTGCATTATTGTTAAGGTATGAGGTAAAGTAATAGAGTAATGCAAATTGTCTAATGAGAAGTATCATCATGTGTTAATAAATCCAGTACAATCCTCATAGAATCCTTCATAGTGTCACAGCTAGAAGCCTCTAATAATTCTGCTTCTCTGGCTAAAGAACAACTTGTCCTTTACGTTCAGAGTGTTGGTGAAGCTGGATACTTAAATGGCCCTAAAGATGTTTCACTTCGCTGGCATTGCAGCGAAGAACATCATACATGGACTCTTTAGGTATGAAAGGAATTTTCTTGAAAAAATTTTGAATTTATGACGAAGCATTTCTCCTCCTTTTTGCCAACCATGTCTAATCTACAAAAAAAAAATTTATCCAATAGGAAAGGATTTTCATATACTGGGAACATAACTATCTACAATGCAACATTCTATGGGTGCTATTTTATCATTCAAGAGCCTTATACAATGATGTTCATCTGCAATTTGTATGGCCTTTCCCAAGCTTCTGCCAGAAGTTGAATCTATGAGTCATGTAAGTCACATGAGCAACAATTGAGATGCTTAATGGTGTTGTTTTTCTTTTCTCAGTATAGGTTAATAGTAACATTGGATCTGAAAAGATTCTGGTTGGGGCAAGACACTGAATAAATAGTAATGATTGGATGGATGACATGACATTTCTATACTTCATTCGGATTCTCGAAACGGTATTTTATATTTAAAAAATTGAAGTGCATATCTGGGCTCCCTTCCTTTCCGTAGCCCCGTTTCCCCTTGACTCGTAATAAGCCCGTAGGGGGTCATGCCCCTACTGTACGGTATATATAAAAATAACATATACCGAGGTTTGGAGGGCTCTGGCCGGAAAGGGGACGTGGGGTTCCGCTTAGTCCGATGATGTGTTCACGGAGGGCGACGTGGCTACCCACAAATCCGAACTAAAGGTTAATCGCTCCAGTAAAAATGTTCCAAATCTTCGGCTCTTCTTCCGGCTTCTCTTAGCCAATCACCGGGTAATCTCCCCGGTGGGTCAACAAGGCAATGTCTCCCCCTGCCTGGGTTGACGGCAACTTTTGAAAGGGCTATTGTGCCTTTTTAAAGTTGCAAAAATAATTCTGATGTGCAGAGAATTGTCAATAAAAATTTTTTTATAAAATATTTTTTCCAAAAGTTGTTTCTTTCATTGCCTGTTTTTGCTGTGTTTACACATGACATTTATCACCTTTTTTTTATTTAGCTTGCTCAATTCATCTTTATTGTTATGGCCACCTGATGGTAAGCATTGGGACACGTTTAATGGTAAGCATTGTTTCCATTGGTTTATCGTTTATCTGTAAGCACTCAATTATTATCCAGGGATCGAACTCTGGATGTTCGGCATACTGCGCCGATGCTCTACCAATGAGCCATGAATCATATGATGACAAGTTGGCTTTTTTCTAGTCACTTGCGGACTTGCATTTACACTTAGAATAAAACTGAAATGCAATACTGCAAAAAAATTTTCTACATTTATTCTGCTTCATTTTTAAACATCTACTCAGGTTTGAACCCAGGGTAACAGATATCGCAGCTAAAGACTATACCACAGAGCTATGGTCCTTATGAAAGCATTAGACAGATAAACATATATTTGTGAAGGACTGCATAAACATACTAGACGATAACATATGATATGCGATAATAAAAAATTATATATATCTCGTGGCTTAATGTTAGAGCATCGGCGTTGCACGATGAATGTCTGGGGATCGGTTCCCATACGAGTAAAATAAAATACAAATTCAAAATTACTTCAGAAAATATCCAGGTATTACACGTTATTCCTTGAATCTAAGTTGAAGAATTCAAAGAGTGTAATAAATAAAAATTGAATACATACAGATAAACGATAAACCAATGGAAACAGTGCTTACCATCAAAGGTGGCAAAAACAATAAAGTTGAATTGAGCAAGCCAAATAAAAAAAAAGGTGATAAATGTAATGTGTAAACACAGCAAAAACAGGCAATGAAAGAAACAACTTTTGGAAAAAATATTTTATAAAAAAAATTTTATTGACAATTCTCTGCACATCAATTATTTTTGCAACTTTAAAAAGGCACAATAGCCCTTTCAAAAGTTGCCGTCAACCCAGGCAGGGGGAGACACTGCCTTGTTGACCCACCGGGGAGATTACCCGGTGATTGGCTAAGAGAAGCCGGAAGAAGAGCTGAAGATTTGGAACATTTTTACAGGAGCGATTAACCTTTAGTTCGGATTTGTGGGTAGCCACGTCGCCCTCCGTGAACACATCATCGGACTAAGCGGAACCCCACGTCCCCTTTCCGGCCAGAGCCCTCCAAACCTCGGTATATGTTGTTTTTATATATACCGTACAGTAGGGGCATGACCCCCTACGGGCTTATTACGAGTCAAGGGGAAACGGGGCTACGGAAAGGAAGGGAGCCCAGATATGCACTTCAATTTATGAAAAATTTAATACCGTTTTTAAATGAGAATCTGAATGAAGTATGGAAATTCCATGTAGTGTATCCAAACATAATAATTTATTCAGGACCTTGCCCCAAACAAGAAACCTTTTCAGATCAAAATTTATTGTTCATCTATAACAAGACAGTAAAACACCATTAGGCATAAAAACTCTTAATTCATATATATAGTTCATACCTTACATGATTCGTGAGTTGATTGCGAGCATATTCTTCTGTCAGAAGCTTCAGAAGAGACATTTACGATTTTCGTTTACACTCACCATGGATGCTGGTAGACTAGACATTTAAAGTTAAGACACTTTGCCCAATTCCAACAGTTTTGATTCTTACTTGTAAGTTGTTATTGTACGAGAATGCAGCGACGAAATCCGCGGTCTTTTTGCTGTTGACAAAAAGGATAGTCTTGGCACAACCGAGATCTTGTAAAACTTCGATCAGCTTAGCTCTCTTATCTCTTTTCGAGCACTGAAAAAACAGCTGCTCAACACCCGGATTGGTGCCATCGACTATGCCTGTTGTGACGAATATGTAGTCTTCCATGTACGTCGCAGCCAGCTCTTGCACTTCATCTGGGAATGCATCCGAAAACATACAAACACGACGGATTCCCTACAGACAAACAAATAGTATTACATCAGTCGAATCTCGTACTCCAAAGCCATCTAGAACATACTTTCGGATGCATCGTTGGATAGTTGATAATTTTTTCAACATTGGGGCCGAAACCCATATCAAGCATTCGATCAGCTTCGTCCAAAATTTAAAACCTGACCCCCGATAAGTCAAATACTCCACGGTCGAGAAAACCGTTGAATCGCCCGCGGTCGCGACAAGAATATTGCACACAGCTTTAAGATTTGACCGCTGATGGCTCGTCACAGTTCCTCCATATATAATCACAGATTTTAAAACCGAACTGTAGGAGAATTTACACGTCTCGCGATGAATTTGAATGGCCAATTCACGAGTGGGTGCGACAATTACAACTTCTGGCTTTTGCCCATGGCATGAGACGCACCAGCAACCCCTTGTTCTAACAATATGTTCAAATCCGGTACCGAGTACGACGCCTGCATGAAAAAAATATAAAATTTTAGATGACTTAATCAACGAATATGACGAAGGGTTTCTTGAGTATCTTAGATGCAATTGGACCTTTTAGTAGTCGCAATCACCGGCGTGCCCACTCAAAATCACTTCTACTTCAACTTACCCAGTTCATAGCGACCCATTTGAATCAAGTCAGTACGAGGGCATCAATGTTTCAAAATTAGACAGCGTTAATTAATTGGATTACCGTTTTGCCGGAGCCCCTGACAGCACAAGCAATGAAATCTCTTTTGGCAAGAACAACTGCAACTGAAGCTTTCTGAACAGGTGTTGGTTTTATGTAGCCAGAATTTTTAATGTTTTGAAGTAGTAATTGGCGCAGGACGGCTTCTTTGAATGTGTTATGTATTGTGGTACATCTTTTCCTGTAACCTTAAGCAAACCCAATAGATATTTTTAAATCATAAAATACAGTTTGGGGAAATGGCTTACCTGGAGGATGACTATCAAAATTGTTAAAGCGTTCCCCACAGACGATGCCCTTAACCAATTCCTTTTCATCATATGCACAACTTCCAGAATGTATTGCTCATGTGGCTTTCCATTTTCCGTCAATTCACTGAATGGATTCCAGCAGCCTTTCGAGGTGTGGCCAGGTTCATGACACTAGGGGTAAAACAATGAACACTGGAACATAATGACAAGTACGACTTCCACCATCGTCGCGGCCCTCATGTGGACAATCCTTCGAGAAATGTCCCCCTTCCCCATACTATACAAAGCACCAAGAAGTTAAGTTTGAACATATTTTACGACATTTTCATCTTACTTTACGATGTCAACGGATCACTACCACCGTCCCCACCAGCTTGTGGACACTCTCTTGCAAAATGTCCTTCTCCACACTGTTAAACAAAACCATATTAAAGTAATCACACTAGGAATACAAGAAAATACTTACCTTGTGACCCAGTCCAGAAAAAAATCGCCAAAGCCGCGAGGTCAAGAAGTAAAATCTAGCGAGGAAGGTAGACAGCAGACTGCACGCGTTGAGCCAATCTAGAAATATGCCTGAAAAAAAAAACTGCCCGATGAGCCACGGTTTAAGGCGCCTCTTGTGGACGCAAAGGTGATTATGAGAAACTTTATCCGTCACAAATGAAATGTTTTTAAACAAATTTTAAGTAATCATCCAAATCAAGATTTAATTTTTAAAAAAGGGAAAAAAGTATAACACTTGGGGAACCATACTTTAATTTCTTGCTCATTTTTTTTAGTTTATTCCAAAATGGAGTATGATGACTTTTCGTTAAGGCCATCCAGCTTCTCCAGTACCACCAGGTTCACATGCCTACCTGACCAATTCCAATAAGTGTCAGTTTTTGCCGAAAATTTTTTAAAAACAAGTCTGACTTTCTGCTGCATCGCGCTAGCGCTGTAGCGTACTGGCGCGCTATCATTTTCTAAAATATTCGGTGTATTTCAAAAACGATTGACTTAATGAAAAAAATAGCAATTTTCCCGGAATCAGCATTCAATTTTGAGTATACCCTGTGATACTCAACCAATTCCGATGAGTGTCAGTGTCAGCTGTTCCTTAAATTGTGTATGAGAGATCATTTTAAAATTTTTTAGCTATTGTTGTTCCTTAATCCACTGTAAACATGACCCTATGCATAAACTTTTTTGAACTAAATATGGGGCAACTTCTGTTTGCTGGCATTTTGTCTGATGAAACTTATTAAATTTGATTACCTTTAGAAATATGGCAAAAGCCAGGTTGCTATCAGAATTTTCTGTTATTTATTGTAAGTCTGATTCTATGGCTGATAAGCGCCAAACGGTCACTTTTGCTCCTCTTTAGAAATTCAAACCAGGGGATGACAATAACACGGTAACCCATGGTTTCAATTTGACGCATTTTCATACTTAATGGACCCATGGGATGATCGCTGAATCTTGAATACATGTTTCTAGAACCTCCAATCAAAGCAAAACGATGAACTTTACAGTCGCCATACGACAGTATGGTATTTTTGCCACCATGGCCGTCCGTTTGAAAAACGATATCTTTGCAGAAAAAACGAGGATGCTGATCTCATTATTAATTCTAAAACATTTTACATGTATTCCAACCTGGTGTGACAAAATGAGGCTGGAGGTAAACCAGAGATGCAGAATTCTTTTCACCAAGAATCTCTCGTACGGTGTCCAACAACAAAAGAAGGAATGCTTCGTGGTTAGTAAAATTTTTTCCCTTTTCATTCGGTATGGGTTTCCTATAAAGCTACAAAAATAGCAGTATAATTTTTTGCCAATATAATACCTTTACATTGATCAGCACCTTTTCAAATGTTTGCACGTCTTCCGTGCACAATCTTGGCCCGTTGTATCCAGGCATTTCGAGATTAAGCGAGCAATTCACGAGCAGCAATTCACGCTTCGTACTGTTATAGGATGACTGGTCTGAAAAATCTAATTAACAAAGGGAAACTGAAAAACGTATCAACTAAAATCTGTCAGATTGCATACTCTTGGCGATTTCCACAAAGTCTGGATTTAACGCAGTGCGTATCAATTGCTCAGGGTATCGATTCGCTACAATGGCGTAACTGACTAGAGAAATAAATGCATTAGGATACTGGTAGATTTCGTTCTGCCTTTCTACCCTAGTAAGTTCTTTTTCCAACACTTCCCAGAAAGAGTTACCACTGGGAGACTGGTGACAAGAAATGGCAATGGCCATCGCTAATCTCTCTAGATCTTTGAGTCGGGCTTCGCTCAGGCATGTAAGGATTTTTTTTGCGACTTCTTCGATGGTTGTATGATGAAAAAACAATAGGTTGCTGCCGACAGCTATTAACTGTATAAGCACTTTAGAATTCCAGCGATGAACAAGATCACATAGTCTTGGCTGAATATCAAGGACTTGTTTGGCAAAGTTTCCGGAGTCCGTACTGCTTCTTCGGAAAAGCTTCAACATAGATCCTACTGTTTTTTCGTCCGTTGACGTTGCATCACTAAGTAACCTTTCTACTAGCCGCCCAACAAGTTCAGTGTTCTGGACAGCTTCATTGCACTCAAAAAACGCTAAACAGGCCAGTCCTAGATCTTCAATTGAAACATTATCTAGCACTTCGTTTAGTCGAATCTCTATGTCTACTTTATTAATTTTTCTCGGAAATCTTCGGAATTGTTTTAGAATCACCAGATACATCACCAGTTCTTGAGAACTCATTTGTTTTACAACACCAGCCAAATCTATCACCATTTTTTTCTGAAGGTTTAATGCACTGTAAGATTTTAGCTGGAAAAAGCTCCAAGCTACTGCAATGTAAATACTTTTGTCCCACTTTCTTGAATGTTCACAACACTTTTGATCCAATTTAGCTATTAGGCACTCAACTTGTTTTGATTTCTCCCCGTTTGGACAAAGCCGATTGATGATATTGATGATATCTTCTCCACTTAGCAAATGTAGGTTTTCCAAAACACCAGATGTAAGATTCTTCAATTTTTCAGACTTCTTGTCGAAATTTGGATTGTCAGTCCATTCAATAAACTCTTCATAGTGACTGCTGTTTTTAGAAAAGTGTTTCATGTGTGGCAGTATTGATCCATTCTGCAAAGTCAATGAATGACATTTGGTAATGGATTTCTTATGAATTAAATTACTATCTAGCAGTAACTTGAAGGGGTCGTTATTTTCTGAGATACAATCTTCTTTGCCACCGGATTTCAACAGCAAAGGCATATTTGAAAGTGCGGTTTTTGAAGATAGACAATGACATCCTCCCAGACTCCGGAAATATATTTTATGTGTAACAAGAATTT
This sequence comes from Daphnia carinata, assembly GCF_022539665.2. Lineage (NCBI taxonomy): Eukaryota > Metazoa > Arthropoda > Branchiopoda > Diplostraca > Daphniidae > Daphnia > Daphnia carinata. Next base: position 6,615,632 of record NC_081334.1, read on the forward strand.
GCGGCCACATTTTTTTTATAACCTGATCCATTTTGTTTTCACACTTAATAACGTTTTCTATAAAATAAAAGATAGAGAATTCCTCTGAAACTGGGGACTAGCAGACTAACATAACTTCAAAACACTCAAGCAGACGAAAAATCGTTTCAAACAGAAGTAACAGGGACGTCATTCAGATAGTCTCAATCGCAATTGTATTCCGCTAAATCATTCCAATCGCATTGCCGTTGGTCAACGGTTGAATCAATGGCTTTTCGTCCAGGTAACTAGTAAATTTTCTAAAGGGAGCATATCCTTGAAATAAAAATTGTTTTTACGCGTTCTAAGGAAATCATGATCGTGCCTGGAACGACCCTCCCATATTTTCCTACCAGCAAGGGGTTTTGTCTGGTGACACCAAACCGGAGGAAACAGGGACTAGCACTTCAAAGAGGACGCTAAATAAAAGGATTGCCTTCCCTCTGAGTGGTGGGATATCAAAACCTACAATGACAGTGACATCACCACCAATTGGTCTTCCTCCTCCATGTATAACCTTGCCAGTATCAGCACCAGCAAACTTGGCTGAAGTATCAAATGCCCAATCCAGCAAGGCTGCCTTAGAGACACAAGAACAGCTAGATTTGGACTTACAGAAGATCTCTAACAGTCTACATGATAACTTGATGAGTTATATTGAAACAGAAAAACAAGAAGATTTCAACAAGCGCTTGCAGCATTTGTATACTAGCTGGAAGGACGGGAAACTGAATGCAGACATTCATCAACGTTTGACAATAATAACCGAGTCATTGGAAGTAAAAGATTTTGTCAAAGCAGAAAATGTTCGAGTGGCATTAGCAGTAGACTATACAGCTGATTGTGCTAGCTGGATTGTGGTTATCAAAAATATTGTTACTCAAATGGAAACAAAGCTAAGTGGTTTATAAATTGTATGGTGTTTGTATTACATCTAAATATGAAAGGGCGGAAACACAAAAAGTACTTATTCACTTAGTTTTATCTTCTTAACATAACGTAGAAACGGTTAAATGATCCTTGATATAACCCTAATCATAAGGTAGGGTATTTTCTCTTTTGTATAATAGAGAATGGGCTCAATAGTCCCTAGAAAAAATTTCATTTCTCGCAATGAATAATAGGGGTTGGCACGCGCGTTGTGAAACACTGCTATACGTCGAAAGTGGATAGAAAGTTAGCTACTCAGCTGATAAGGGAAGGGAGTCGAAAAAAAGACTGTCATTGGCGCCATTTCTCCATTAACAACTGGTGGATTAGCACACTGTTGCTGTTGTTGCATGTGGTGATGCGGCGGTGGAGGTGGACAGTACCCGGCTGGTAGGAGATGGTGCGAAATTTGTTGCTGCTCTGCTGGCCAGTATCCAAGAGAGCCAGGTGGAATGGGCATAAGCGACGGTAATGAACCGTAAGTATCTTCTTGGTGAAGAACGAGTTGTTGTTCCAAATTCATCCCAATGTTCTCCAACTGCTGATCGACGTTCTCGCTGATTATTCCAAAATGTGGAGGAAAAGACGCTGCTGATGGCATGCCGGAAGAGTCGTAGTGATACACAACTAAAAAAGTTTTACATGAATTAGCGACATAGCTGGAAAAGGAACTATTATATGTCACAGTTTTTCGCATGTTTTACTTACAGGGATGGGTTTGCTGTTGCTGCTGAGAAGAGTCATGAGTGCGATGAGTCGGTACCATCATCGTGGTCCCATCAGAGAATGTTACATATAATGGAGTCGGCATATGAACGGCTTGTTGCTGTGTTTGCTGTGCATAAGAAAGCTGCGGAGGTGGACATGGAGGAATAGACGGATACAGTCCCCATTGATGAGGCTGAGAAGATGGGGATACGACGTAGTATGGTGATTCAATTTGTGGTCCATTAGTAGGCGGCGACGAATCAGCAGAATCTAGCGTGCAATGCGTCTCTCGACTGCCAGATGATTCTGGAGAATTGGCTACCGAATTGCTATTGCTGTCGGCATTGGCCCCATTGTGACTCCAGAGTACCACAGCTTGATTAATCTTTAATTTAAAAAAAAACTGTTAATTACTGTATCTTCAGGAAATAAAATTTTAACTACCGTTTGATTATTGTTGAAATCCACGGCAGATTGCATTTTCGGCAGTGAGCACTGTATCTTGTCAGTGATTTCACGCAAAGTGGTATTCTTTTCTCCTATACGACTTGGTTTGAAACGCCGGAAGCGAACAGACTGAGTGGTTTGAGTGTGCAGTTGCGTCCCGTTGATGAAGAGACAGCGTGTTTTAGCCAATGGAAGTACTATAGGTTCAATATTATCATATGGAACAGTACACCTAAAATAACACCAAGAGTTAACGACTGTCATATGGGTTGCCAATCAACTTAGCTCACATTTCACCAAGAACCTCGACGAAAACGGTGACGGGTCCTTTGTCGGGCTGCATGTCTTGGATGTAAGCCGGATACTGATGATTCGGATTCTCGCTGATGGTTACCATGCATTTGGAGCCGATCTGTAAAATCTCGTTGTGGAATATGTTATTCTTTTTCAACTCTGCTCATTAAGAGAAAAATAAAATATGTGTTGCAATATGTTATAGGAAATTTGTTTATGTGTTAAACTAAAACCTTTGCGTTCGTCATTCCATAAATCATATTCCACGTTGCGGTACATTCTTGGATCTAGCGCTTTGGCTACTTTATATGGAAAGGGCGTACCGCCTTTTACCAAAACATTAATTACACTGTTGGGTCGCGCTTGATTTTCTCGCAACGAAGTAGACACCTACATTGTATGCATTGACTGATTAGAGAAATCTTATTTATTTGTTAAGTATTTAACTCACCTCAAATTGCTCCTTGGATTGTTTACCCTCGTAAAGCATCACTTGGACGGCTGTGTCAATGTCTTCCATGCCGAAGACTTGCCCGTAGAGGAGCTCGTAAATTAAACCTAAGCAATAAAGTTTTAATTTAATGATCCAGGAAATGATAGCTTTAAATGATACCTTGACAGACGGCAGTATTGTCGATAAAGGATTTGGCAAAAACCGAGTCAAAATGGTTTGGTCCGATACGGCATAGCAGCATTTTATCGGGAAAGTTATTGTCTGTCACTTGTACTGGAGCTGTATTGATGTCATTAAAGATGATGAAATCTTTCCTGAAATGACGGCAAAAAGGATATCAGAAAACGAAAATTTACTGAACACGTAGGAATCGTACTTGTACAGGATGGCCATTGCTTGCATTTCCCAATGGCCGCCCCATTCACGCGGACTTCTCATTCGCCTCGCGTGGTCTTCAAACTTTTCTCCGTCAATCTTCTCAGGAAAGAGGTTACGATTCCGCTCCATAAAGTGTATACACGAGAGTCGGACAGAATAGTGAAAGCATTGGCTGTAAAAAACTTGTTCCGAGACAGCACGGAAAAGACAAGTGGCATCCCTCGCAGTTTGCTTTCGGTAAAGGCCCATGCCTTCCAAAAACAGGTCAATTTGTTCCATAAGTTTACTCTTTCCACGATGTCGTGAACCTCGACCATTCTTGCCACTCGGCCAGCTACCAGTCCTGGTGGTGCCGATTGGTATCAAACTGCTCTCCGACAAAGATGAGATTTGCATCATCTCAATCATTGAAATGAATTTTGTGTCCTAAAAATACGAAAGTGATAAATTCAAAGAAAATAATGGCTACCAGAACACCAAGTAAAGTAAGTTAACGACAGTTGCCAGAAATAAATGTACGAATCAATTTCAATGCAATGTTTTAGAACCAGTAAATATACTAGCACAATACAAAGTGCATACGAGCAGTCCTTCAACTTTTCAACTACATAACTTTTCGTTGACTAAGCCTTTAGGCATAGCGCGTGCTTGCAGAGCTTGACAAAAAAAAAAAGAAAAAAAAACCCCGAAATTTCTTTAACAATCTTAAAAACACTATCTAATTTGACGAGGCATCCACGTAAAAGATAGGAAATAAATAGTAAATTCCAAATGGTAAGTAATCCAAATGACGATGATAAAGTTGAAATGGAAAAATGGTGGTCAATGACACACGAGTTAACTTCATCACATGCCTGAATCTTTCGACTGGCTATTCCAAAAAAAAGGGGGTGAAGGGTGGGGAAGCCAAATTAACAAGCTAAGCACCAGAAAATGAGGATGGAGAAAGACCAGTTCAAAAATAGCCCCTTATACAATGCAAACCGAATAAAAAATACATGTAATTTACCTTTCTTCTCCAACTCCGGCTTATATTTTTGCTGCCAACGACGAGAAGTTTGAATAGACAAATGAAGCTTAGGATCTCTAACTATCCTGCAGACACGAGGGATGGGGCACGTTTTTGGTCTCCACACCTCTTCCATGTATCGTTTAGCGCCTTGACTGCACTGATTTCCGGCGCACGTGTGGCGAGGACAAATTTTTTTGTTGTGTCTGGCTTTTAGCGACACCAAGCGGAGTGCCAAGAATAAAGTGTTAGTTGTTTTTTGCGCCGCTAGATGAAATCGATTGGTATATTTTGGAATACCAAACGAAAAATTGACAGATCACCGTCAAGAGCCGCTGAGCTCCCAGAAAATTTTTTTTTATTTACTCATTTTGATACATCATGGATATGCTAAACAAATTGAAGTCAACTGTGAGCACCACGGTCTCGCAGCTCTCTGGTGTCTTACCTGGTAATCCCGTGACTCGCGAATACGAAGTCGGGAAACTGATCGGTTCAGCCGGGCCGGATCTCCTGTGGAAGATATTCAGTGGCTACAAGAAATCCACCAAGCAAGAGGCCTCCATCTTTGTCCTGGAAAAGAAATTGCTTGAAAAATATTCAAAAAAGGACCGTGACCAACTAGTGGAAGTGCTTCGTAGAGGAATAGCTCAGTTAACACGTCTGAGGCATCCTCAGGTGTTAACAGTCCAGCATCCCGTGGAGGAGAGCAGAGAAAGCTTGGCGTTTGCCACAGAACCTGTTTTTGCTTCGCTGGCTAATGTTCTTGGATGCCATGAAAACATTAACCCAATTCCCCAGCAGTTGAAGGACCACAAACTTTTTGAAGTTGAAATCAAATATGGTCTCCAACAGTTGACTGAGGGGCTCATTTTCCTGCACAATGATGTTAAACTTCTGCATTGCAACATATGCCCAGAATCCATTGTTGTTAATCAACAAGGTGATAAACATTAGAAATAATCTTCATTTTATTTCGTAACATTATTCTATATGCATTCAGGTGCCTTTAAAATTTTTGGTTTTGATTTCTGCACATCCAGTCAAGATCCTACAAGTAAATTATGGCCAGTCAGAGAACCAGATCCTGAACTTTCTCATGTGTCACAGCCAAATCTGGATTACTTGGCCCCCGAACTGGGCCGTAATCACCGAAGGCACGGCAATGGAGCAAACACGATCGGTTGTGGGGCTTCTGCCGACATGTATTCACTAGGTTGCGTCATCGTCAGCATCTATCAGAACGGCAAGAGCCCATGGCAAATGGATGGCGACGTCGAGTGTTTTTATCGACACGCAGGTTCACATTCCCAATCTCTGCAACGTATGGAGGGCGTGCCACCCGATTTAGTGGATCATGTTCGCTCTCTCTTACACCCTACACCTGAACAACGGCCTGACGCCCACCAGTTAGTTAAAATCAGCTGGTTTGACGACGTAGGAGTAAAAACACTCAATTATCTTGATTCACTCTTTCAATGGGATAACCTCCAAAAGTCCCAGGTTTACAATTTCAATAGCGTTTTGTTATGATGACTTTTGTACTTACCCTTTCTTTCAAAGTTTTTTAAAGGTCTGCCCCAGATCCTACCGCGACTTCCAGAGCGGGTATGTCTGCACAGGGTAATGCCGTGCTTGGCCAAAGAATTTGTCAACCCTTCCATGGTGCCATTCATTTTGCCATGTGCACTTCACATCGTGCAAGAAGCGAGCAAGGAGAACTATGTCGCGTATATCTTACCACATCTGAGGCCCGTCATGAAGATGCAAGAGCCTGTCCAGATTTTGCTAATATTCATGCAACGAATGGAACTTTTACTTCAAAAGACGCCGCCAGAAGATGTCAAGTCGGACGTTTTGCCCATGATTTATCGAGCACTGGAAGCCGAAGCCGCTGCACAGATCCAGGAGCTTTGTTTGAGCGTCATACCCAGTTTCGCCTCGCTAATCGACTACCCAGCCATGAAAAACGCCCTAATGCCCCGCATCAAGAAACTTTGCCTTCTGCCATCTGGGCAGCTGTCTGTCCGTGTCAACTGTCTCATCTGTATCGGTAAACTGTTGGATAATGTCGACAAGTGGCTCGTCCTAGACGACATCTTACCCATGCTTCCTGCAATACCATCCAAGGATCCAGCCGTAGTCATGGCCGTCCTGGGTGTGTATAAAATGGCTTTGGAACATCCCCGACTGGGCATACCCAAAGAAGTTATTGCCACGCAAATTGTCCCGTTCTTATTCCCACTCCTAGTCGAACCAGGACTTTCTTTGACTCAATTCCGGGCGTTAGTTTCGACCATCAAAGAGATGTTGGCCAAAGTGGAAGAGGAACAAAAGAGCAAGTTAGAGAGTGTGGCCGCTTTGCAAGAAGAACAGCGTACCGCCCTTGGTAACTTGGCGTTGAACGATTCATCGTCACAAAATTCCACTTCCAGCGGAGGATCTTCAACGGCCTCCTCGGTGAATAATTCTGCCGTGTCGCAACAAATCGATGCACTATTTTCCCAATTATCGACCTCTAGCGAGACAACGAAGGTCAAGCCAACAACTGCGGCTACACCGGCGATGGCCGGTAGTAATGTTGTTACTAACAGCCGGATCGATTCGGGCATAGTAGCGCCGGCCATTGCTATGCCGAAGTCGGGCATGATGTCGTTACGACCTGCGCCCAACAACACTCCAACAACCTGGAATAACAACAACGTTAACGGTACGCGTGCCAACACGACAGCAGCGAATAAGGATCCAGTCAGTTCCATGATTCACTCAAATTTGAGTGCCATGGGAGGCATCCGACCGGCTAATCAATGGACTCCGGCAAGCCAAGCGGCCACTTCGCCTGCGTGGAATCACAATCCAGCCGCCGCCCCAATTCAACAGCCGCAAATGAGAATGATGGCCACTCCGCTGGTTCCACAAAACCAACAATTTACCCAACACAATCCCATGATGACCGTGATGATGCCACAATCGACTTTCTCCCAGCCCATCAGCCCCATTGGTCCCACCACGCCAGCGGCATTCCGGCCTCTCGCTCGCTCCGATATCGATGATTTGCTGAGTTAAAGTTTAACACCGACTACTATACCGAGTCGAACGAAGAGAAAAAAGGGGGAGGTTCCCTGACTATTTATGTGTCATTACTAGACATTAATGTTGTATGTGTATACAAAACTAACTTACTCCAACGGAATATACTGTGATGTCTGTCCGCTTCAACAACCGTCCGTCTTTTTTTTCGTCTGCTTTTGGCGTTGCCTACTAATAAGATGATTATACGTTAAGACAAAGAAAAAATAAATAAACAAAAAAATCAAAATCAACAAACAAAAGAAAATCTAGCGTTGGCTTGTTAACCGTCAGTCACTGGTGAGACAGCGAGGAAAAATGATGGAGACAAATACGACGATTCTTCTGATTAAAGAGTGAAGGCTTTTCCTTTTTTTTTTTTTTCTTTCTTGTGTTTGTACTGTGCAGAGCAAAATAATAATATGCCATTTCCGGCTACTGACGAGAGAAGGAAACGCAACGGGCCAGAAGGTGGGAGAATCGTAGCGAGGAATCTTTGGCTTCAACACTGTACACGCACAAACACGCCACGTACCAAAAAAAGGAGGAGGAGGGAACTACACAGTAGTACAAACTGACGTACACAAATGACATGACACACTAAAGAAAATAAACGAGAAAATGAAAGGCACAGAGCAACGATATGGTGCTTATAAAAAAATTAAGGAGATTAAAGGGAAGAAATAAGAAATGAAATAAAACGTGGAAAAAGAATTTTGACTGTGAAAAAAGAAAGACACAAAGAAAAATGAAGCTGTCGTTATGCAATCAATTCAAGCGCAGCTAGCAGACGACGGCAAACTTTTAATGTTGTGTCTAAAGCCAACAGAATTTCTCAAATACGTCCTGTACAAGATTTTTGCAGAAGGCAAAAGAAAAATGAGATTTGTTTTGCTGCTTTTTTTTTCTTTTTATAAAAAGAAGAATGCGGAAATGAAAAAGGAGAGATAGGAAAACCATAACGCGTAGTGGGGGGGGGAGGGGAAGATACAGTTACGTAAGATGTCTTTCAATCAAACCCAGACTCCGTGAGGATTCTTATTGGTTGGGACGGGGTTCTCCAGCTGGCGCGGCGATCCCAGCATACGTCGACTATGGCCCGTCTTGTTATGGCCTTTTTATATACGACACCCCGAAAAGAAAAAAGAAAATAATAAAGAAAAAAAAAAAAAGGAAGACATGTTAGCACTAATAAGAAATGCGTGTGAAATCAAGAAGAGACAGGAAGATGATCAATAACGTCAGTGAGATCATCACGAGACAACTATGAACGGACGACGCAATCATTCATTTATCTCGATTCCATCAACGTATGAAATGGCCGTCACCCGTCAGCTTTTGTTTTGCTTATTGCTTTCACTTTTTCAAGCCTCTCTCTCTTAGTTATTACGAAAAAGAGTCGTCAGCATTGGGTGCCGTGGCCATCGCAAAGGCTAACAGACTTTAGACACGCAACTTTATTAGCCAAAAGCCGCAATAAGAAAGCGAAAAGACAAGAGAAAACGTCGCATGTTTTCTCTCGTCTTTATTTTAAAAAAAAAAAAACTAAAATACAAAAACAATAGAAAACAATTCATTTTTTTATTACCTTCCAATAGGATTTTCAAGTCGTCAGCGGGCGCAATGCTGAGCGACTGGAGATTGGCTTGTTTGATCTCTTGCGTCAGCTGATCCATTTGGGAACGTAAGGAACGTACGTTCGTGTCCGATTGGGCCAGTTCTTCGCCGATGGTTTGCTCTTCTTCGTTCATATTGTGCTCCTGCTGGCCGGCCGAGTCGAGATCGGATCGAACTCGGGCTAATTCGGATTCGAGTTCCTTCACTAACTGCTCTTCGGCTTCGTTAACATCCGCCCTCAAAAGCCTGCGTGACGCAAATACAAAAATTATATTTAAAAAAAGAAAAGCCAAACGTGAAACTAATGTTTGATCGTTATCGCGTTTCATCTGGGAAAGCGAAACTACCTCAGGGTTGGCTCGCACTCGTTCAATTGCGAATCCAATGCCGACACGTCAGATTTCAATCGAGCCAACTCTTCCGTCAGGTCCTGGCCTTCGCGACAGGCTTGTTCCCAATCGGCTTCAACATTAAAAAGTTCAGACAACTATCCGTGAGGACGCAATGGTTAAGACGTGACCGAATAAAAAAAAAAGAAATAGATAAAAACAAAAACAAAAAAAAAATCCATTCAAGATTTGTTGAATCGATAATAATAATAATCATAACTAACGTACTTGACTCTCTTGCTGGCGACATCGATCCTCCAACTGCGTTAGTTCACGATTGAGTTGTTGACGTTCTTCATCCAGTTGCCGGTGCAGCTTCTCCTCCCAGCTGAGAAGCTCCTGCTCCAGCTGAATCAATTTCTCCTGCTGCTCGTCCAGCGCACCGCGTTGCCGATTCACTCGCTGAATAAGTTGAGCTTGCTGCGGATCTGACGGCGGACTGGGCGTTCTTGCACCGCTCAAATCCTGTTTTTTTTTTTTAATAAATAAAAAAAAAGAAGTGTTATCGTTTTATATTACAGTTCGGTGGTAACTCGATCGACACAATATTCAGCTCGTTAAAAAAAAAAAAAATCGAAACGATAAGAAAAATGCAGTTAAACTCGTTTCGTATAACAAGTGTTTACATCCCCGAGCGATTGATTTACACACAAAAAAAAAAAGAACTCGTCGTTTTCAGAATAAAGTGAAAAGCTTAAAAGAAAAATATATAAAGAAAAGTCTTGTCAGATTGTATTTACCAATCTGAGATTGCGTCTTGAACGTCGGGACTGGTCATCTCTGCTATCAAAACTTGAAGTAGGAACAGTTTCGTCGCTTTGCTGGACACTCATTTCGTAGCGGACGGGCGATGGCCGCGGGGGTGTTGACGTACTGCGGCCGGGCGACGGCGTCATCGGAGGCGCTGGACTGGACCTATATGGCGACGGACCTCTGCCTCCTCCTCCCATTGGGGACGGACGTGGTGGTTCACGGTATGGCGGTGGAGGCGGCTGTCTCGAACCTCCTTTTCAAAAAAGAAAGAAATCACGTGAACGAGTGAAAGGAAAAATATTTCCCAAGATTCAAGTCGCCTTTGCGGAATTTTAAATCACCATCACGTCGACTGCAGGACGACATGTAGGCACCGTGACTTGTCATAAGTGGTTTAAATAAATTATTGATTCCGTAGCGTTTTTCGACAAACGTCACTACAACATTCAAGTCGACCACGTCTCGTGAATTTTTCACGAGCAAAAAAAAAAAAGGCAACAGCGCACATCCCCCCTCCTTAGAACGTCCCAAAAGGAATAAAAAAAATAAAAATGTCTTTCTCAAAAATTTTAAAAATAAATAAAGAACATTCAATTGGCTGTTAGCGACAGGCCTGCCGGATTCAATTGGTAAACAATAAACTCTTACCGGCGAAAGGCGGAGGCGGATTCCGATAAGGCGGCGGGAATCTGACTGAATCATTTTGTGGCGACGAATCCTGTTGCTGAGAGTAGTAATGCTGATGCGGAGGATTTGAATAATGCGCTTCGCTGGAAGAGCCGTTAGATTCGGCCGGAAGGCGGCCCCTTCCGTATAGCGGAGGATCATATCTCGGATAGACGAGTTGGCCTTCGTTGGACGACGGCGATTGATCCTTTTCCCGGTAGTGCGACGTCTGAGGAACATGATGCAAAGGCGGAGGTGTAGGGCTGGTGTAGGCTGATTTATGGCCATTGTGACTGATGTGATCGCTCGATTCGCCGTTATTATCCGGACGTTTAGGCACCCCGCGAACGATGCCAACGTTCAGCGGAAGTTTGGACCGATCGCCTGGCGATCCCGACCCACCTCCGCCGACGCCTCCGCTAAACGTCAGCGATTTCTTCAGATCTTTGGACGGTGAGGGCGCCGCCGTCGTTGCGGCGGCTCCTTGGACATGCGACGGCTGCGACGACATTGGCGGAGTGAATCCATGAAGCGGATCGACAGACGTTTTGGTCGGCCTGGCCGTCGAGTTCTTGTTGTTCTGCTGGATCGCGTTTCTATTAGCCGTCGCGTCCAGCGCAGTCCGCTGGAGTATGAAATGCACATCGGACGAATACTCCCCCCATTTCATCAGCACCTGTCACGAGAAAAATTGTCAAATAAATCACGCCGGGCAAAAGAGAAATGTGTTTTTTTAAATATATGATCGATAGAACGCAGCTCAGTTGCCATGACGACGCGTCCAGAAATCTAAAAAAAAAAAAAAAAAGCTTTTCTTTCTTTTTTTCCTACCACGATTGTAATCGTGAACATTTTTCCTGTGTCGCAGAAAAAAAAAACGGTTTAATATTGCCTGGAGGATATGGGAGTAGAAAAAAAAAAGATGTTGTAGGAGAACGGCAGACAATCCAGCGCGTGTGCAATAAAACTGTTCAAGTATCCCCTTTTGGATGTTGTACAAAAGAAAAAAAAAAAAAAAAAAATGCGCCAACAGCTGACGACCTCCCTCTTTTGTGCTCTCTTCAATCTACACAGCGCGTGTCATATCTAGTTTTGAAAATGTAAAGGAAAAAAAAAACCGGATGGAGAGAGTTTCTCCGAAGGCATCCATCCCCCCTCTTCCGATTCGTTTGACTGGACCCGGCAGCGTTAACAAAAAGACGGCAATACAGAATTTAACAGTTTGAATTCCGGCAGTTATGATGGATGACATCTTTTTTTTCATGGACCTTTTCTTTCGTTTGCCCAGGAAAAAAAAAAAAAAAATCTGTATTCATCAACGATCCATTCTGTTTGGATCGAAACCGCTCAACTCTAAATTCCAATACAATAAAAAGGAGAAAAAGGACGACTATGTCCCCCCTCCCCCCTTGTTGGCTTGGCGACAAAAAGTGGCTCCTAGTTTGAAAAAACGTTCGTATTGCCGCCCGTCATTGACGAGCTCGGCATGCAAAACCGGATGGGTGTGTAAAAAAATGCGTGTGGCTATAAAGAGAGTTAATAAAATGAGAGATGAATCACCTTGAGTGGGTGTTCGTGGGGCGCCAGGAGTCGTTCATTGTTGCGCCAACGTTCGATGAGGGTGAAACGGCCCGTTTTGCCCGTCGCGTGTGCCAAAGCGTAGACGACATCCTGAATCAGACCGATGAAAAAAGTAAAAAAAAAAAAAAAAAGACATTCCACAAAATGTTTAGAAAATCTAAAACAGACGCAAAGAAAAACAAACCTGGCAGGTTGTTCGGTCGCAGACGCCGCACACGACGCGCTGGATACCCTCCACCCAGACTTTCAATTCCATAGCGGTCGGCGGGTGGGAGGCGGTAAGGGACGGGCAAACTCTAACCCGGATAGTTGGTGGAAAAGACGAGCTGCTTCATGGTAGACGCACGAATGAATCAACACAGACACGACACAAGAGGTAAAGATGAGCAGAGGGTTATTTTCGGTATCGGGACGAATGAACGATCCAGGGATCCCACTCCTCCTTAACCTGTCCCCTCCCCTTTGGTCGCTATTCTGGGAGATCGCCCCCAGAAAGTGCCACAGTCTTCTTGAAACGGTTGCAAGAATAGCCGAAAGTCGGCCAGCAAACACAAATAATAAACAGCGTTTTTTGTTTTGATCCTTTTGCTTTCTTGTTTCTTGAGAGAAATTATTTTCTCTTTGAATAGGAGCAAATGGATTGAGCCATCATCTTCAGTTAAGTCGAGTGTTCTTTCAGTACGTTTGTAAATTGTTTTATGGTCTTTCTATCTCTCTTTTTTTTCAGGCTCCTTTCCTCTTCATTTCCGGCCGCTCGGCAACCGGATGGGCAGGAAGCGGATACCAACTAAAGAGAGGAGGAAGTCGACCTGAACCAGAGCGATCACCTAGACTACAGAAAAAATCAACAATAAAAAAAATACATTTAAATTTTAAATCATTCAAAATTAATAAACACATAGATAACCAAAAAAATTCCATCACAACGCCCATTTTTTTTTTCTTTTAAATTGCAAAATTGAGGTCGTCAATGTTTTTCTCTCCGCCCATTGAACAGATTGCACTGGATGAAAAAAAAATTTGTCGACAAACGAACGTAAAAATAAAAGAAGGCCAAAACAGTGACGGGCGCAGATCCGTTCAACCACGTCCCCGTTATGACTCATTAAGGACATGTTTTTTTTCCACACAGAAAGAAAAACCGTAAGGCTTCGTGAAAGCGCGTTCAACTATATCGGCTAGGGGGAGGGGGGGGAGATATCTTCCCACTCGCCTACAATTGTTTTGGTAGCTTCTTTAAATAACCATCTTCATAGGTGCGCAGATGGACGTTGTGTTAGATGGGCGTTTTTGATGGCATTGATTTTCAACGGGGGGAACTGTGTTTGTTTTGTTTTTCATATTCCCCTCTATTTTTCTCACAATCGATTGGCTTTTTCGAGCTGGGCATTGACGAGAAACGAAGCTGCTGAGACTCGTGGGAGAGAGAGAAAAAAAAAGGAAGTCGAAGGAACAAGTAAACCGAATCAAGGTTGATTTTTTTCGTTCCCTCCGTGGAAGAGTGTGGACTTTTGCACGAAGAGAAAGAGCAAAAAAAAAAAAAGGCAGATAAAACCGGTGTTGGATGTGGTAGCGCCGTCTATGCGAGTGTGACGGAAGACAACAAAATAGACGGAGGAGAGAGAGAGAAGACGGAATCAAGAGAAGAAGCAAATTGTGGCTCATTAGTCACGCCCGAAACGAAGAAGGCTAAATCACGACCAAGGCCAATTGTAAAAATAAATTTTCTCTCGACGTGAAAAACAAAAAATTGGGACCTTTTTTTTTTTTTTTGTTTAATTCTCTACTGTGTCTCTAGTCATCAGTGAGAGTTCGGATCGGGAAAGCGCATCCGGGCAGACTAATCTGCACTCTGACGGGCAAACAAAAAAATCCGGTTCTTTGACCCGTAAAATCTTCCTAACGCAGACTGTACGGCCTATGTTAATAATAATACAGTACTGCGTAGCGTCTATCACGATTCCGGCCATCCATAATTTGATCCTCCTTTTTATTTTTTTCCATCTTCTTCGTGTGTGCTGTTGTTTTTCCCACACAGACAGCTCCCCCCCCCCCTCCGGAATACAAGACGATAGAAAAGAGCACCTCAGATTGCCTTTGGGGGCTGGAAGACAATCATCTTACCTTTTCCAGGTTTTTGATCTTTGGCTCCTTTAAATTTTTTATTCTTTCAAAAAAAAAAAAAGATAAAGAGATGGGGTAAAGTAGTTGAAAGAGAAGAGGGTGATAATAAACGAAGCACGACTCAAAAAAGGCTGGCGTTCGATAATGCACATCGACTTTTGCGGGCGTGCACGGCAAAGTATAGACGCGTTCAAAACACGCCCGCAGGGGAAATTTTTTTTAACAGGGCGAAGACGAAAAAAATAAGGGAGGGAACGGAGGAAAAAAAAAAAAAAAAAAAAGAGGCGGCATCAAGAACGACGTCGGGATCAAGAGGTTGTATACGCTTCAGGGTCTTTTCTTTCTGCTAGTACCGTAAGTTCAGTGACAGAACAGTGCGTATATAACGAATGGCTCCATTGCCTTCTTCTTATTCTTCGTTTCTCAAAGTTTTTTTTTTTTTTTTTTTCAGGTCACTCAACTTTTTTTTGAAGGCAAAACGAAAATAGAAAAAAAAAAAAAAAAAAAAATCATCGTGTGTCTCCAGAAGCCAAACGCGTTCGGGATATCCCATAAGAACTGCGTCTTTCTAAACTTTATTTCTATAACAAAACACTGTTGCCTTTCCTAGTTATGTGTTGCGTGTCGTTGTAGCCTAGATTTCTTTTAATGATGAGTCCAGTTCTCCTTTGTGGACGTCCTTTCTCTTTTTCCGGTCTCTCCCTTTGCAACCGACAATTGGTTTGTTTTTTTTTTTCCCCATTTTTTTAAAAGGAGACATGGTTTGCTGATTACCGCACGCCCAAGATTTATTTATTTTTTTCCCTCGTCACAACACCCCAACCATCAACAACATTTCCCGGTACTAACCCACAGTCCACACACACGAAAAATCTAGGTGTGTTCGTGTTTACAGCTGGGGGAGACAATTTCCACAGAATGTAACCAACGAAAAAATGTTTTTTGTTTTGTTTTAAAGCGGAAAAAAGATGTGGATATGGCCATTTTTTTCGTTACTTAGTTTCTCTGAGTTTTATGGTTTGGAAAGAAAGAGTAGGGGGTTGAAAGAGAGGCAGAATTGAAAGTGGGTTGAAACGAGGCATCGGATGTCTTTTGCAGTGCGTGTCCGGTCTAGTTTTTCTTTTCCCTTTTGAGAGGGGGGGGGGGGGATTTGCAATCTGAATCCAAAGCTTTAAATTACAAACATTAGGAAGAAAACAGACACACACACACACACAAAGAAAGGGGAGAAAGACGAGGAGAAAAGGAAATATCTTTCAATGACTTTGCATATCGATGCTATTAGCTGTTTTAGAGGGAGTGGGGAGATAATGAGAATCGCTGGAATTGCTAGTCGCATTTCGATTTATCTTTTCATCTTGCAAAAATCTTTAGTTTTTACACCCCACCTCTCGCCCCGAAAAAAAAATCGAAGGGCGGAAATAAGCCATGGGGGGACTAGGAAAGTGTGGGGAGGGTAAGGACGTGATTATTTGTACGTAACACTTGGAATGGGTACGTAAAAAGGAGAAGGGCTTCTTCTTCCCACCTGGACGACGACGCACCTGGTCTATTACTCTCAAGAGGAAACGGTAGAACGAAGGGGAGAGAAAGAGAGAGAGAGAGAGAGAGAGAGAGAGAGAAAGAGGAGAGCTAAATGTATAGCGGTTAAAAGACTTGTGTTCGCCCTTCGAATCTCTTTGTGCAGGGACTGGAACAAGCCCCCAACAGGCATACGAAAACTGTCTAAAAGTGTACACAAAGAAATGCTTTCCACGAAACTCATTGCAAAAGACTTTTTCAGCAGAAAACAACAAGCGATTATTCAACGCCACGTGATCGTAAACGGTTCGGTTTTCCCCGATCTCACCTGTTGAAACGTTGAAGACACGAAGTCGTAGAGATTGTTAAATTCCTTCTTCAGATTTTTCTGGATTCCCAAGAATCGAAAATCATAAGCAGGAAGAGCACCAAAAAATGTTTCGTGATTAGCATCGAAAAGGAACTTGAACGCCAAAACTTTTTTTTTTTCAGACTGGGCTGTGTTACCATCCAAAAAGCCAACACACTCACTCATACACATGTATATACACACACACACACACACAGACGTGGAGAGAAAAAAAAAAAGAACAGATTTAACGATGGGAGGGTGCCTGGTTCTCGTCGTGCGTGAACCAAGTGACTGCACAGTCGCGTCTAGACTGAACGGAGTGGGCATCGGGTGACGCTGGTTTCTCACTTTGTGTCTGAGCTCACGCAGACGGCGCCGAAGCGTTGACAGTCGAAACGCCATCTAGCGATAGGATTTGATACTATCTGGCAACGCCGCACGATCTTGTTAAAACACGTCCCACCTTCGAATGAAGAAAAGAGAAAGAAAATAGTTGTAGTACGAGGTATATACAATGTGTAAAAACGTGTGGTTACATTTTCTTGTCCAGGTTACGATCGATGAGCATTCATTCGTCATCTCCCCTCGTAACGATCCTTCATTCATCTCGTAGGGAATGAGATGAACACGAATGAGTTCCAGATGGAAACAGACGTTTTCGGTTACGTTCTTTTTAGCCCTGTCTTTTTTTTTATCAAACAGATTACGTTACACACGAATATCCACATAAATATAAAGAGGGGTAGATTGGCATCTGCCGGCTGGCTTAAGGAAAGGAAGATTTAGTGAGAAAAAAAACAAAACAATACATTTTCCAACAAGAGTCTTGATGGCCACGTTGTATAAATATTTTCCCTTTACATTCAAGATAAATACCCCAGTCAGGATCAAAAGCTCGTTTTCTTTTTTGATTCTTCCTCCCCCCACCGCCATTGAGAAGATGCTGTTATGTTCTTTTGTCTGCTTGTCGTCTTCCTTTTATTTTTTTATTTACCTGTATATACCGTTTGTTTGTTATTTTCCAGCGCATCAGTTCCGTTTCTGATGACGACAGACTCGTAGAAAGAAGCATAAGCTTCGGTCGAGCAAGAGTCACCAGGCCCACGTCGAATTCAAGAGAAAAAAAAAAAGGAGAGCCGAACAAAGTAATGGTTGGGAAAAAAATAGGAAGAAGAAAGGCTAGTGGGTTTCTCATCCCTACGTAATTGGATTTCTGGCTCGAAGTTGGTGTATTGAAAGAGGCAGACGCACTCTATAGCCCATACTGCCAGACTGAGCTATGTTTATTTTTACATCAAGCGCATTCTAATGAACCGTGCGTAAGCATGAAACATTGGCGAAACGAATAGAAATTTATGGATGAAGGAAAAATGTAAAACTCGTTCGATCGATCCTCCTCAGCTTTGCGAAAAATCGAGTCCGTTCCACTCATAAAACGCCCTCAATGCTGTGTTGCGCAGACTTAGGCGGGACGACTTTTACTTAGATGCAAACGAAATAGCGTGACAAATGATATTTGATGGATTTCCCCGGCGTATATCGTCGACAGTCACCAAGTGAATGGTGACACATTTGACTCTGTGTATTATTCAAATGTTTTCCGACTAGTGGAGTCCCCCCTAGCGGAGAAGTTAAGGCTCCATGTTTCTTGTCTACGCATAAACTGACAGCCAGGGACATGCTTTGCTGAGAGACTTAACCGATCCATTCATGCCTGGTGGTCCCCCATCCGGCGGCTAATGAGCTGTCGACTCATGGAGATGTAACAGATGAGTACGAACTCTCTAAATAGCTAAACAGTAATGTAGCCATCCTTTCAAAACGCACTGGTCTATGTCGTTCTTTATTTTTGTAGAGCTAAATACTTGAACTCGTGTTGGACGATACGGTTCGAATGGGTTGACCGAGTTCCATTAGAGGCTCTTGAAGAACAAGTTGTTTTTCAACGTTTTCTCTAATTTTCTCAAAGTTCCAATTCTTTCGACAAACATTGATGGCCACAGAGGATCACGATGTCGTTGAGTGTAAGATGGTTAGATAAAATCAAACGTTTGAACCGGTATTTTTATCTGGTGCATCCGGCTAGTCCAGAAAGCAAAAAGGGCGTTCCAACACAGCTGATAAAACCTGTAACGAAATGCATCTAGATTATTAGGCAAGGACGCGAAAGAATCCGGCGAAATTCGGACGACTTCTTCTCCAAAATAATCAGCAACACTCCACGCCACCTCGTTATTTATTCTTTTCTTTTCATCTTTTTATTTTGTGTAATTGTTTTTCTCGCTTGTCAGTAAAGTCGTTTCTTTTTCAGTTGCATCAGTCAATCTCAGTTTTGCGGAACAGCGTTCCCATTTTCGCGGTCCGTCCGTTTTTAAAAAGTTGCGTTTCAAAAACAACAACGAAACAAAAGTGGAGGGGAAAGAAAAAAATGAAAAATAATAACAGTAATAAGGAAGGGCATACATCATACACAGAAAAATGTTCAACAAAAATAATTCTAGAAATGAAAAAGGCAAAGGAAAAAATAAAAACTTGGAACATAATTCCATACATCGCCGTTTCACGCACATCCCCAGTAATTTCTCAATTTTTCTTGGCACGAAAAGACATGACCAAATTTCTTGTTTTCGTGCCGTCTTTTTGCGCTGCAAGAATGTACTTTTTTTTTTTTTATAAAAAAAATGGGAAGTGAAAAATGTAGACAACAAAAATTTGGGAAAAAGAATTGGATTGACAAAGAGAAAAGGGAAACCGCGGGTGAAAGCCAAACGTCCAACTATTTCGACAATTGCAGGGCACAAATGGCTCGACATCAATAACTTACAAAACCCATGCGCTGATGAGTTGTGTTTTTTTTTTTTTTTTTTTTTTTGTTCTTGTTTTTTTTTTTTTTTTTTTATCAAAGAAAAAAAAAAGTGCAAAAAAGTTTGCAACAGCACATTACCTCGTTGTTTTTTCTTCTTCCGCATTCGTTTTTTCTTTCTTTTTCAGTCCACAACACATTCAGACACACGCACGAGAAGAGAAAGCAGCTCACGTCGCAATCGGCTTCACGCAAAAACAAAAAAAGAAAAGTAAATAAAATGGATCGACTGGCTTTCTATACTTCAAGACGGACAGGTTTTCTTTCTTATTTTGCCTTTGCCTAAATTTTTTTTAACCTAAAAAAAAAAAATAAAATAAACGAAAAATCAGATGCATTTTCAATGAGATATATCAGCAGGAAATAGTTAAGAAAAAAAAAAAAAAAGGTCCAACGGGATATTATTATTTTTAAAAAATGGGGTTATTTAAAAATTAGAAGATTATGTGTAAAAAGAGGGCCGAAGATGTTTTCTCTTTCAAACTCGACGAACGTTCGTTGTTGTGGCTGGTGTGGAACTGTTATTTTGGCGTTGGCGTTGCTGACGTAAACGCATTTGCCGTTGATGGAGCTGTTGCCGCCGTCGTTGATTTGTCGGTAATTTCGACAACGTCGGGGTGGAGGCGATTACGTCCCCACCAGCGCCACTGTAATTCCTTTGTGAAGACGCCGAACACTCTTCGGGCGGCTTGCAGTCGGTGCACTGTCTCGCCGCCATCGCGCAAGTGGTTAATTTCTTCGGACACGATTTGCAGCTGCCCCTGCGAATGAGACAGTTAGACAAATCAGATGGTAATTAAAAACGACGAAAGATGATGAAAAAAATAAATAAATAAGGATCAAGTAGTTTTATTTACGCTGAAAAGTTGTCTTGGTACGTGCCCATAGGGCACGGAATGCACACCGTCGAGTTGAGCGGCCGATGTAGACCTGGAGCGCAGCCCACTAATGAAAGCGAAAAACAAAAGAATCAAGTAACAAATAGATTTAAAAAAAAAACACGTTTTCTATTCGGATCCATCTGTAAATGCTAACTTACCGCACTGCATGCCTCCAGTTCTTCTCTCTTCCCAGCCAACCGAGCAGCCGCCTTCCGGTATGATGGACGTTGCTTTAAAATGGGAAAGAAAAATCCAAACATATTACCACCCGATAGCAATTGAATAATGCCGCGTTTGGGCGGGGGGGGCTTGGAAAAAGATCAATATTGTTGACGTTGCTATAGCAACGCAAAGTTGGATGACTATAAGGAAAAACAGAGAGCGGGCGTTTTACAACCCCCCCCCCCTCTACCCCATCGTGTTTCTAATTGGCTGGCTTCATTAACAACTGGTTGCTACATCATAACGAGCGCACCGGGACTCACAATCCCTTACGAACCATCAAAAGAGAGTTGGCCATAGATGAACTCAGTTCGTGACCGTCATCAAGTACACACACTTACGAGCACAGTCGGGGACAGATGTACCCGGTTTCCATCTGCGATCGCGACCACACAGGTAGACAGCCGACGGTAGTGGCCGGAAGAATACGTGTCCGGCCGAACAAGACGGCCGGCACATTTGACCCCAAGTCCACGACAAACAATTGAGATCGCCGTTGGGTGGCGATTCCAGTCGGGCACAGGATTCGCTCCGGTTGAGCTCGGCTGGAACTAATGCCGCTAAAACGAAGAGACACACACACACACACACACAAAAGAAAAACACAATTTCAATTTGATATTGTAAGAAAATAAGAGAAAAAAAGAATGTAGCGGAGTTTTCTTTTTTTGTACATTCACGCTAGGTTGTAAACAACGTTAATGCAGCTGCAGCGTACAGCGCAAGTTGCTCACAGCTAACAATCACTACGCGGAGTAGTCGTTAAAAGCAAACAAAACAAAAAATCCTTCTATCTTCTAGCTCCACGACCCGCATCTTTTTTTTTTTGTTTGTTTGTTTGTATTTTTTATTCTTCTTTCGTTTCCAGACATGCAAAGCTTTAACCCAACTTTATTACCGTGGCTGGTCCACGAGCAATTTCATAGCAAATGTGCAAGTAGTTAGATACTCTGTTGCGTTTGTAACGTTACGCAGAGTTCAAACAGAATAGAAAAAAAAAAAAAAAAAGAAGAAAAGACTTACGTGAAACATGAACGGTGAATTGACAACGAGCGGTATTGCCGGCCGCGTCCGACGCAGTATATGAAACAACGTGTTCACCCAAAGCAAACAGAGAATTGGGTTCCTAGAAAACATTAAAAATACGTTCATCAATTGCAATTGTTTCACCTTCTTTATCGATCAATAGCAACACTGCAAAAAAAAAAAAAAAAATTAAACAGCCATGGTTCCAAAAACTTACTTTGGATTTGATGACGTGCGTCACGGCGATGTTGTCGCTGAAAGTGGGCTCCGTCCACGGTGCGTTGGCGTACGGTTCGAGTGAACTGAGACGGACGTGGACGTCGTGAGGGCAGTCCTTGACCGTTGGCGCTTCCCGGTCTGTCGACAAAGTAATGAACAATCGACCGAGCAAACAAGACATAAAAGTTACGTGTGTCTGTGTGTGTGTGTCCTAATGATAGCGGCACAGTCCAGCGGGACAAATGAATGACATGGAAGTATGTGTACCTCGAACTTCAAGGACAAACGAGCAGATAGCCGTGTACTCCGTCGCTGGATTTCTGGCTCTGAACGATATGACCATGCGAATGGGTCCCAATTCTGCGCGCAACTTCTTTGCCCAACTGGGCTCAGCTTCGACATGGCTGACGTAATCGACGTTGGTGGCCGGTTGTGGGATTAAGACCTCGGTGCTCCTCTTGCCCGGTGGAAGATCAATGGTCATATCCTTGGGGCACTCGATACGCGGCCACGGATGGACTAGAGTTACAAGTTACATCAATAGAGAGACTCAATCAATAAGTATTGCAGTACGACATTGTCTGTTCCTATTGTTAGTCAAATAAGATAGTTAACTATATACAATTGCATCGCAAACGCGTTGACCCCCAGTGAGGGTCTTTAGAAAAACAAAACAAAATGGGATGGAAATTTGTGTTGCATCATCGGACGTTTCTAACGGAAAAGTCTGCAGCATAAAAGATAGAACAGGGAAGAGAGTTACGATGTTAAATGAGTCCAATAACGGGCGATGACAAGTTCGTTAAAAATGACATGCAGCGGGTTAATCATTCAACGCGGTCACAGCTGGATCGATTGAAATAAACGGAGAAACCATTAACGACCCCATGTTTGTTTTGTTAATGTACGACGGATGCCAGCTGCTTTCTACTTTCTTCCTGTCCGTTGGAGCGGATAGAGTCCATAGGGTGGGAGGAGGAGGAGGAGGAGGAAAGTGGCTACAATTTGCTACAGACATTCGAGGCCTCGATGACTTACCTGAAGCTAATTGAAAATAGTTGCGATCGACAACTTTGGACGGGGAAAGTTCAACACGTGGTACGCCAAAGAGCGCAGTTGGCTGTTTGTAATCAATTTCGAATTCGAATTTCGGTTGATTAGGCGATTCTTTTGGGCGTTGGGTAGTTGTAGGATTGGGTCGGTTGTGTTTTGGTGTTTGGGACCAGTCAAGTTCAGTCGGCGTCTCATAGGTGGCAGCACTTGCCGTCTTCGTCTTGTTGGGCACTGTCACGTCGGTCGCATTGAGCCTCGGTTTTTTGGCTTGTTTGTTACCCTTGCCAGAAGCTAATTGTGAAAGAGGAACGTGTCTGTGTTAAGACCTATGTAAAATTGCCCAGCCAGCAAAGAACCGTGGATTAAAAATACACACAAAAAGTGAAACCGTCACAGCGCAAAGAAGCCCAAGCAGCTGAATAATGAATGAGCAACACGAAAAGCGCTCTCAAATACTTATGGATTTGCAACGAAAAAAAAACAAAAAACATTTGTAGTAGGTGCGCATGTTGGGTTGTTGTGCTCGCGAGTTAAAAATAAAAAAGCTTTAAAAAAAAAAAGAAATGAATTAAAAATGAAAAAAAGGGAGAGGCTACAATAGCCCAGGTGAAGGTTGAGGGCTGTATCCAAAAAGAAAAGAGCCTGTTCTTATCCCAAATTTTTTATGAATTACCTTTTTCGCAGGCCGGCGGAGGTCTTAGTGGATTCCACTTAAGACTGGGCAAGCAAGCGCGGACGGGATTACCCGTTACGCGGAAGCCTGGATCGCATGTGAAGTAGCAGTGCTGATTTGGTGCGGCGTCGCCAGTGGCGCACGAAAGCGGACTGACGCTTCCGTTGGCCGGTTTGATTAGTGGCGGGCATGTCAGAGCTTTGCGAATTGTACGACACATTTTTTTTTTTTTTGTGGAGCGTTTTTATTTAGAAAAACAAAAGAAGACAGAAAGAGAAGGAAGAATAGAAACTCAGTATCCTTTTTTTTCCAGACGGCCATGAAAACTATTGAACTTACCTTGACAGAATCCTATCTTGCCCTTCCATTTGCCATCGTCTCCACAGCGCCGGAACGGCTGATCAGGGAATTCACGACGTCCGTGCAGTTGGCGTTTAACTCTCTCACCTTGATCTGATCGTTGTCGACCTCTCCTTTGAAGGCCGGCCTGAACTGGGGCATTAACAACTACCTGTCTTTTATCGTTCTCTGATTTCCTGCCGTGGTTCTTTCCTGATAGAATTAGAACGGATCCGCCCATGTAATCATTTTCAAACTCGAATTGAATAAGAAAAAAAAAAAAAAAAAAAAAAAAAATACTTTTCAATTTTTTCAGGGCTTCTTCCGGATGAGTGCGATTGGCCGATTGCCAGTCTTCTTTAGTGGTTCCAGAACGGACCTGGGTAGCTTTCCAGCCTTGGAGCATAGCCAATCCGACGTTCGATTGCCGACCGGACAGCATGTTGTTCTTTTCCTCGAGGAGTAGGGCAGGTTTGTTGAGCACCTGGTTTGCCTGCCATGTCAATTGCGGCTTGTGCCGACGATAAGCGTAGCCTTTGCGACAGCGGAGGGTGCAAGTGGTTCCGGCTTTGTAGTTGCCATCGGCGCCCGGCCGGCTGGAACAATGCAGGTAGCCGCCTGGTGGTGGCTCGATGGCTGGGCAGTAGTGAGTGACAGCCGACACAACTTCCAAACAGCTGGATTTGTCGATGGCCAGAATGTAGCCGGTACGGCACTCGCAGCTGTAATTGCCCGGCCGGTTCAGGCACACTTGGCTGCATCCGCCGTTGTTGCTTTCGCATTCGTCAACGTCCAGGCACTGTCGTTTATCCCTACGTGAAATTATAGAACAATCATTTCTCAAACGTTGATTTTAGAGTTGAATAAAATTAATAACTAAGTTTTTTTTTTTTAAATGAATAAACTTAGGTTTTTGGTGAATGATTCAATGGCTTCCATTAATGAATAATAAAGATATGCTAATCATAAGCATCGATAAAGAAGACCTACTCAGGATCTACATAGAAGCCCTTGTCGCACGAGCAATAATAAGAGCCGGGGGTGTTAATACATTTCTGGTCGCATTGCCCGTTATTTGTGGCGCACTCGTTGACATCTGTCAGGACATAATTTTTATTTAAGCAATGCTTTAATTGGTTTTTAAATTTCAAATAAACATATCCACCTAGACAAACGCGGGAATCCACCAAAATGTGTCCAGGTGGACAATTGCACTGGTACGAACCCAGCAGGTTAACGCAAGTGCCATTGGCGCATGGATTGGCTTGACACTCGTCGACATCTAAACAGTAACAAAAATTAATTTTATTCAATAGCATTTAAGAGTTTAATGTATAGATTTTTTTCATTTACCAAAGCAAGAATCATCTTCAAGATAAAATCCGGGATGACATTCGCACTGATACGATCCCTGTGTGTTGATACATTCACCATTGACACACGGTGCTGTTTCGCATTCGTCGATATCTACCACGAAATTTATTTTTAAAACTAAAAAACAACCCCAACGAAAAGATCCCGTGATTACCTAAACAAATATTTCCTAGCGCTTTAAAACCATCCAGACAGCGGCACCAGTAGCTCCCGTCCGTGTTGACGCATTGGCCATTCACACATGGACTGGATTGGCACTCGTCCACGTCTAGAAATGAAACAATTGGAATGCATCGCTGGGTAACATTACACAAACAAATGTTGACTCACCGAAACAAGTATTATTGCGAGAGACGTAGCCATCAGGGCATTCGCACCGGTAACTGCCGATCTGATTGATGCAGGTGGCGTTTATGCAGGGCGATACGAGACACTCATCAAAATCTATCGAATGTTTCATACAAGTTAATGATTCATTTTTAAAAAAAGATAAACAGCTCTTAATACCTATACAAACGTTCCTCTCCAATGTAAATCCTGGCTCGCACAGACATAAATAAGAGCCAGGTTGATTGACGCAGGTGCCATCGATACACGGTGAATTGGCGCATTCGTCCACATCTGCAACAAAAAGTTGGACGACATTTAGAAAAAAAACAAACAAAATGAATTCAAAATCTAAATCGAATTTACCAAAGCAAGTATTGTTTTCCAGGTAATAACCGGCCTTGCAAGAGCAAATGAAGGATCCCACCGTGTTTTCGCATACTCCATCGAGACACGGAACATTCTCTTTACATTCATCGATATCTTGGCAGGTCTGGTTATCAAATCGGAAACCTTCGTGACACATGCACGTATATGATCCAATTTCATTGATGCACTTGCCCGATCCGCAAGGATCCATCAAACATTCATCGATATCTGCAGAATCAAATTTTAAAAAATGAAATAAAACCTTCGCTATAAATCGATGGGGATTCTATACCGTCACAGCCCATGTCGTTTTCCTTGTATCCGGACGGGCAGAGGCATCGATAAGAACCTATTACGTTGAAACAAGTACCAACGATGCCACACGCTGCCCCATTTAATTCAGAGCATTCGTCAATGTCTTGACACGTTGTCCAGTCTTCACCTAAGGCGTAGCCTTCGGGGCAGGTGCATTTGTAGCTGCTGGGCACGTTGACGCAGGTGTGCGAGCATCCGCCATTATCTGATGCGCATTCGTCGATATCTAAAATGAAAATGCCAAAAAAAAAAAAAAAAAAAAAAATGAAATTGAATGGAATTTGAACCCATCGCCACCAACCTTTGCACGTTTTATTGTCCGCTTCAATGAAGAGGCCAGACGGACATTCGCATCGATGAGAGCCTTCGGTATTGGTGCAAATATGCGAGCATCCACCGTTCGACATTGAACACTCATCAATATCTAATATGGGCAAGCAAAACTTTATGACTCTGCAGTTCAAAACGTAATTAATTAAAGTTGTGAAGACGATGGTTACCATGGCAATGGCCGTCTTCATCTTCATCATCGTATCCAGATGGACAAACAATGGGTTCTTCATCCGGATCAACGCACACATAAGACCCGACAGTATTGCGGCAGATGCCAGGACATAATCGATCCGAATCATCTTCATCTGAACTGTAATCACATTCGTCGATATCTTTTCATTTAAAACAAAAAATGAAGAAAAATTAAAACAAAAAAATTAGTAAAATGAAAACAAAAATGCAAACGACGAACCGTCACACGTTTTCCAATCATCTGTCAGCATGTAGCCTTCGGGACAAGCGCAATAAGCAGTGCCCAGCGTGTTGAGACAAGAGTGAGAGCAACCGCCATTGTCCGTCCGGCATTCGTCGATATCCTCGCACGCATGTCCGTCAGCAGCCAACTGCGTTCCAGGCATATCATCGCAGCTGCAGTGGTAAGAGCCGTGCGTGTTGTGACAAGCTCCCTGGCACGGACCGTGCCCGTTGCGTAACGAGCATTCATTGACATCTAAATGTGCAGACGGCAAGAAGGCGGACAAGTGGGGGGTTATTTAAAAAAAAAAAAAAAAAACGAATTATAACAAAGAGTTAATTTAAAAATTGAATTTCCATACCGATGCATTTCTTGCCGTTGGATGCTAGTCGGAAACCGACAGGGCAAGAACAGCTATAGCTGCCCGGCAAATTAGAGCATTTGTCGTCACATCCACCGTTGCCCGTTTCACATTCATCGATATCTGTAAATGAGCGAAATTTTTTCGTTTAGGATATACTGCTGAATGTTACAAAAAAAAAAAAAAAAAAAAGGATAGAAATAAATAGTTAAAAGAACATACCGACGCAGCTTTTTCCGTCCTCATTGAGCCGGAAGCCTCTGTAGCATAAGCAACGAATAGAGTCGGGTTCAGCCGACTGGGAACAGACGTGCTCGCATCCTCCACGGTCTTCATTGGAACAACTTCGTTCATTAATTTGTTGGCCAGCGGTCGAGCTGACGTTGCCTCCATTTGACGATATCGATGACGTAATCACTAGCTCCTTCTCTTCATCATTACCGCTGGCTCCGTCTAAAATAGCAATTCCGACGCCAATGGCAATAAATCAAGAGCTCCCTTTTTTTTTTCTTTTACTATTATTATTAAAACGAAAACGTTTTTAAAAGAAAAAGACAGAACGTCAAGAAAAGAAATATACAGCCTGACGGCAATTAATTGGACGTGAACGAGACGGCCAAAGTTTGGGCGCGGACGAGTAGCTTCAAATCGTCTTTGACATTTTGCCCGACACATAAATTAAGAGAATCATCGTGTTCCCTATTTTATCTTTATGGAATCTTCGCAAAAAAAACTATACGACTTGGACTACATTCAAGGGAAATTGCCAGGGCCTTATCTGAAACGAGACGGAACGCAGGCGCAACTGAACGTCGAGAAAAAAACGAACATGACGTTAAAAGAAGGAAAGCAAAATGAAAACAATGCCCAGGGTATAAAAGATAAACAAATTTAAGAATATCCAAAGTAGAAAAAACAAAACAGAAACGCATGTTTTGTGTCAAGTTTTTTTTTTTTTTTTTTTTTTTTTTTAAGTTTAATGGACTCGACATGGAAAATCTTTCGTGTTTCGAAAAAAAAAAGGGCGAGGTCGTCCGTTTTGGAGATCGTTTCAGATGTCGAAACGTTGATAAGGCAAAGGCCGGCGAAATCAAAAACCCATTGGAAAAGACATCAGGGCGACACACGAACACGACATTGCCCATGTCCTATCAGTTTCATTTCCCAATTTGAATGAAAGGAGTAGAAATGTTGATAAAAAACAAATTCCAAAAAGGCGAGAAAAAAAAGGCCAAACGTCTTAACTC
This sequence comes from Daphnia carinata, assembly GCF_022539665.2. Lineage (NCBI taxonomy): Eukaryota > Metazoa > Arthropoda > Branchiopoda > Diplostraca > Daphniidae > Daphnia > Daphnia carinata. The sequence continues at coordinate 6,643,959 of NC_081334.1, forward strand.
CTGTCCGTTTTGATGGTCTTTTTAGAGAATAACATTCCCAACTTCCATGTAAGAAAAAAAAAAAGCCTCTTAATTAAATTTTTTTTTTTTTTTTTAAAAGACGTTGATGCCCCCAAGGACATTACCTAATCAATATAAAGGAGAAGGAGGGATTGGGCGGGCCGCTAGGATTATAAAGAAAAAACCGGGCAGAGCGGATAAAAGGCCCAAAATGAGTTGAATAACTTACGTAGAAAACTACAAAAAAATTACGACATAAATAGAAATTTACCTGCTGTGAAAGAAAAAAAAAAAAATAAGGGGATCAATGTTGGACAGAGGGCATTAGTAAAACGCGATCGTTACCTGTCACAGCAAAGTGCGGCTGCTGTTGGCGATTGATGGCGACACATCTCGGGTGTTGTCCGATCCACTGGTGATTGGAACAGAAAAGGCGATCGGGTAGCGCCGGGTCCAGCTGGTAGGCATGCCCATTGTCTTCTTGGCATTCGAATATCACCTCGGCCAGCAGATTGAAGGGCGGCGAAGGCCATCGGGTCCTAAACAGAAATACCAAAAGAGCACTCGTGAATCATGGCGACACCTTCTTAAAAAAAAAAAAAAAATATTTAAGGAGCGACATTAGATTAAAACACGCATCTTACCTGCCGTATTTGGCGACGGCCGCGTTTGGAATGACGGGCAACGAAGTGAACGGTCCACACGACGTATCTAATACGGCTGGATTTAAATTGGTCTGGCCGTGAAGGAACCTATTATGGTCCGGCTGATTGAATGATTCGGAAGGGACAATCGTCTCGATTTCGTTATCCACCGTGTCCTCCTCCTCCGCTCCGTCCAGCTCGTTCACCGATGAAACAGATGTTTTGCTCGCATCATCTGGCACGTTGGACGCCAACCGATCTGGCAAGATGTCGTTCGTTTCGTCATCGCCCGAACCGGCTGCCCCGCTGTCTGTTATCGCTGCGCCGGTCAACGGTTCGTTAGACGCCGGCTTGTTTTGATTGGCGGGACGGCCCGTCGGTAGAAAGTTGGTTTCATCCTCTTCGCTATCGTCTACTTCCGCCCGGAAGGATTCATCTCGGCCTCCTTTGACCGATTTTTCAGATGAATCAACTCGAATGTCATTCGTTCCGTCATCAACGTCTGACGAGACGGACGATGATTTGATTGCGGGCTGGACTTGAGCTCGGATTTCATTGGCTTCTTCGTGTTCGTCCTCCTGTGATAATGCCGATTCAATTTTTGATGGCTGCACGGTTTGTAATTTCTCTTCGCTGATGACGTTCGAAAGACTGACATCCGCATCCTTCCGGCCGTCGTCTTCGCTCGAATCGATTTCATTATCGAATCCACGAGATGGCGCGGCTGGTGACAGTTCAATGTTTCCAGATTGATCGCCTTTGGCTCTTTCATCTTCTGATTTCTCAGCGTTGCCAACATCCGTTCGATTAGCATGCGACGGACTGACGTCACCGCCTAAAGATCCGGATATTAGGTCGACTTTGACGTCATCCGTCTCGTCTACCACCACTTCGTTTTCGACTCCATCCACCCGATGGGCCGGCGGCCGTTCAGTCGTCGCGTCTTCGTCGTTTGTTCCGGGCTCACGAAGAACGGAAGATGTCGCTGCATTTCCTTCCGCTTGTTGGCGGTTATCGGCACCGTTGGATTCGGACGAACGGTCGATAAAATCCTGTCCAACTTCAGCTGACGCAGTGGGGATCAATGGCGTTGTTGTTGTTGTTGTTGTTGGTTTTCCGATTCGCGGATTAGTTTCATCGTCTTCTTCCGCGTCGGCATCTTCATTGTCTTCTTCAACGTCCGACTCTTCGCCCTCCTCTTCGCCACCTTCTTCCTCTTCCTCTTCTTCGCCTTCTTCATCGTCTCCTTCTTCTTCTTCTTCATCGCCTTCCTCTTCTTCCTCTTCCTCTTCTTCGTTATCCAAACTCTTCTTCAACGAACTTACCGATTTCAAGTTAGATCTGCCTACTTTCTTGCTATTCCTCTTCATTTGACGCGCCTTCTTTTGTCTCAATTCAAGTGGCTTACGTTGCGCAACATTGGCTTTCTTCCGACGATGAATTACGGAGGACGACCTGGCCGTCTCCGAGAGGCTGGACGATGCCAAAGTGGCGGGCGGCAACTTATCCGATGATTGAACGGCCATTTCGCTCCACCTATCACAAACAGAACGACAATAAATAAAAACAAGAAGGTCCGCCATTTTGTGCAACGAAAAGAGCCACGTTCAAGTGACCAACGACGGTAAACGCATTAAAAAATAAAAGAGCTATTTTCTTTTTTTTATTATTATTGTTGTTATTTACAGAAGGAAGAGAAAGCAAACTGTACGTAAATATTGGTTTGAAAAATAAAAAAAAGAAGAAGAGAAGGCAATCAGGTCAACATCTCTGTTTGTTTGAATTGGCTTCCGCATCAGTACCCAACTGGAGATGTGTGTCTTTTAGCTGTCCGGCCTCTTGCGCTTCTCATCATCACAACCGGATGAAAAGCGGAACCACCCCCCCCCCCCCAAAAAAAAAATAAAAAATTGGGGAATGAAAGAATTGAAAAGAGGCGCCACTAGCGTTCAGAATAATAATAATAAAAAAGACGCCATGGAAATCGATTAGGGTTTGTCTGCAACTCCCGATTTTTCAGATGGGAACTAGTCGATTGTTCAATGTCCCCTTTTTTGTTGTATTTCCCAACTAATGTCCGTATAACTTTCCGGTAAAAAACAAAAGAGCAAAAAAAAAAAAAAAAAAAAAAAAAAACAAAACAAAAGGGTTGGATCAGACTCTTTTTCGCTGGTAGTGCCCGCCTCAGGATCTTACAATCTTATCATCTTCTCTTTTCTTGAGCGAGAAAGGATCAAAGAAAAGATTTCGTTCCTTTGCACTTGGCCATCACTTCGAGTTACAAGAGAAAAAAAAAAAAAAAAAAAAGAAGTTTTTCCTCTTGTTACGAGCCCTGGCAATGGAAATGATGTCAAAAACAAAAACACGTCGAATCGATTCACGTTGAAAAATGATGAGTAGGAGGAGTCCCGTTGGCCCCGAATGAAAACTTCGTCAGTATTTCTGGGAACACTTCATTGTCACGCTGGGAAATTTTTGTTGGTGTCATGCCACGAGTAGGTGGAGTGAAAATAAAAAAAAAGGGGGAACATAGCACAGACCACTTGATTATGTTTGAAGGAGCAAAAGGGAATAGAATAGAGCCAGGTTTTTTTTCGTTAATGAAGTCGAGTGTCTCCCAAAAATAAATACATCCTAGGCTTAGAACTTGACTAATGAAGATAATGTTCCACACACACACACACACACACACGCAACGTGGTAGTAGAAAAACAAAACTTACGCAAATAGATGGCGGCTAACTGTCGAATTGGTTCGATGATTGGCTGCATTTTCTGGCTGAACGATACCGTATTGGCTCTGATATTGATTTCCGCTTAGTTGGCGAACTCTAGAGTGCTCCTTCGCAGAGTTATCAGCTTTCGATTCCACCGGATGTCCTTATGAAAAACAATCGAATAAATAATGAATCAAAATTTCATTTCTGCCCGAAATCAAAACACAAAACTTGCTACCACCCCAAAATTAAGAAGCCATCAAAACGCGCGATAAACAAACGTCAGATGGCAAGTCGTTAGATTGATATCACTGAAAAGCACCAAGGACTTCTTTTATGCAGTCAATGAGGACTGGCTGTTATTGAAACGAGTTGCAAAAATAAGAGGGAAAAAAAAAAAAATAGAAAGGGCAAACGTAAAAACCAGTCCACCCAGCTTCTCGGAAAATGCATAGTGTAAATAACAGTTTTCAAAAATTCGCGCTTCACTTGACGACGTGATGGCGCCAGTTGTCACTGTTTGATGTGCTCATCAAACAGTACCCCATCTTTTTCTTTTCCTATTTCGTTCTCGGTCGAATACGCACGAAACGTGCATATTGTATACGTATTTAAACACGTAAAACAAGAGCCACGTTGATGGACGTGCCCATGCCAGCGTAGCGTTAAAAAAAAAATTTAAATAAAAAAAAGGGGAAAACTAGTGGCAGCATTCTTCACGTATCTAACAAGAAGAGAGGCGTGTCGAGCTTCAATCGTTGGGATTGACAAGCACGACCACAATGACCGTAAAAACAAAAACGCAATTGAAATAAAAGAAAAATAATCTTTTTTTTTCTCTCTCTTTTTTCGAACTCACGTTCTGTCACGCGTCTCAATCCGCAGCAAATTGAATAGCTACAAACAAAGGTGATTGGGTATATGCAGAGACGATCGATTTTCAATGAGACCGAGCCGATCGAAGAATTTCATTTCGGGGCCTACTATTTCTTATTACATTTTTTTCAAAACCTCCTCTCAGTCAATCTCGTTCGCTCCGATGAAAGTGAGATCTTGAACGAACGTAAGCCCATCGTGTTATTTTAGGCAGACGCGCTATTTTTGAAAAATAAAAAGGCAGAGCGTGACTGGCACACGCGGAACGAGCGCCTCCCAACGGTTTGATTCGTTAGCCGGGGAATTTTTTCATTCGCATCTATTAAAAGGATATCTCTCCTCCAAGACTTGGATTGAAAACCGGAAAAACAAAAAGACGATGAGGAAAGAAGCTCAGGGACGTTTTCCTCCTGTCTTTTTTGTTTATTACTTTTGAATATTGTATGTTTGTTGTTTTTTTCTTTCCTGATTTAAAATCTGCAAGCCATGAAAACAAGATAATAATTTTTAAAAAAATTATTTTTGTGGCAAAACAAAAGCGCTTCGACCTTGTTATAAAACTAGACAACAAAATCCATCGGAGGGATTCCGGAGTGTGTCGAATGACTCACGCGCACAAAGTGTTGGCACATCAACAACGCAGCAGATTAAGTTGACACATTTAGAAGAGGATAGTGCGAGGACACACGCACACACACCAATGACACATAGTTGCCAATTACGGCTAGTGTCAACATTCAATTTTTTTTTTTATTTTCAATTATTAAAAACATAAATAGAAACGCGCATCAAAATGCCTCGAAACTCTCGATTGAGAAACGAAACCAGCTGGCATCAGATTTTTTTTGGGGGGGGGGAGCGTGTTGGGCGTGATCTGGGTGTAACGCAATAAAAAAAAAAAAAGAGGACGACAAGTTTTCGTGTCGTTTTGAATATCAAGACAAGCGGGAGCTACACGCTGTTTATGGATAAAACTTTGGTAAGAACCGGAAGAGAGTCAACACAGCGAACAGCAGGGGATGAAACAAATTCAATTGCTAACTCACGTCGAAACAAGAATGTTCGTGAAACATCATCATCACCATACATTGAATATGAGAAGAAAAAAAATCTACCAAGAGAATGGAATTTTCTTCTAAAACAGCACCCCCCCCCCCTTCTTGGTTCGACGCAGTTACGCATTTGTAGCGGCTCATTTTCGTTCCCGGAGTATGTGTGATGGATCGCTCGACTCATTAACGCGGGACCTCCGGTTGTCCTATTTTTTTTTTTGTTTCGAGATAATCTTCTTCTAACCGTGTCCTTGTCATCACATCACACTGTGTGCATGTGTATCTACACTTATTTGTCTCTCTCTCTCTCTCTCTCTCTCTCTTCCCCCAATTTTAGATTTCTCCTGCAGACTGGTTTTTTTTTTTGGGTAGGGAACGAACAAACGAATTGAATCGAGAAGATGAAAACAGCCCGATAATCTTCCATGTAAGGTAAACAACAAATAACAAGTCGTTGAATTCTTATTTACAGACAACACGTTCCCTTATAATTTTGGAATTTGACGATAAGTCTTCGTGACAGCGACACACGATTGCACGACACTTTCATTGGCCCACACAAAATTCACGAACCCAAAATAATAAAAAAAAGGGCGTGAAAAACATAACCAGTCGTACATATCATTGCCAAAAACGACCATCAAAGAAAAAAATCGATGAATGGCAGAGGTCTCAAAAAAGCATTTGCCCTTTAATTTAATCAAAAGAAATAAAAGCCACTCCCGGTAACAACAACACTAGGCGACTTGATGGATGCGATTGCGCCAAAAAACGACGCCGAAATTGGATCTGTCCAGCGTTTCTTTTCCGCGTGCGCTCGTTCATTATTTGAAAGAGTCTGGCCGTCTATAGCAGACGATAAAGGCGGACGGAGGAAAGACGCGACGATGGACCAGATGTTTAGAAACGAGTGGATGGGCGGATGTGAATCGTCTTCCTTGAAAACAACACCGGGATCACGCCGATGACGGAAGTCTTGCCAATAAAAAGGGGAAAAAAAAAAAACGGACAAGGTTGCAAGGGGAAGACCACATCTCTTATCGAATTCCAATTTGCATATAGAAAAAAAAAACAGCCCGTGAATGGAGGGACCCAAAAAGGATGAACAAGGGCGAAAAAGAAAAAGAATGTCGCCATAATAAGTCAATTCCGAGAAAACTCGTTGTAGTTTCCAATCTATTTTATCGTGAAAACATTTTTTTAAAACGTTCTTGCTGGACGCGAAACGGAAAGAAAAAAAAAAAAGGAATTTTTGTTGCATAATTTTTTTTTGGGGGTTCCTATAGGCCGTCGCTTTCTCATTTCTATGTAAAACCAGACCGGTAGTTTTTTTTTTTTAAGACATTCAACGTGTCCGCCTCTTTGCTGGCCCGTTTGACTTGCCTGTTTCTCATTTTATTATGTGGCCGTTTTGGGTTTCAACCTTTGGCAAGTGCCTTCACACGGAAAGGCCGACCGTTCATCAAACTCATTTGATGGCGGGTATAGCCCATCAGGCGTTAAAAAAAGGCACTCACGCGGGACACACACAAAAAAAGAAGGGCGTCACCCAGGTTGAATCAATTTCGTTCTTTTTTTTTTTTTAAAGTGAGAAAAAAATATTTTAAAAAATCGGACCTCGTAAATCACATTGAAAGTCGATTGGATCCCAGAGCCGAAAAAGGCCTGCACAATAAGCTAGCGGTCAAAAGGCAGTAGCATTATAACTCAAACAGCGTGAAAAAGATGAAAACAACAAGAGAATGAACTGCTATTTTTAGGACGACAGCCCACTCGATTCATCTTCGTGAATCCCCTGGTTTCACGCTCTCCTTATAAAAACTGTGGTACTGTCTTAAGAATATCCGACACTTTGAAGAGTCATTTCCTCAATCCATTGTCAATCAAGTGAGTGAACGATTATTAAATGAACACCATTCATTTCTTAATTTAATATCTCGGATGTAACGTAGAAATTTCGGGAAAAAAAAATAAGAAACGATGAGATTTAAAAAAAAAAAAAAAAGAAATGCAGAGGCTTGACGGACATTGCACAAGCCGGTACTTTTCTTTCTTCAAGCGGCCAACGGCCAACGTAAATAAGCCCTGGTGTTTTGAAAAAACACGACTATAAGATAACAAAAGGCGAAACGGGAACATACCAAACAACGAAAAAAAAAAGTCTAGGATGGAAACAAAATAAAGAAGAAGACAAAAAGAGTTACAACAAGAGGGCGTGTCAAAACATTTTCAAAAAAAAAAAAAAAAAAGACCTCACTCCAGGGGGTTTCACTCAAAGTTGCCCAGCTACTCTCCTAACGTGTGTGTTGATTACATGTGAGCACGTTACTTTTTTTTTCTTCTCTAATCGCTAGAGCCCATAATAGTAACTATATATCTCTTTAACTCCCTTTTTCGGGGCTTTTGATTATCGGAATACGAACCCAGTCGACACCACACAATGGAAAGAACGAAGAAAAGGACCTATTATCAACGAGACATCTTCATCAAACAGCGGGGAAAGAAAAGGACGACGATCGTGATTCATTACACAACCCCCCCCCCCCCCGCCCGCCCCCCGATTTATATTTTTCTCATAGAAACCAATCTGGCCCCTCCTGCTGATCGGTACTATCATCCTTTTAGCCAACGGGAATCGATCGTCTTTTGATGATTGCTACTACACACAAGAAAAAAGGGGGAGCGCCAATCGAAGGCAATTCACAAGTGGTACGTCAAAAAAAAAAAAAAAAACAAGATCTTATTGTAGTTATGAAAAAGCAATAACTCCCACCACCTATTGGTTGTGTTAGCCGCAAGTAATCCAATTAAAATTGTGTACATTCATCTTTTTGAATTTCTTTTTTTTTTTTAACCCAAAAATAGGACGGGCCGTTATTCTTCCGGCCGTCTCATCGACTTCTCTTTCCCTTGAAAATACGATCAAGATGTAGTGGGTGAATAGAGTGGCGCCTGCTATCGACTCACAAAACGAGATGAAAAAGAAAAAAGAAGAGCTGGATCGATCTCACTCTGAGAGCTTCATTGAACATTCAAGAAAACACGCCAAAGAGTCGAACAAAGTTGTTGGACTGAGAGCTGGACGTGTCTACGTAAGAAAAAAGTAAATCCCATCATCAAAAAAAGAAAAAGCGTGTCGCCCGCCTCGGTAGTTTTCTATCAACGTCTACTCCAATCGGCCCGTCTTATTTGAATAGAGCGGGCAAATATAAAAAAATCACGCGGATCTAACGCTCGAAGCATTTTTTACATTTCAATTTAGCGTGTAAAACGATATATTACGTAAATTCAATGTATCCGTCCATCCGGTACACGACGGATCGTTTTCCAACAGAAAGCAGAGACCCATATGAAATGCGCGTTTGAAAAAAAATCCATTGAAGCTACAGGAAATAAAAAAAAACGGATCATCAAAGTGGGCAAGGAATTTCTTGACACGCAAAATTGCGAGTACGACGGAAGAAATCATCGAGCAACTCGGGAATATAAAATTTCAAAAACCGTGCGAAAGGAAGGAAGGAAAGCCATCCGGTCGCATTCCCCGGATGCGAAGGCGTACCGGCATAATTGGTGGCATCCCCTCCCCGTTTGCACACACACACCTTATTTTACGAGCTCAGTTTCAAACCGCCATCTTTTTTACGTTGTAATACATCCCTCGTCTGTGGATCCTTTCGCAATGGATCCATCGGCAGATCGTGGGAGTTTTTTCTGTTTTGCTCCCCGATGGAAAAGTGGATAGTTTCTCGCCCCCCCCTCTTATTTTTCTATTGCGGAAGAGATGGAAACGCAAAAGTTAGACGAAAAAAAAAAAAAAAAAGACGAAAGTTTGGCGGTTGGTACCGGAGTGAGGGGCGGCTGAGGGGCACGGCTATTTGCGTACAAAACTTTTCCGTCACCGGCAAGCCGCCGCCTGCAGTTGCTAGAAATATATAACAGTCCGTTTTCCAAACTGCTATACAACAACTACTAGTAGTAGGAAACAACAGCAGCCCGTCCGTCCGTCCCTGATGGTCAGCTTTGAGCAAATAAGAATTTTGCCGGTTCCCATTTCTAGTGGTGTTGGCTTATTGTTGTGTAAAAAAAAACGAAGAGGAAAACAACAGCGTTTTGTTGTAATCAATTATAGAAAATCGAACGACATTGGGCCACACGCAACGGGCCGGATGCCGGAGAGATATAGCTACTGGGTCAATGTTGGATAAAAAAAAACAAAAAAACAAGGCCTTTATTTTTTTTGAGAGAGACGTTGGTTAGGAAAGAGATTTATAATAGCGGGCTGTAACGGCGGATGCTGGGCGAGTGAAGCTTCTCAAAAACAAACAAAAACAAGAAAAACGTGTAAAAATAAAAAAAAAATATCGTTTATATTGATATTGAAAGAGGATGGGGACGGCCCAACCACCGAAAAAGAAAAAAAAGGAGAGTTGAAAAGTCAACAGTCTGTGTGCGATATCGCTTGATATTTATATATATATACAGCGGGTAGACAGAAAAGAGGCCTATCCTCAATCTTTCAACAGGGTCCGAACTTCCTCAAACCGTTTCACTGTCTCTCTATTTCATCATTTTTTTTTTTTTAATTCCACCCCAAGTCGAGGAACGCATTGATTTTAATTTGTACATTCAGAAAAAAATGAATGTTTATCTCATCTTTAAAAAAAAAAAAAAAAATCTAATTAATAAAGATCGACCTTCTGTTTGAAAAAAGATAGGCACAAGCGGTACCAAAATTATCTTTTCTCCTTGTGCCAATTGTGTTATGAGGGCAATGTTATAAATAATATGGAAAAAAGATAAAAAAAAAAAAAAAAAAAAAAGGGCCATCCGTTGGTATCGTCGGGCATTTGCCTGGCACATGGTATAGAGGCCGGCTGTTGGTCGTGACGCCTCGACGGATACCAATGGCCAAGAAAAAAAAAAAAAAAAAGGCGAGAAAGTAAATAAAATAAGACGCGAAAGAAGAGGGGACCCGTGGCTGCTGCTGCTGCTGCTGTGTGTTATTAGATGAAACAGTCGCCTTGACAAGTCTACTCTGTCCCGGCCCCTTCGTTGCCCTTCCTTCTTCTCTTAACTTGCTTTATTGTTATTATCCAAAAGTCCTTCTTTTTTAACATTTTATCCCTTCTCCTTTAAAGTTTAAATATCACTTTGAAAATAGTTAAATGCCCGCCCATAATAGACTATGGCTCTTACACGTGATGGGCGTGGATGGGAAATTATCAAAACGGAGGAATACGTGAGCGTGTGCATACCATATAAAAAATAACGTGAAGTAACATTTTTCCTTGACCACTTCCAACTTGGCGCTTTTGGAAATGAATCGAAAAATAGGCAGAAAGGATGTTCGGTTCAAAAAAGAAAAATGCCTGACGAATCGAGTGCGTTAAGTCATAAAAACCACTCACGATGTTATTCAATCTTTGAAACACCATTCCCCCCTAACCTCTTCACTTTTTAATAGCCATAAAAAAAAAAATTCGAACAAAAGAAATATCGAATGATGGAAGAGGCGTAACGAAAATGTTAGGACTTACCGGTGGACAGCAGAAACAGGTAGACAATGAGGATGGAGCGGGCCATGCCGCTGCGTCCGGCCATCATGCGACCCACTTGATTTTTCTTTCTCCCGGAAAGATCAAAATCTTTCTTCTTCTTCTTTTTTTTTTTGAAGGACGAAATGAAAGTAGAAAACAATTGCTCCGGAACTGGTTTCGAGTCTCCACAAAAAAAAAAAAACACACCAAAGTTATTGGATGTCGAACAGTTGAGATGCCTTTTTTTTTCTTTTCACTGGTGATGATTCCAATCGTTCCAGAATAGAACTAAAACATATTTTTTTTCGTTCTTCTGAACAAAAAACAGATAAAAAAAAAAAAAAGAATCGTCAATCAAATATTTCAAATCATGAGTGAAGAACTTTTGTTTTTTTAAAAGAGGGACAGGGATTCTCGCTTGGGATTCTATCGAAAGATTCTCAACTAACGGGAACACACTTGGAATACATAAAAAAAAGGGTAGGGGGAATAGAAAAAGTGAGAAAGAGAGAGAGAATGAGAGTGTGAACCGAACACGACGGAAGCTGTCCAGCTACTGACACTCACGAAGCTCGCTCGTATGCACAGCATATCCCGCCCCGGTTGCACGCCCTTCGGTGGCTAAACAAAACAAAACAAAAAAAATTCACCTAGTCCCCCTCCCCCCGATTGTAATGATTTCTTTTGACGTGTACTGCCAGTGAAAAAAATCAAAATCTTTTTTTCTAATTTTTCATTCTTCGCGTTTCATTGTTTGATCGATTATCAAAGAATAGAGGGATTTCTCCGACCATGCGGATTTTCTGATGTAGGGTACAAAATGTTGGGGGGTTTTAAGTGAAGGCGCACGCGCTTTCGAGCGAGGTGAGCAATGTCAGCAATCCAGCAGCAAGGCCGTTACTCACGTCATCGCCGGCCATTTATCCGTCCATCAAGGCTTAAATAGGAAGAGAGAGAAATCCCTAGTATTATCTACCTTACAAGGACGGACGACACTGTATAAAAAAAAAAAAAAAAAAGAGTTCCAGAACCTGTTGGAGATCAACAGAAACTATTATCTGACGTGGACGAACGTGACTAAAGGGGAGGACCGTGTCCAGCCGAGCAAAACAAAAAACAAATACGATTAATAGCAAAAAATTTCATCCGCTGGAACATGGGGTCAAAATTTCGGTTTTACGGACCACTTTGGAACACGGCCGTTTATGTGTTCTTTCACCCGGAAAAAAAAAATAGGAAGAAGACGACATTCATTTTTATATGTCGCGGCAGCGGCGTGTTGTCAAACTTAGTTAAAAGCTCCTCACTCAACACCCAACAGCGCAGTAGCGGAACGCAGAGAACTGTTGATGACAGTCCTTTTTTTCTAACCCCCCTCCCGTCTACCCCATAAACGACTTCCATACGTAGCGGCGACAGGGTAAAATATAAAAACTTAAATGTGTTTATATGAGATGGGATCTGTTCTAGACCAGTAGCAGTGAATACAGAATGAGAAAGAAACGCATTTTCTTTTTTTAGGGGGCACGATAAATAAACGTCACAAGGGTTTCCCCTAAACTTTGAGCAAATTATGGTGCAAATTTGAAGAAGATGTGACATAACAGCTGTAATGAGCGGCGTCGCTCTGGACTAAATTGTACAATCCTCTTGGTCAGCGTGAAGAGTGCTATTATTTACATAGTGGGGGGAGGGAGAAAGCTTAGACGTCCAGGTGTGTAAATAAAAGAGACGGACAGCAAAATGTGAAAAGGGGTGTCGCAATATTGCCAAAGATAAATTGCAAAATGAAATTTAGTTATGAGAAAAACGAGACTTTTAACAGCCACAACGGCGGCAAACGGGAGGGGGGCATGATGGATTCACCATCTGTGGCGACCGCGGGAGTCATCCGACCGGACGAATAATATTTCTTTTGGCACAGCTTACTTTACTATTACTACTCTCGCCTGCCCTGTCAGACACACACACTTTTCTCGTGAATGTCAGCGGTGTGTGTGGAAGCAGCCATTTTGGCAGTTCACGTTGCGTGACGTGTCCGAAAATTTTCCACTCGACTTTGCCGGTTCACAACACGATGATCGATCGCAAAACCTCTTCTCACATATCAGTTCAACTCGATCCCCCCAACTTGTACCCTAACGTTAACATGGGATTATTGTGACACACACACACACACACACCGGTGTGTAGCTGTAAACTATGGCCTTACGAAAGGAAAAAAAGTTTGATCCAAGATGGTCATATACCACAACTGCCCTGTTCTTTTTTACGAAGGGAGATTGAAGAAAGAGATGACGCTGGGAATTTAACGTTTCAAGGACGTGATTAGAATGTTCCTGGAACACACACTTTTTCCTGAAGATTGAAAGCTAGAAGAAAATGAAGACATACCGGAATAGAAGAAGTCGACAGCTTTTCCTTTCGTGGGCTCCAAAATGTAGAAAGGACGCCATGTTATTGTGGTGTTCCCTTCCGGCGCAATAGAGCGCCCAGTGATTTCCATCAATTTTTTTTCTTTCTTCTTTTTTTTTTGTTGTGAGTATATATGACCCGCGCCAGATCCCCAAAATTCTTGATGTCTCGGTGTCACATTCACGCGGTCCATCACCTTAGGGCACCAGACTCGACGGGTTGAGTTGGGTGGTCGTTTTCCCCTGCACTTTTGCATCAAGGAGCCGAGGAATTTTCACGTGGCAGCCATGAAAGTCGGCGATAAGTTTCAATGTTGTGAGTTTTCTCTGCAAAAAAAAAAAAATACAGACACAGTGAGATATTATTATTAGGTAGGGGGGTCGTTTGTTTGGAACGCTCTGCACGCACGAACAACGCTAGAAAATGGACGGTACTGTTGTACACGCTGATTACCGGGAATTGAAAGTGATCCAATATCCTTAGCTGCCAGAATGATTGGCCGTCTCTTCGTGTAAGTCGACGACGAGGAGCGGTTGCAATAGCGACTCAATCAGAGGCGCCATTCACGACGCATTAAGTCGATTTATTCTCCTCAGTACAAGACTAACAGAGAACCTCTTGCTCTAAATGTGACGGCCAACGTCTGCGACTTTAAATCCTAGACGAGTATGACAAGTCTTTTACTTTTCAGTTCTCTCTCTGAATGAAAAATCTCTTACCGCAGAGCTGCAGAGTGAAAGTCGGATTTAAGCTGATGACAGTGGAAGCTTTAGCTCACGACTCTTGTCGGATTAAAATTGAAGCTTTTGCCTTTCTATATTAAGGGGGGGGGGGAAAAAGTGAGTGTCATCTCTTTCTCATTAATGGGTCAATAGGATTGTCCCTTACCGTTGTTGAAAGAAATCCTCGTTTCATCGAATCCAATCATTTCTAGATTGATGATGACTCTGAAAATCAGAGTCTTGAAGGCCCTCATCCAACAGATTACCATGCTCATTACCTAAAGAAAAAAAGGGGGTGTAACAAGAAAAGAAAAATAGGTATGCACATAAATATGTTAACATATTTCAAAGAACTGTGGGGGACTATGTTAAAAGTTACTTATACCTCGTGCCAGAGGGGAAGGTGGGGCGAAATAGTTTTTCCTCGGGAGTCAAAAAGCTTTTCGTCTACTTCTCAAACTGCTGCTGGCTCCTTTTGTCGTTCATCAGAGATGCAACGGATGAGAAAGAGAAAAGACGAGAGACAAAAAAAAAACAGCATTTTATTTCTTGACCTGTTATGGCATCAGAAAAGGATTTAGATGAGATATCACTCTCTTTTCTCTCTCTTACACACTGCTCTGCCCATGGTTGGGCAAAGAAGAGATTCGGTACCAAGGTACTGACCTTATTGGGGCGGGACGTTATACAACAGACCTGGGTGACTCTCTGACTGGCACAAAAGATCCCCTGCCTTTTTGTCCCATGATGGATGGACTTTGAGCTTCGTAATTTATGCACTGCGAGGTCGGGCAGGCCGGTAAAGTGAGATCTATATACAGTTCTACCATACACCCAAGCAGCTTCGTTTTTTCTTTCTGAATTATACGTTGGACGATGTGGGCCTGCCTAAAAACTTTTCCATGACGTAACAGAAACAAATAAGTTGTGGACCAAAATGGCGACAAATGGGTCGTAACTAGGGAATGAAGAATAACTCGATTTTTTGTTGTCCAAGAATCTAAAAAAGACTCAATATAACTTTATCTTTACCTTTCTTCCTCTGCTTCAAGATCAGCTCTAATCTGTGAAAGAAAGATAGTGCTGTAGTGACATTAATAACAACAGTCGTCAAGTTTTACGGTGAAAGGCGATCATTCTCACGCGTTTTTATATCTCACCCCGAATAAAGCTTCACTGCCGAGTTTTCCTGTTTTACCCGTTGAAATGCTTGGCCATCATGAGGCATTCACTTTCGAAGCCCTCGAGGCTTAACTGTTCAAGCTCGGAAGTGAGACTTGAAATATTACGGTACACGTTCTTCTTTCTACGGCGGTCGTATAAAGTATTCGCGGGCATAACGACTTTTCGTCCTCCCATCTCTGAGATAGGATGCTCATGGCAATCCAAATCAGGCTAAGGAGCGGGTTCATCCTGTTGGGAAATCATGAAACTTCATCACACACAGGGCAGATCACAGAACTTACCGGGTTCTATCACTGTATGACTACCCATGCTGTACCTTCTGGCAACTTTGATTAGCTGTATAATGAGCCTCATCACACCCGTATAGACTCAAAGGATTTAGGAGAAAAGTCTGTAGTAATAAAAAAAAAGTTATTCCTGAGCTTAAAGCTCAACTTACTATAGGGCAAACTTTTTGCTTTGAAGAGGCCGCGATTGTGGGGCAAACTAAAAGTTGGCTTCCGTAACACGTGGTATGAACCACACACATGACCATATTCAGGGACAAAATGCCTATTAACAAAGTACGATGCTTTGTAGTTTTACACTAGGTTGAATAATTACTGATATGACTCACCATCCGAGCATGAAGCTAAATCATGTCCGACGAACCCCAAGTTTCAGTTTGATCCCTATTTCCCTCCAAAAGGGAAGTGAAGCAGACGGATTATTTAATTTTCATCAATTTGCAGTTGCACTACTCTGTAATTTCTGTTAACATTTGCCATTTTCCAGAAGCTGATTATTAATTAATTTTTTTCTTCTTTACTTGGCAATTGTTATCATAACAATTATCTAAAAGTTTAAAAATGTTGGATTACGGGTGTGGGTTGTGGTCTACATCATCCATCACCATCAAGAGCGAAAAGTAGTCACAACAATGTAGCCGTGGCACACGAACCATGAACCATCAGTCATCCACAAGTGCCCGCGAACGCCAGAGGAAGAAAAAAAAAAGATGAAAGAATAATGACACACACACCGACGAGTGTCTGTAATGAAATAGTCAGAGAAGAGAAATCAAGATGAACGATCCCTCAACACGTGCAATAGACACGAAATCAATGTCGAGCCGTCGCCATGCTAGCAATTTAATTTTAAAAAGAAATGGTATTAGATATACTGTTAATAAGGCACGTCATGGCATGCAGGATACGACATCATAGATGGCGACTACTAATAAAAGCAAGGCATTTTTGTTTTTTCTGTGGTGCAATATAACGTCCAGCATCTGTCGTGCACACGAGTCCCAGGGTCTCGAGAGAATGGACAGAGACAAAAAAGTGCACTCACCGAACAGACAAATTATATGTATATAAATCTCCATCGACTCTCTTAGGCAGAGTGCCTTCTGCTGTGTCTATGTTGTGTAAATATAGTAAACTCTAGAAAATATACCCTAGCTTATTTACTCGGTTCGAATGTCCAGCAGTCAACAAACAAAAACGAATCTAAAGCAAACGTCTGAACAAAAACACGAAGTAGGAAACGCATCATCAGACGACGAAAGAAAAAGGGCAGAACATGGATGGGATATCCCTCTGGGATTTAGGCAGCAGAAGACGTGATGAATTCGTGACTGCTGATGCGAGTCTGGGCCGTTGACGGATGAGATCTTCCCTTGGAAATAAACGACGCCTGAGAGGTCACGGAGATATCAGTACATTAATGGCTTCGTCTCTCTTTCCGACTGTTCATTAAGTTTCATAAATCTATATGCTCCTTTCTTCTTGCTTCACATCTCTGCCGAGCTTCAGTTCTCCACAAAGAGAGCATGGACTGTGCTGCTAAACGTACTGTGTACGTATATGTGAATAATGGCGTCTGACGTCATCGAGTGCACCAACTTTATACATGGGCAGTCGTATGCAATTCAATTACACGATGGTTTCCATGTACGTACGTGCTATACCTTTCGAATAGCAGTGCTGGATCGATAGACAGATTATACCTTCGATTTTGACGTGAACATATATGTACAAGACTCGCCGTTGATATTGATAAACAACTTTCTAAAAGGTGGATCCGCATAGGGCACTGCTATTTGGCAGCAAACTATCACGCGGGTTTAGTCATACATAAACGTGGACATTCTCGGTGATTTATACGCATTGACGGAATTCCATCTGTTATGCTTTCTTCTACTCCTGTCTCGTATATCTCATTCCCTTCTTTGAATCGACAGTACTGGAATATTGGCATAACTTTTTTTTTGTTGTTTTTCTTCAAAGATTCCCGACTAGGCAATAGGAAAAAGAAAAAGGTATTAAACGAAAAACGGTAATTATTATTTTTGATAACGGCCTATAAAATATCTCTGTGCATGAATGGTTGACGAAATGATATTTTATTTGTGCTATTAAATATTCCAAAACGACCTTCTTTTTTGTTAACTTTACGTCGAGAGAGCGGCTTCTTTTTCTCGTTGTTGCCATTGCCGTTGTTATATTGGCTTCTTTATGTACATACATGCAAGATCCATTTAATCAGTCCATAAAAAACGAGCTTTTGACCGCGCTTGTCGGATGATTCAGCCTTTTAAAAAATACACTCTGTTATGTACACACACACACACACACAAGCACATAAAAATGTGTTTGATAGACCCAGCAGCAGAACGAATCAAAAAGTTTATTGAAAACGCAAAAAGGGAACAGTCCCGCTGTAGGCATGAAACCCAGAGGGTGAAAAACAGAAAAGAAAAACGGGCTCACGCGATAATATATACAGATGCATTTAAAAGAATGAAAAGAAAGAAAAACAGAAATTGAATAGCCTTTGTGTCAGGGGTGAAACTAACTGGAGGAAAAAGTTGTTGTTACACCCAAATATGAGCCGTGTTCCCGGAGTTGGAATCACGTTTTCCAACTAGACACACGATGGATATTAATATTGGTATTTGTATACAAGGGCTTCTGTCTGACACAGTCGGGAATTGGTGTGCAAACAGCTTCGTGTGAACGAGCTATGTAGAAAAAGATGTGACCCAATGATGAACTATAACAAGGTGAGAGTTTATTATAGCCCCATCTGGACGATAAATCACCTTCCTTATGGGAAACACGGCCATAGTCCCATAAGATACCACCAGCTGTGGTGCAGGTGTAAAGCTCAAAAGACATCAAAGGGGGTAGTGAAATCATAGCGTGACCTTAATGTTAATGGGGAACCCCTAAGAATATGAAATGAAAAATACCTTTCCTATTACATTTTAAAGACATCCGGACGTTGACAACTGAACGACAGTAACCCAGTTCAAATTACGTCTAGGGATAGAATGGGACTGACGGACGAGTTCAAAACCAAGAATGAATGTAAAAGTAATAAGCCCAGAAGAGCCATAAATCGTTAGCAATTGCCTCTCGTTAACATATAACCTATAGAAAAATTAGAACACGTAGAGGGCCTCAAACAAGTGCTAGTAATTGGATACATAAAAAAAAAAAAAAAATTTAAGTAGTTTTTAAAATAAAATGATTGGAAGCTTTCGCATTTCTGGAGTTACCTGAATGGCAGAAAACATATTTCGGGATCGTTTGACGGGAGAAAGAGGAATTCCGGCCGCTAGATGGCTGTCGTGAATAGAGGTGAGTGAGCGTGACGTTCAACAGGATTCAAAGGGATAAACCGGTGGTGGAATCGGAGGCCGCGGATTTTTCATATGGTACTTTCCTGTGTTCGGAGAGGCCTTCCTTCCAGTGTTTCCTTTGCCTAGAAATGTTCTTGAAATCCTTGACACTTTAGTGACAGGATTCTTAGTTCTTGTCCGGCAGGGTACACTCAGAGGAGCGGGAACAACATCAGGTAATGGAACAACACTTGTTGTTGGGTTTGCCATTCTGGCCACAACAATAGTCAAACCGACCAGTGTTAGAACGATAGCTCCGAGTAGTGCCAATACGGCATAAATCGTAGTTTCTGTTGTAAACAAACGCATACCAAATTATGATACAAGATGGAATAATAATAATAGAAATACATACTCAGTTCATTCACTTCACCGGCGAGTTGGTAAACTAGTCTGACCCTTTGACGTGGAGTCATTTTCGGTCCGGCATGAATTGTGAATAAAGAATCCGTATCTTTATAGACGGTAATATCACCGCTGCTGAAAGCCTGTTGTACTGATGCTGGTACGGGGCTGTTCAACATCCAAGCCGTGCCCCAACAACTCGAGAAGCTTCTGCCAGCAAGACTCAAATTTGGAATGTTGTGGAAGACGATGTTGATGACTATTCGATCAAATGTGCTTTCGTTGACTGTTAGGCTCTTAACATTACTCACAACCAAGCTAACTTCTCGTAAATCATTCAAGACAATATCCTCTTCGTCGTTGCACAAGATTAGTCCAGTACAATTACTGATTGATATCATGTTCTTGAGAGGTGTCAATTGATATAGTTTGGATACGTCCAGTCTCAGATCTTCCTTAATACAATCTTTGAGCTGGAGCCCCGTCTGTTTTCACCAGAGAAAAAAAATGTGTGTTATTAATCGAATATCTAAAATCTATTAAATATATATACCTTGTTTGAAACGGAGCACTTGCATCCGTATTCAACAGGAAATCCCAGTGATTGATTGCAATCCTCGCTGCAGAAGACCAGGGTCGTCCAGCAGAGCAAGCCATATAACAGAAGCGCGGTCTGAGATGTCATCTTGTTGTTAACCAATCGATCGAATACGTCTGCACGAGTTTTTGGCTTCCAGGGAATACGTTGAACTTGATTCTGTACTTGCTATTTTCTTGTAATCTCTTCGAAAGGCAGCGGTTTCCGCAGGCAATACCCACCAAACATGTGAAACGGAAAACAGAATTTAACAAACCAGAAACGTCGCTTCCGTTTTTCCTGATAAGATGATAATTTCAGACATATATATTTTGTTCCATGATAAACAGAAAGGGGAAAAAATGGCATGTGATTTCGTATCAAATCAAAATTTCCAAGGTTTTTTTCTTGTAAGCTTTTTGTGTGTGTTTGTATGACATGTACCAAACAACGGAATGACATAGAGTAAACTCAATAACGCATATTGACTAAAAAACCCCAAAAAATCACGTCTATATAAAGAATTTTTGTTAAATTTTTTATATAGCATGTAGTGAAAAAGCTTTACTTGAATAAATAGTTGAGATAGGAGATGGATTGACATTGAATTTTAAGGTCAACGGACATCCAAGTTGATGGAAGTGCACGGCATGCACGACACGACAGACATCGAAATTAGAATATAATATTTGTACGTAAACGTGAATTGTTTTCTAAATGTGAAAATGAAACACGTAATTGAATGCAAAAGAGTTCCTCTATAAAAAAAAAAAATCTGAAAATAAATTAAATGGAATTTATATCTTTCGTTTTGTGTGAAGGTGTTGTGTAATTGTGTGATGTTTCTTTTGGCGGGTTTAATTTTGTGTTTCAATGCAGAAAATGCCACATGGCGATGGATTTTCTGACATTGTGGGCCATATCCTGCCAATGTTGGCGTTCAGGTGATGTCGGATTCTGATCGGGACCGAGGGCCAAGCAGCCCAATTGGGCGCTTTTGCCACCCCGTTCGCTGCCGTGGTCCACCACCGATATCTGTAAAGCCAATCAAAATGTAAACGAATTATTGGAAAATAAAAGAACTCTTATTTTGCATCTTCACCTCAAGTGTGCAACTGTGCAATTTGGTCGAAGGTAGAGTAAATGTCAGCGCTTGGTTCCAGACTGGATGGCAAGTGCCTTTGCGACATTCAGTCTTCTTCTTCTTCAGCCGTTTACCGTTCACCATCAGGTAGAGCTTCACCAGTGGATCTGTGAAACAATACATGTCAGATTAAATCAATAAAAAAATAATTAAGCTTTATTTACCGATGTTTTCTTTGCTGGCCGGCACGACCAAGTTCTTGGCTTTGAGCACGACGACGGTGAGTCGTTCGGCCGACGGCAGATAACTGAGCGAGATGAGTAGCTGCGGTCGGCTCTCGTCCGGCAACGTGTTACGCATTACATCCGCCCAAATGTCGACCCCCGGCCCAGTGTTGTTGCTCCCAAATACATTTTCGCGATCTGCCAGCGAGAAATGCAAGTCTCCGACGACACACGGTCTTGAAAATCGATCGTACTCGCATATCTGGAAAAGGAAAAAAAAGGCGTGGGTGAGCGTCAGTTCAATCATCACATCTAGGTCTTCGTGAGCAGCTGTTTCCGACCAAATGATTGATAGGTTCCCGTGATTGCGTTTTAATTACATCTTGAATTGCGGACCGAAAGTGTCGCGGGACGACCTACGATTTTAACGATCAACCTGAAAACACGTAATCAACTCAATCAAGAAGACAGTGTACGACTGTTCGCTAACTGCTGACTCATTTTCTTAAACGGTAGACAGCGTTTCCTTAATAAACGTATTACACGCACTATAACCTGCTGCCAAAATGATCAGCGTCTTTGAAGACCGACGGTCGAGTAACAAGCGACATCGCCTCATTAGTAGCTAGGGCGTGCACTCACGCAACATCGTTTACTCTATAAAGGGACCCCGAAAGGAATGGACACGGCTAAACGAAGTCATACGGGTACGTCAAAACGGGTAAACGTCGTGCAGGGCAACGCCTTGGTAACATGTTGCAACACTCGATTTGTTGCTCACGTTTTTGACATTGACATACAGTGAATGAAACGACGTCATCAAACTGAACAGGCAACGCATTTCACAGGTGTGATCCACCTGCATGCATAAGAAGGGCTTCAATATGCGGATGTATCGATCCGCAGCCTTAGCCGATTTGCACCAACTTTTTGAGACGCTAGTTCCCGAGAAACGGAATTATTTGCAACGAGGGAAACTCGACAACTAGTTGAGACTATGTGGCCACCAGTCACGGGGAAGCGAAGGAATAAAATTCCCTTGGCGACGTCTTCCTCTATTTTTGATGAAGCGTCGCTCAAAGGCCTCGTAACGACAATGCACGTAAAATAGGAAAGCTAAAGCACTTGGGGAGGGCTGTTACCTGGAATCGGAGCGTCTTATCGGCAAGGTGATCGTGTGACACGGGAAATTTGAAGCGTTCATCGAAGAAGCACTGCGTGTCGGTTCCCATTCGCAGGCAACGTGCAGATTGTCTACGCCGTTGATCCACTTCTGGTTGCAAAAGGAGGCGGACATGCGCTTCTCGTGGATTGCTGCTCGATCCGGCGGCCATGCCACTGGTGCTGCTGCAACTACCGCCGGACGACGAAGTCGATCCGCTTCCATCCGTAAAACTGGCCATCGTCAGCGATAAGTCACAAGCTATTTCATGATTAATAAGCATCATTATTAATTAAATATTCACCATCACAATAAAATAAAAATCTGGTTTGGGATTGGAAGGATGAAATATTAATGAAGAGGATCGAGTGTCATTTGTGAGATTGACTAGCAGTCAAAATGGATTGGCAATAATAAGCCGAATGCGAGTCTTTGTTTCCCGCTCCGCTAGCCCACGTGAATGTTGATAAAAGAGAGAACGATGAAAAGGAAAAGAAAAATACTTGAAGCAGGAAAAAAAAGACGATCGATAAAACCTGTGAACGGTGGGAGATACACACAAAGAAAACTACCAAGATTTTCAAGAGAACAAATAAAGAAAAAGACTTGATCGTCTTGCTACTTCCGTCATCAAACACTTGTTTCATTGGGTTTGTTACCAGTTGCACAAACAAACTCAACGAAACGTAGAAAGCACATAAAAAAAGAAAAAAGAAATGGATTGTTTACATCTCACGAGCATCGATCGATTGCGAACTCGGTCGGAAGGATCTACTGAAAACAAAATGGGTCCCCCCTTTTTTCTTTTAGGATCCTATAACAACAAGCGTATCCTAATCGTTTATTCTGTGTCAAGAACAACCATCACCACTAGGATTTTCGTTAAAAAATTTTAATGGCCTGTAATCCTTAAAAGGTAAAAGGCATGTGTAAGCGTAAGGAGTGGTACCTTCGATGAGATGGACGAGTAAATCCGATTTGTCGAAATCGTAAGACAGGCGGAAATGGATCCGTCCGAGAGGAATGTTGCTGTTACTACGGACGCTTGCCGCTCCACTGGCTTTCTGAGGAGCTGCCGCCGATGCAGCCGTAATCGAAACGGGTCCCGCACTGCTGTTTAACTGTTGATGATTCGATTGAATATGGTCTGATAAAGACGATTCGTTGGTTGAATGATCCGAATGATCTTGATCATCGGCCGGCAATCCGACATGAATGGACGTTTCGCGTTTGTAGAGTTCCGGCTGAAGTGCTCCGAACGGAGTCGAAGTTGACGTCATTGCTAGGCAGCACAACGACGTCGTTGATCCTTGGCTCTGGTTGGACGTAGTCGACGACGATGATTGAACCGAATTCATCTTGTTCAAAGAGCAGAGCATTGGCGATCGGTTGCGTCTGACCAATGGCGAGGCCGGCGTCGTTGTAGTGGCCGGAACGGGTGAATTGCACGCCGATGAAGTGACGGACGCCAAAGAATTAAGAAGCGATGAAAACGAAGGCGTCGGACTCACCAACGGACTTGGATACGGTGTCAAATTCAAATTGTTACTGCTCACATGGATGTGCCCCCCGGATGATCCTGCCGATCCTCCTCCAAACAAAGGTGTCGGATTCGAAGCCAAACGGTGACGACATGATGGAGACGGAGAACGTTGACTTTGCAAACTCTCAGAACGGCCCTGTTTCGGGATTATAATTAAGGCAAAGTTTAAGTTTAATCGAACGAATAGTACGACATTCAGAGATAAAATTAATGAAGGTACACACGGCATTGATTGCTTAGACACCTAGCAGTTCTCCATCTACAAATGCGATGTGAACAAAAATTCTTGGAACGCCTTGAACTCTAATATGCCTCCACTCAGATGAGAGACGCATTTTATCGATTTTTCGTAGCATATAAATAAATTGAATAGATTCTTTTTTAGTCTACAACAATGCGTTAAAAAAAAAGGGCGAGGAGATTAAACTGGAGAAAAATACCACACAAAATAGACAATGGGGCTGGCAAGAATGTCTCCAGCAATAAAGCTCACGTATTTCGGATAATTGCAGGTTAGTACCGCACGTGGCGGGATCCTGTTAATCTAACAGCTGTTGGATTGCGATGCTTGTCAGTTCATGGGAGCCTAAGAGTTTACCACGCATTCAAGCCAAAGCGACGCACGTCTTTTTTTTTTGGGAAAGATGCGATCGATGGCCGAAAGTTTGGATCTGCTTCGCGAATGCGCTTACGTTATACACGGTGGCGTACGCGTCTAATACTTTGATACTCACGAACAAAATTTCCCCACGTTCTTTTTTTCTTTCCATCTTTAAGAAGACAAACTTTCACACTAGATCGTGTCTTACTCTAAAGGCAAAGACATTGATGAGGGACCGAGCGCAATCTGACACGCCAATAGTAGGTAACCAACGGCAACCAAACAAGATCTCTCTCTACGTGACGTGCTAATACTAGAGCAAGCTCTTAACTCGCTTGCGAGCACGCTCAGCAACGGAGTAGCCCTTTCTTTTCCTTTCCGCTATTCTAGAATGAAAAGCCTTTCAACAGGCATCGCATAAGCTGATGGCATCTAAAGATGTTCTATGGCGATAATTTGTTTTTCTTTGATGGGGCGGATGAGAAAACGCGGCCGGGCTTTTGTATAAAACAAAACCCATTTTCAAAGGAAGAAAGGTTTGTTTTTTTGCCAAAGAAAATAATAATGGCGACCTCCGAAAAGGAACGTAGCCACTCAATAGAGAAGTGCTTTTAATTAAAAAGCGGATATAATGGAAACGATGTAATACTTTGATTTAAATCATCACCTGTTGGAAATCGTGATGAGGTGAATCTCCTGCACCGTAGCCGGACGTCGAAGAAGAGGTTGAAGGAGTGCGCACTAGCCGGGCGACAAAGGGCAACGAACAAGATTGATGCGGAAGCGACGTATTGCTTGTCGTGCCCGTCGAACCCAATAAACTTGCCGGAATGTCTAGGCTGAAATAGTTCAACGGAGATGATCTCTTACTGCTGTTGGCCGTCGATGTTGGAACCACGTTGCTGTTACGAGTCCCACCACCGCTCGAACTCGACATAGTTGTCGGTATGGAAAATGGCGACTCGTTAGGAGACCACTGTTGAAATGGAGGCAGCGAAGGAGCCGGAGGTTGAATCGGATGATTCGCCGTCTCGAAACCCTTTACAAGAAAAGAAATAAACGTAAATTCTTCTGCAGACTTTTTACGTCATAGGAAACAAGAGACGTTCTAGGAAAATCGATGGAATTTCATTGAAAAATGAGGATGCGGAAGATTATTGTTCTTTTTCTTTGAAAGAACTATGAGACCACCGTCTTTTCATCTGTTACAACCAACGGGTACAACATTACGAAAGAAACGGTAATATATAAAAAAAAATGTATCCCTTCGCTCGATAATAGCAGACCGCCAGCTAGGAAAGACGTGAATCAATAACTCGACTAGCGGCCAAATTTATCTTGTATATCAATGCGCACCGTGTTGCTGCTGCGCCCCCCGTAATGCACAAGAAACGAAATCATAGGCATGGCAATAAATTACAGATTTATTCCGCCAAACCGCCTACTGGGCGAATCAATCAATTACGCCCACCCAATGCAACACTTACCCTACGCTCCGTGATGTTGCAACTGTGCTTCGGTACGAAATTCAATCAGCGCGTGACACACAGCATTACAAATAAAAAGGGCGCCGTTGCCAAAGGGGATGTAGAACAGACAGGTTGGTGAAGACTGGCAAGACTGACCTGATCGACCCCGTAGACATCGGGACCACATAGATGTTCTTTGGCAAGTAAAGCTAAAGGACGAGATCGCGCCGACGTGTTGAGGACGGATTTATTCAACAGGTTCTCTCCTAGCTGACGTCAGCATTTGCGCTACTCCTCTTTCCACTTGTGCGTCGCAATACTAATTCGAATCTGTTAGATGTCGCTTTTTGTTACCATAAAAAAAGAGAGACTCAAAAATCAAGGGCAGAATGAAGTGATCCTACAGTTTACGAAGTTCAGGTAATCGTGATTAAGTATATCCATTGGTCTACACGAACGGGAATACAATAAAAAATGAACGAGCATTCAATCAACAAGTGAGCATATGCCTTAAATGTTTTGTTGGCTACAATCGATTGAAATGCGCAATAAAAGAGAACGAGATAGCAACAGTCCTATTTGTATAAGGAAGTGCCTGTTGTTTTCCCATCGTCTGAATTGGATTCTTCCGTGTTTGTAAGGACATGTGGCAATCGATATTTCGTGACTGCAAAGACAGAGTCCATCTGTTTGACATTACAAGCGCAGGAAAATCGAGCTACATCGACTGGCCGTGTCACGCAGAAAGGATTCGGTCAATGTCTAATATGCGTTAATAAAAACAACGGACACGGATAATTGAATTTCACTGGCGATGGCAACTTTCAACGCCACTGGCATTTTCAACAGCCAGGAAGGAAGAATTTGATTGAATAGATTCATAGTTATCTACTTTAAGAAAATGTACGTCTTCCCTTGGCGACAGGTGATAGAAATCTACGACGTGTGAGATCCGTAATTTTAAAAGATTCTTTTTCTTTTTGCAACAGCCATCATAACTGAATAAAATTACATTTTTGCTACGAGTTGGTTCCGTTTCCGTTTTAGTACGGCCTTTTTTTTTTTCAGTAAACGAAATCGACATCCCACCCTCTTTCATCGATGAAGATCCCGAGTATTTCTTTTTTCCAAAATAGACGATTCGCAATCGAATTATGCAGAGTGCATTGATTTGGGAAAGTCGTGGTGCACTGGTTGAAGTGAAAATTATCGAAATGTTGTACGAATTTGAAATTTCAAGATCCCACAACTCCACCAAGTTCAATGCGTCCAAATTCAATCGTTACGCAATAGACTTGATCCGCATACATTTTGAAAACTACACGCCAATTTTGTGAAGATTTAAAAGGCCCGCCTATTAAGGATAAAAGCGCAAACTTCAGGATTGCATACGATTTGCAAAAGGTCAAGTTTGGCAATTCAACGGGAATATCTTTTTCGCTTTAAATTCGAACGTCAATACGGGTTAAACGAAAGGCACTCTTCTAGTATTGGTTGGCCTCGATTCAATCTATACCCAGAAGATATCAGGTACGTCAGTGTAAAACAATACTTATTAGCAATGCGCCAGAAAACTGGTTTCAATACAGGAGGTCATGAGGAGATCAGATTTTCATACTATACGGCTACACTCATTAAGAAACACTAACAATGCTATCGATACACTGAGACAACACCTAACAAAAGAAGTGGCAGTAGAACTGAACAAGAGGACGACTTCACAATTAAAACGACGATTTCATTTAATTAGTCCCACGTAAAAATCGATCTTGTTGTAATGCAATCGGCAGTACGTATTGGACTAACTATTATTTTTCCTCTTGCGAAACGAAATCAACCAATCCACCGGATTTGAGCATCCGCCAAGTGTTCTCGAGTTAGAACGACGGAAATTCAAATATCAAATGCAGGAAAACGTTGAATGAAGAAAAGGGTTGCAAAACATCAATGATGATCAGTAATCCTGGGGGGTACGGAAGCCTATTGATCTTTGTTTTACCATCATTTTCTTAACATGTAACGAGAAGAAAAACATGTTAAGAACTAGAGGCCATTAACGCAAAAGAGTCGCTTGTTTGTGTCATGAATTCTAGAAGAAATCCGGAAAGTTTCTGCTTAACCAAAGAAATCGATCGCTCTAATAGAAAGGAAACGCTGATTGTAGCAACATAAGACGCAATGGCGGCTGTTCAAGCCGAACGAACCATACGACGTTTGACACTCCATGAAATAGAGGGGAGAAAAAAAGTCGAGATCCAATGGTTCAACGTAATCAACAAGAAAATAAATATTAAAGACCGTTTTCTCTGATATTGGAGTCTTTCCTGTCGTCCATTAGGACTTAGTGGTTTCAATGTATAATAAACATGGAAAGATTTTTTTTTTAAAGGCGTGATAAAACTACTATTTAAAATAAAATAGAACGTTGGTTTCCGTGAAGGGATTTTCCTCACGAAACCCCTAATCTAGAGCCATCTAGCGGTAGACATTACAAGTGATTCACGGAACCGACCCGCCAAATTTCAAACGCGCATAGCAGGCCACTCGTCTTAAAAGCAATACTTAAAAACGGATAAAGAACTATGGCGTACCTGATGGTGAGTGGTAAGGGGAAGATAGAGTTTGGGGAGCGGACGACGTCTACCATTATAGGCGCCATGATCCTCTTCCAATAAACAGCTGGTCGCCTTGTAGGATGGCGTCGAAGAGGCCGGTGGCGCCCAGCTGTCCCGTGTTGACCAACTGTTGCTTAGACTGCTATAGCCGACACCCTTGCCGCCATGATGATACGGATAATGGTTATCGGCTGCTTCTTTTTTCTGCGCGGCATGGTAACGGTAGATCAACAAAGTGAGCGTCAGGAATAAAGCTCCTCCTACGCCCACGGCCGCACCCAAAACCGCCGCTGTGGGCATGACGGCGCAGCTTGTCTCGTTGCCTTTGTAAATAACAAAAAGGGAATCACTGCCAAGATTACTTTTCGCTTTAGCATCGCATTTCCAGTCATCTCTTCAACTTACAAATTATTCAAACCGCTCAGATTTTCAACTGCCCGAAATAAATGATGGGATTTAGCTGCTCGCCTGGACAACTTTCGTCGTTGAAGTTCTCGTTCTCTTAGCGGGAGAAACCTTCACCGTCTCTCGGGCAACAACACAACGGTCATTCATTGGAGAGAAACTCGCCACTCATCGACGAGCAATGCAGCAAGTTCTAATACTTTTTGCGCTCCCTAGACTCCAGTAATGAAAAGAGAACACAATGGCCACCAAATGAAGTAAAAGTAGAGCAAAGTTCGTTAAGGCTTTTTATTATTAGTGAGGTAAATCAGAAATAATAACGAGCCCAAGGACGTGTTTCTCTACGATGTAGGTGTTTACGAAGACGATTGGCAATGTCCACAAAAAATACCCAGTTGATTACGTCAACCGTAACCAAGGGACGAGGAAAGCTCAACATAAAGGCGATGCTATTGCTCCCTTTTAGTGGGATTTGACTGGTTGGGATATCCTTTAGGTCGCACAGGGTTTTTTTTCTTCTTTTCACTAAAACTGCAAATTGATTCGAAAAGGTCGGACCGCTGAAAGCTCGCTTTCATTGCATGCTTTTATATTATTGCTAGTGGGCCAGGGCTACGACCATCCTCTATCTGTAAAGAGGTTTCGCTGCAAAATGTTAAAAGGAAATAATATGGCGGGGGGTAAATCTAGGCCATGGATATTTTTCATCTTGGAGTATCAGAGTTTCATTTAATTAAAGATGCCCAAGTATAAGATGATTAAATGAGCAATGCACGATGGACACCTACGTCGTTAATCCGATTGCGAAAATGACATCTGTTCGGCTCAAGCCGACAAGAATTGCATTGCCTCGAGTGAGTAAATCGGGGCCATGTGAAAGCCGATTTAATGCCTGAATGAAGATTGAAGAAAATGACACGTTGCTAAGGTAGAAAGAATAAGTCAAGTGGATGTTCAATTTATGCGACAACCTGAAGGCTGCAATAAACAGTCATGTTTTTCCTCATCCTTAATTCAAATGCAAAATTTGAATAGGAAGTTAATGAATGCCCTATTCAAACTGAGCACATCTTGTCTGTTTCGCGTATCCAGACAATCAAACCCACTTGACTCAAACGACTGGTGAAACTGAAAAATTGGAACCCAAAAACCTAGATTAATTAAAAACGAATTCCTATCCCTGGCAACCAATTAAAAAACTAACGAGACACGCGTCTATATCCTCCGCGAAACGGAATGTACTTTAAAAGAATCACGACGCATCAACCGTGAATTCTATGAATCGGCTTAGAGAAGCGCACAGAAACTGAAAACACTTACTTCTTTGTCTCTAGATTGATGAGCTATTTCCTCCCACGTCGATAACAAATCAAACAGCTGCAACCCGCCTCCAGTTATTTCGATTAAAGGACGAACGGTGATGATGATGTTGCTGTGGCCACAGATGAGGCGATACTGCGAGGAGCTCCGCGGAGGCTCATCATCATACTCACGGCTACTGGTGAGAAAGAAAGAAAGGGGATTGGTAGCCCGGCGTTCAACACATGGTACCCGTAGCGGCGTCGTCAACGTCTCCGCTTCACTAAAAAAAAAAAAGAAAAAGAAATTGTATTTTAAAGAAAACGAATGTAAGGGAAAGATCTCTGCGTGCGCAGTGCAAAGTGTCGTCTTGTTTTCTTTCATGTCGCCAACTTTTCCAGACCCAATACTCTGATGTCAATAAACTTCGTCTTTTCTCATCATTTGCCTTTGATGGCCCGTATGCACCATAGACTTTTACCTGCCATATGGCTTACAATCAGCAACTAAACATTAGGTGTATACTCTTTTTGTGTGTGTGCCTTAAAACATGCCGAATGACCTTTCCTATAATGAAGCGCGTGCAACTAACTTCATTTTCCATTGTCATTTTTTTAGTTGCTATCATTTGTTATGTGGCTTGGTAGACGCGGCCTTAAATAGACGGCAATATTGATTTTTATTTTCTTTTTGAACATGATAAAAATAGCGGTAGACCACATGTGTGTGCGAAATCTCCAGCGTAGGCGTTTGTATAACCGAGGAATTGCTTTTTGGCCGCTCCTGGCCAGACGGATACACAATTCTCTCAGAATTTACATATTAGTCTACGGTCGTCTAAGCTGTGCACGGATAAAGTGAACGTTCCCATCGCAACGAGACGTCGGCTGGACGTGTTCTCATATCTACGTAACATTTTTTTTTCTAGCTTCTATTTTCTTCTCGAATTGCCCCGTGATCATAGATTTCCTCGTGAAAGTGTTTTCATGTTAGCGCTCTTTCATCTCCGGTCGTTAATTTTTCTACCCCTTCGAAGTTCATCGGTTGCATTTATTTTATGTTTTTTTTTTTTTTTTTTTTTTTTTAGATATTTAAAAAATTTGCGGGAAAAAAAAAATTCTTATCAATGGCAATAAAGTGCAATAAAAATTCACTTGAAACAACACCTCAAGCGCTCGGATCGTTGCTATTTGATTGACTGGCAAATCGATCGCATCACGCACGGATGAGTGCCAGAAGACGACAGGCATACAAGCCGAGCGCTAGAATTACAGACGCCAACGTTAATGGAACAAGGGTGGACGGGGTGACCTTTCCTTTGGCAAAGACGCTAGCGGCGCCATGAAAAAGCTCGGGCGCAGAGAATACAAACGTATTTAATGGACAAGAAAACAAAAACATTTTTCTTTTTCCCCCGTCAAAAAAAATCGACTGCTCATTCCCCCTGAAATGCGGCCTTTTTTTCATTCAACTGGACGCTTCGTCCCCATTGCATACACGTAAATCAACAGTCCTATCGATCCAGGGGACCTGCCGTCACGAGTAAAGCTCCAAGACACCCGTCCAATATAAAGATCTCTCGTTCCCAATCCGATATGGTCGGTATAGGGAAACAGGCGGCATGTAGAAAGATATGAACATAAATCATAAATATAAATTCATTTTCTTCATCTCCTCGCATTCAAAATTTTATTCGAATTTCATCCGCATTAGTCCCATTGAATTGCCCTAACCGATTCCCAGGCACCTGTGCCCTTTTCATCTTTCACGTACATTAACTGAAATCGAAACCGATCGTGTGATGGCTATCATTTTCACAAGCTAAGGAATACGATGTGTACCCAATCACCCCTTCATAATGCAAGACGGGATCGACCCGTATACTCAAAAAATCGATGTCTTTCTAGTAACTTGTTTTCCTAAGGGTCGTTGACTTTGTACTCATCAATTGCGTGTTACTCTGTGTGACAATCATGCGAAACTTATTTCCTGCTCAGCACGGCAGCTAGTTAAACTACGTAATTGAATTACAATTGGTCGAGGAAAGGAGAAGGGACATTGAAAACAACAAGCGCCGGGAGGTGGCCGGGCATCAGCAATAATGCACGGTTGTTTTTACCGTGTAAAATAAAAAAAACAATTACACTATAGAGTAGACCGTTTAGTTCCGGCCCATGTAAGCAACAATGTCACGGTGGACGAACTCCGACATCACGTGTCTGTAGACTGGCTTCTCGATATTTAACTCCGCTTGCAGAATATGCACAATGGCGCAATCGGAATTTAAAGCCATACAGTTTCGACCTACAACGACCGCCTATTCGTTCGATTCAATTAAAAATAAGCATGCAACTGTGTCGAAAGAAGTACGGGGTCACGTAAAGAACTTCACAGGCCTTTGGGTACACGAAAAATAACGATGGTAATTACGAATATTTCATGATTACAAGAGGTATCACTAACGATGGATATCAAAAGAAAACTGTTTTCCTTTTTGTTTTAAAAATCAAGTTGCCTTTCTGTCAAACTGTACCAACAAAAGCCGCCAACATTTTTTGGTTTGGTGAAGCGTGCAAGATTTTGTGCGCGACAACACGTTTCCTAGGATACCGTACACGAGACGGCTTTTTATAACTGGAAGTGGAAAAAACGAAGCAGATGCGATTGATTCTACTTTCTCGTCACCGGTCAGCGACCGGCGCATACGAGAAAGGCAAGAAAAAGAGAGAACATGACAGATAGGCCAAAAAACAAAAGTTCGATAGCAGAGAACCAATCATTCTACACGTCAAGGACTGGGTCCTCGTAAATATTGGATTTTTTGCTGATTATCTGAGCCAGCAATTCGTGGGTACGTCACATGCCGTGGCCAACTGTAATTTGATGCATACCTTATCAATTTAAAGGACACACGAAGCGTTCAATAACTACTTTGTTAGGTGAGTCTGGTTTCCGAAAAATAAAACACAAGCGAGCGAACGCTCTTCAGATCGATTGGTTCTCAAACGACATTTTTTTCCCCTTTTAATAAAAAAGAAAAAAGAAAGGCGAAACATTTTAATGCAAAAATAACTGCGTCACGCGTGTGCAGAGTAAATGTGCCATAATAAAGTAGTCCCTCAGGCTTTGGTGCTTCTATGACGTCTATCGCGTTCAACCCAACAACAGCCAAACATCACGTCCCTGTAGGTGACTATTTATAAAGAACATTGAAAAATAAAAAGAAACGCCTAAAATGGTGCACGAGAGCTTATCGTAACCTAGGCAACGGACATTTACTATCGGGCATTTACTGGAACTACTTGGATAGTCGTTCACAACGAGCTTCACGATTTCATTACGACCAATCCCGATGTAATAATGTTCAATGGTGAAACCTAGACGATCAATAGCTGTTACATTTCAAACCTTTCTCGCGAAAACACAAATTCGGGAAGCAATGAGCGTCAAGTACCACAATAAAAGCAAAAAGGAGTGGCGGCAAAACGATTTTCAATTTCATTGCGGGATCGTGCGGGAAATTCCCTGCCATCTAGCGACTAACCATAGAACTGAGCACTACCTCCATGTTTCACGCATTTAAAAAAAAGTTCTTCTTTAAACAAAATAGAACAACTGAATAGATTTAAATGCAATTCCTGAATAATTCAAGCTGGGCGAGCATGGACAACATGATTTTTTGATTGATACTATTAAAATTTTAAAGGACGGGCAATGCAATCACGCTACTGATCCAGTGGATTAAGGGATATGCTCTTTTGATGTGAGGATTCAATCACGCGACCCATCCCCTGACAAATAATCTTTTTTCAAGAAAACAACTGTCAAAAAGAGCTTTGGCTAGATCAGCTTCAAAATACTGGCTGCTGAAACTTTATCCAGACTAGCCATTCTTTCCCATATCCAATTTTTTTCGCTAAGAATGTACAGTTTCAAACACTATGACAAAGTTTAAGTGCCAAACAGCCAATAAACATTTCTTTTTTACGATGCCTTCCATTACTATGTCCATTTGTGAATTCTTGCGTCACATTATAAAATTATACGTTAAATAAAAACGTTCGAAAAAAATCGCAAAACTTGCCCAACGCTACCATTGAATTAAAAAAAAAAAAAATCAAAGAGTTTGCTTTGTACTTTGTAACAAGGTAAGAGACTGTCAGCGAAGCCCGCCTCACCGACTCACTGGACCATTCAAAGCGTCCATCTAGAAATTACGTGCGGGCGTGTCCGGTAAAGAGACCGTCACCCTAGTGACGTAAGAAAGATGTCAACTCGGTTATCTCGGATTCAATCAGTCGATGTGCCAAAGTTAATTGACGAAGGCAGTAGAGGTAAGACTTGAGAATTTCAAAAACAAAAAAGGGCGGTAACGGGAAAAATACTGCCGTGATTGGGTACCGTCAATCACGGTAGATGACGATGAATGCAAAGGCCACAGAGACGCCAACACATCAAAATGAATAAGAAGGTTAAAGAGCGTTGCCGTTTGGCATTGGTTCATTTATCGGAAATGATATACTCGTTCGCAACGTAGAAAGAGGAAACGGAAGTCGAGAAGAATGAGCTGTCTTGCCTATTTGTTTGTTTCAAATGACGGCCAATAACAAAAGAAGAAAATTCCATCAGCTGACGGATGGAGCTTTATCCCTTTGAAAAATGTGAAGACGAGTTAATCAACGGCGTAAGAAATGAATAATCAGCATTCCCGAGGTGCAAAGACACACAAATCACGAATTGATTGATTAGCAGAAAAAAAAAATAGCAAAACTGTCATGGAGATGGTCAAATCAGATGGCCATCAAATTTTTGTATGGGTTGGCAATGCCGATGAGAGGCGACAAGAATGGCCAATCACAAGGAGGCGCTTGATGGTACAAATCGATCGTCCAGCGGAGTCTTAACAAATGCTGGCCATTTCCCACGTACCCTCGCTTCACCCGCGCATTATTATTATGATGCAATTGCTGAATTTTCAAGAAAATACCGCTGACTACGGACTGACGGCTATCTCGGCGCACAAAACATTCACCATCGGCCCGATGCGTTCTTCTGGCCTCCATCAAAAATCGCAATCTCAACGAAATTCTCAACGCAGAAAATTGAACAATGGGGGAGTTTGGCGTTCAAAAAATATTGAAAAAATGTAAAATACCTAAAGTCAATACGAATGCATTTACATATTGGCGTTTTGGTTTATTAGGTTAGTGCTGATTTAAAATCTAGCTAAAGGATTTCCTATATTCTTAGCGTCATCTTCAAACGATACAAAAGACGCAGACGTTTTCTTTGAGCACATCCAAATCACGGTGTACGGTATATAGAACTCATTGTCGTGATGCAGACAGCTTTTCCGCAAGATTGATGCATGCCACATTCAAGGAAATATAACAAGAGTATATTGTGCATATCTTCCAGATGACTAAAGTCGGATGTTGCGTTTTTGTATTCGAATAAAAAAAAGGGGGAAACCCGTAACATAATCCGAGCGGATGATGCGCACACGCGAAACGGTTGCGGTGTTGTTAAAAAGCCCGGGACTAAGCAGCGTGCATCGTACCACACGGCACCCTTCGTTGAGCTCCAACCCACCCCTCTGCGCTGTAAAAGCGGCAGTCATTCAATCAGCTGTTCATAAAATAAAAATAAAATGGGAAATATCCTGACACCATATCGGTGACACGTTGATGGCTGTCGTTGCAGCCCCCGAGTCTCATCATCATTGTCGTATCTGAGGATTTCGAGAGCAGCTAGAATCTTTGACTGTGATTAAGTACCGGCACATCGTCTTATACTTTGAGCTTTTATCTAACCCACCAACAAACTCGTCCAGACGAAAAAAGATGGCACGAGCACAAAGAGCTTCAAAAGAAGATGTTTCAACGAACTTCCATCGAACGGAAATCCCCACAAATGTGAAACATAAAGAAAAGATCAAAGTTCACTAGGTAATAGCAACCTAGAAACAATACCGAATTGATCATATCACCAGGTAGGGACAACTCTATTTGCGTCCCAAAACGCATCCTATCATGCTTTCGAATTGTTTCTTTCTGTTTTAGATCAACATCTCGTGCGGTATTGGCTACCAGATGATGAACCATTTAGAGTTCACCAGTTAGGAGAAAGATTGGAGGGTGAAAAAGAAATGGATGAACGCTGGCGGGGCGCATGCTCACGCGTAACAGAGAAACGGTACAAAAGAGTCAAGAGGTCGTGTGCTAGGAGGAATATAATCATCAAGAATCACGGATCGCTTTCGAACAGTCGAAGCAGGTCCCGTAAACGTTCAAATCTCTCCGCAAATAGTCCCATGAAGGAGAACTGTTTCTTTTAGGTATTGGAACTGTGTGATTTTAACCCTGTGCAATCAAGCGGCAACCCAGTACGAGCAAATATATCAAGTGACAACGTCCGTTAGGGTAAGTTATCAGTTAGCATAGCGCGTTCGTGATTTTGTCCAATGTTGCTATATATCAAAAAACGAATTGGATTCATTTTGATTTCAACGATGCAGATAAATACTAAAGAATAGATAAAGCACGACCGGGACTGCACGATTTGTGTGTGCCATCAATTTGACTTGCAACTTGAAAAAAGAAGTTACCGCCATTGATAGGTTTAGACACGATAAGTTTAGACAACGCAACTGCAAATTGTTTTTCTAGGCAAAGCCAAAATATCGAAGCAAACTTTAGTTTCAGTTGATTGAAATGGTGATGTACCAATTTGATTTTGTGCTCTACTTTCTGATAAAAAGAATCCAAATAATGAAATATCAAAACAATCTGGGGCGATCCTGTCAACATATCTATAAACTAGTGTGGCGTGAAAGAAGAAGATTGCAGCATCGTTTTCTTTCACCCTTCTTGCGTCACAAAAATGTGTTGTCCGTTTGGACCATCACAAAAGCGGAAACTGGGCTCGTTATTTGGCTGTGCTTGTCCACATTATACAGTGTAACAAATTCAGTATGCGAGCTTCAAAAGATCAACGTCCCAGCCAGAATGCAAATAAAACAATTGGATAGGCAAGTGTCATTAAGACCTACGTAAGATGAAAAAGAACGTCTAAGATATCAATGGAACGTAAATGAACTATTATGCAAACCAAAATACCCTAACAGCCAAACGGAAGCATCCCGAGTTAACCGATAGATTCACGAGAATCTCGATAACTTGAGACATGCAAAGATTTCAATGACGCTCTGTATAAGCTTTCTTTTCACAACAATAGTTGGATGGCTGTTGGCAGGGACGGCTGGAACAAAAGGGAAAATCGAACGCAGCGAACCGGGTAACATTGACATCTTTTCATTCGCAACAATACGGCAAAAGAGGCAGACTGAAGTCTCTATTCTTTTCTACTGGGGATATGTTACAACCTCCCATTTCCAATCTATTTGCATGTCTCATTGGCTCATAGGTCGCTTTTTTAGGGGGCTAGCAGACGGGATTGAAAAGCAGGCGATTGGAGAGGACTGTCTTTGTCAACGCGTCTCAACATGTCAGATAAAAACAAGTACACCATCAAGTTTCCTCTGATCTTCGATCTACTTTTTCTACTATCAATGAGGTGGGCCCTTGTTTTGTTCGAACAAAATAAACGATGCGGCGATACATCACTTTCTTTTACAACAAACATAAATCACTATGACGTTGTAATAGATCGTTTCACGTCACTCGGACGTCATTTTGGAAGTAGCAAAAAATTGGTTTCTACGAGATATAAAATAGATGCACGTGAAAGATAATTTTATGTGGAACAAAAGTCTAGAAATTAGTTTTCTACTGCAAATAAGACGATTGTGGATTCTAGATCGGCTGAGGACCCAGCGCATTGGCAAAAAGAGATTTGGAACCGAGAAGCTTTTCCAAATCCCTTTCGCCATGCTTAACTTCCTTTCTATTTATACAGCGATGGGATAACGCAGTCGCTTATTAAACTATCAATGGAATTGGATGCAAAGAACCGATAACTCAACTGGATTTGTTTTTTATTTCTTGGGACGGCCGGGATGACTTGATAATAACGATAGGTGCTGCAACGTGGCATCGCAACATCTCGGCTCGTCTAATTCCTCAACGGGCGTGGGATCTTCTTTCATCAGACACGTCAAAACTCGTCACAACGTTTCACTGTTACTTGATAGATTACTGGACGATTACAATCACCACTTGAGACCTGACATAGGAGGTTTCACTGATGTTTTTAAAGACCCAATTTCAATTTTTAAAATTCATTTAATCGGCAGGACCCCCAACTATAGTAGATGTCGACATTATGGTGAGGAGTATGGGACCCGTTTCAGAAGCCGACATGGTAGCGTAAAACCACCGCAATTATTAAATTATTGAAAAAGAAAAGCAATGATTTCCGACAATCCGACAATGGTTAGACATTTTCTCTCGACTGCTACTTCCGCCAAACGTGGAAGGATACTCGACTGGCGCACCAACAAGTCTCCAACGCCGATGCCGAGCTGTCGCTAAGCGTGTCGATGCTTGACCGTATCTGGAAGCCGGACACTTACTTTTACAATGGCAAAAACTCGTACTTGCACACAATCACAACTCCAAACAAATTGGTTCGGCTCTTTCCAGACGGCAGGATTCTCTACTCTTCAAGGTAAACAAAAGAGTTGAAGTGGGCAACAGTATGGGACTGTTGGCACACTAAAGTGCACTATCACCAGATCAACAAGCGGCCATCATCACAATAAATGAACTGTTGGCTTTGCAAACAAGACATTTCCATTGATTTGCTAAAGATTTCAATATGGTGAACGATAGCAAATCAAAATTTAAAAGATTTTAAAAAACAAATTTTGAAAAATGTTTTATAATCAATCCTTTTAGATTGACGATAAAGGCTAGTTGTCCAATGGAATTACGTAAATTCCCAATGGTAAAAAACTTCAATAATAAAATTTAAAACTTTAATTTTACAATTTTTTTCCCCGCAAAAAATAGGACGTCCAATTATGCCCGTTAAGCATGGGAAGCTGTAAGCATTCCTTATCAAACAATTTCAAAAGAAATGGATACAATCGTTAACGCACGATTGTATCGCATTTGATCATCCCATAAAGACAAATCTAAAAATCGCTTGTCTTTTTCCAATAAGTTGCCTACACTCAATCGGATGCAATTTACCGCTGGAACCAAGATCGTCAGATCGTGATCGCGTCCGGCATGAAAATGTCCCAGTTTGACCTAGTTTCCACGCCCGTTTCAAACTACACCATCAGATTCAAACACGGTATCGCAATAATCAAAAAAAAATTTCTGGCAAAGACTATTTTAACTTTTCGAACCAAAGGCAATCATTCAATGATTTCTGTGCGCTTCCACCTCCATCGCCACATGGGAAGTTTTCTAATTCAAGTGTACGGACCCTGCATCCTGCTCGTCGTTCTATCCTGGGTTTCGTTCTGGCTAAATCGAGAAGCAACGGCCGATCGTGTCAGTCTCGGTATGTAAACAAAGCGTCGCCACTCAATGACATTCAATAACCGACTTCTGGCTCAAGGTGTCACTACTATTTTGACAATGACTTTCCTGGTATTAGAAGCGAGAGCCAATCTACCAAAAGTGACCTATCCTACGGCTCTGGATCACTTCTTTTTTCTATCATTTGGGTTCATATTCGCAACCATTATTCAGGTACGTGTTATTGAAAACGAGGCAGATTGGATGTGTGACTCACCTTTCTCGTTTGCCTGCCTGTAGTTCGCCTTTGTTCATTACTTCACTAAATACGGCTTCGGAGAACTCTACTTTTCTCAAATGGCTACCGACGACGATGACGACGAGCAACTGGATAATTCTGACGAAGTTTTCCCTGCAACACCGCCTACTCCATCGCCCGTAGTAGCTCGAAAGGTAGGACATGACTGCGGGACGGATATAAGAGAGATGAAATGGGCAAGATCATAACAATTTGACCAAGACTAAACAGGTGCATCCAAGAGAGGTATTCAGTGTGGAAAGCCACCTACGCAGTATTAAAGAAGAAGAGACGGCCGTTGTGCAGATCCAGCCAGATGAATGTTCTACTCCATCCCAACGACCCGGAAGGAGAAATCAAAGAAGGACTCAGCAGTGGGACGGCAGGGCGATGAATTCCGTCTCCAAAATAGATCAAATTTCCCGCATTTTCTTCCCTGCTCTTTTCATAGCCATAAATTTGTTCTACTGGTACACCTACGCCACGCCAGCTTCAGAGTAAAGTTGACTAGTCCAAAAGGTGTCGAAGTACAGTGTACATTTTTTTCGAAATCGAAGAGGTATATGTATTCAAGAGGAGGTAATAATGTCGTGGACGATGACCTGACGATCCCATCCACAGGAATAAATACGGCGGCCATCGCCATTTTTAGGCGACCAGGCCAGGCCACGGACAACATCGCTATGAAGCTCATCAGAGTGTCTGCAATACAAGAATTTGTTAGTATCCAATCGAAATAAAATACAAACGATTTTAAACTTTACAAAATTCTTGGATGAGCCGGACTAACGGAAGAAACGACTGTGGTGCGATCATCAGCACAAGTAGCTATTAAAAGCTGATTGTCATCATCTCCGGCTGGGCATATAGTACGTACGGCCCTTGAATGAGCACCCAACTCGAAAGAAGGGGCGGATTTTGGAGACGAAGCATCAAGATGAATCAGGTGGCCTGAAACGGTACCTATCACGAGGTTGATTCCACAACGGTTAACAAACGAGACGCAAGAAGGGCGATTTCCAAACTGTTCCCTGGGAATGCCTATATTAGAACAAAAAAACTTTGTTACGTAAAATTTAAGAGTTTTGATTGCAAATCGTTAGCAAAAATACCTAATGCCGGTTTTGGCATGCGCAAATCCCACATGATGACACGCCCGTCCTCCGAGCAAGAGACCAGCACATCGTTCTGTTCCGGATGGATGGCCACGCTCACTACCATGTCGGCATGAGCCGGCCGGTAGGTGTGACTGCATACAAGGTAATCAGTGTGCCACACCTTCAAACTGCGGAATTGTAGAAATTCGGTCAATGTCGACGACAACACAAAAGAACGAATAGTGCTAACCTGCGATCGAGGCTTCCGGTCAGTGCACGTGTACCGTCGCGACTGACACTAAGTGAACTCACTACGTTGTCGTGCTCTACGACCGATGCAAGCATATCTATCCCCGAGCCAGATTCTGGTCGAACGTTTAAAAGCGAGACAGAACCGGAATCCAGACCTACCATTACCTAAGAAAAGAATAATAATAAAATTAATAATCAGTATTTCATTATAAAACAAATTAACACAAGGATAAAAGTGAAATTTTGGTAGTACACGCTAAATTAAATTTAAGGTCCTGAATTCGAAAGTTAAACTATTCCTTATCTATCGCCACATCATTTCTTAGCTACCTTTCACAAATACCCTACATCAAGATGGTCTCAGTTGAATACCCCATCCGGGTTACCTTCTAAGTATCAGCAGCTAGTGGTATTTAAATCGTTATGAACACCGTACATTCTGTTCAAAGCGTGAATCACGAATGAAAGTAAACAATGAAAACATCTAGACCTGAGACTCTTTGTGCAGTTTAGTACGTTTGATACGATCGATTGCAATGCAAGTTTTAGTAAAAAAAAAAAAAAAAAAGGAAACTTTTGAAATGGCCACTGTTCCGCTCCGCCTGTTAATGAATATTTCAATCGCTCCGTGAACCGCTATACTTTCTTTTTTGCATATTTCTCCATTTTCATACCTAAACATTAAGAGAAAACCCGCCCATTTCAATCGTCACTAGTAAAACGATTCCTTTCTTTTATTGTAGTTTTCTCTACGAAGAATAACATTCGAGAATCACTGTAAGTATCTAGTGCAAGATCAATGGCATTCGGTGAAAGGTAAGCTTTGGATGGCAAAATTCTTTATCACTAAGCGGGAAAAAAAAAAAAACGATAGGCGTAACGTTCAGACTGCAGGTATTCTATATAAGCCGAGGTTTGCCCTTCATTTCCACTATGCAATTGTTCTTTAAGCAGCCTACATCCCCACACTATTAGCTCCTAAACATGAAGGTAAATTCGTGATTGTAAATCATTTCACTTTAACTTCAATAAAAAAATTTGGAGGTTTCATGCATACAGGTCCTCATTTTAACTACTTTGATTGCTGTTGCTATGGGAACACCACCTTATCAACCCAATAATGGTTACTCAAGTTACAATTATGATGTGGATTACTATGTAACCATTATTTTTTCACAATGGAAGATTTTTTAATAATAAGATTTCTATCACTAGGCTCCTGCATATCCGGCTTATAACTACGGATACCATATCAAAGATCCTTATACCTATAGTGAATTTGGTCACGAGGAAACAAGGAAAGGGGATAACACCAAAGGACAATATCAAGTACTTCTACCTGATGGCCGCCGACAGGTAACAACTAAATGCTGGACAGGTTATTCAAATTTACTAAACTATTCAATTCATAGGTTGTAACTTATTACGTAAATGGAAAATCTGGCTTTGTTGCTGATGTGAAGTACATTGGTGATGCCCAATATCCCGCTAAACAAAGTCCATATAGACAATATTAACTTCTAATGCTTAATGTAGCGTAGCAAATATAATAAAATTACTATAATTGATTACTTTGTCTTACAATGTATAACTATAAAATTTATAAAACAATTGGGCTGTAAATTACCTTTGATCCAGAAACAAATTTTGCACAAGAAAGTCCGCCTTCGAATTCCATACTAGATTGGCATTGTGTTTGATCAGCTACAGCATCAGGGGAATGGTACACAGACAAGATTCCCGCCCAAAATCGTGTGCACATGTTGGACGAACCCAGAATTGAAGTTCCATCTAAAATTCAATTTGATATGGTTACTAATTT
The DNA here is from genome assembly GCF_022539665.2 of Daphnia carinata. NCBI lineage: Eukaryota > Metazoa > Arthropoda > Branchiopoda > Diplostraca > Daphniidae > Daphnia > Daphnia carinata. Next base: position 6,686,997 of record NC_081334.1, read on the forward strand.
AACAATTATCCTTATACAATTGAAATTGTTACCTGATCCGATGTCAATAACATCGAACGTTCGTCCACACTCATGCAATACTGGAGTTGCATCGTCAACTATTTGATCTGTTAGAATTTCCTGCATATTTGCCCAAATGGTATTTGTTCTGGAGGAGTCTTACCGCGGAGTGCTCTGGACACAACCTACCGCCAAAGCCAAACCGGAAAGAAAGACTTCGGTATTCGGCACGTGCTGTGAGCATCGTCTGCTACGCGGTAGTACTGCAGTGCTGTCACAATGTGATTCCAAAATCCAAATGCGAATAAAAGTGTTATCAGTTACAAACTCTGGCACCTTAAACAATTTTGAATAAAAGTTACGTTCATAAATATGAATAATTCTAATTCTGATACGGGGTACTTTGGTTTTAATGTTATGCAAATGTAAATCTTGCTAGTGTTTCGTTTCATTTCATTTCCTAAATTCTAAAAATCAGAAGGAAAAAGTATGATAAAATATTTGAACCCATAAGACAATATGTTTTATTTAATTATTTAATTGTCAAGATATTTTGCAACTCCTTTTAGTGATCGATGAAATTTCAGACGGTTCTTCAAAAGCTCAGAAGGTGGCATCAGTCAGTATTAGTTTAAAGTTGAAACGTGGTGGAAGCAAGTGTGATGGCTATTCGATTTGTTTTTCTTTTCTACTGGATTTTTTAACTTCATATTGATTCTCCGAAGTTTCATTATTTGGCTATGGAATCTTCACAGCATCTTAAAAACCTAAATTGTCAAACTGAAACATGCGGAACTACACTGATATGACAAAACCTGTAGAATGGCACATGGCGCCAAACTTGATTGCCGCGAAGCAAGGCATAGTAAATCTGTTAGGCATGCAACAACGAAAAACCACGTTATTGATAAAGTATCAGAGTACTATGATAAGATTCACATTACAAATTAGTTTGGGAAAATCCTATTCGAATTCCTTTTGTTTCGGTGACCAGAGATACTCGTTGTGGTTTATTGCTTGACGAACAAACCCAAAGATGGCGATTCAAAATGTTTATATTGATCGCAGGTACCAAGATTGCCAAGCGTCAACTCCAGAACCCGTGCCATATTCCCGGCATTGTACCGCAGTAGTTTTACAAACCGCAGTTCGATTTAAAAATGAAACGGCTGGAAAAACCTGGTCGGTGCAGTGCATTTTTAATGCTTGACTGATATCTATAACTTATGAGCTTAAAGGCGGTCGGAGGCTATCTTTCACCTATATGTCGTATTGTTTCTATCTTTTAATCAGTTTTTCTAATCAACTAATTTCAAATGAGAATTTTTTATGTATTCCTAGTCTTTTTCCAGTTTTACGCTGCCGCCAGCATTGTGATTCTTACAGATGCAAGACGACCATATTCGTCTGCTCGAGGACCATTTTTTTTTTGTTGTTGATTCAATCAGGTGTTACCAGCGGGCGATCGATACTATGTCACACATTGTCGACAGCCTGTTCATTCCTTGACTAGGCATTTATCCTTCCTTTGTCGACGAGATGATTAAAAAAAAATCAAGTAAGCAGCAACCGGTATGATTTGTTAAAGCTTACAGAGATTAGGTATTCTGCCACAGGAGCTTCGGATAACACATCAGACAGTCGGAAGAAACCTGCACAAACGGTATCTATTAAAAAGTAATAATCTGGTGGGTTACTGCGTCAGGGAAGCACTACGTCAGAGTTAGAGCTCAGGACGTCATCGTTTCCGGCACACCGATGAGGTTTTACGGCCACGATGTTCCTTCGTCCCTAGAAACCCATGACATCATTAGTGTAGGAGGTGAAAATTTGCTGCTATCCCATTGGCCCGCCTCTGACTCCGACTTTCTATTGGACGACAAAGTTTACTGCGTCATCATTGACGTCACGGATGGCTACGCCTCCAAAGTATATACATGCACGTGCATTCTGGGCGGTAAAGCAGTCGCCGTTCAGCTGTAGCCAGTCGATGTGCAGCTTTGCAAATCTGAGGGCTTCGTTGCTGTGTTATTTTCCTGACTTGAACACTCACATGGGGACCAAGTCATCTTAAAGCTGACACTAAAACCACACAAGGCGTAGAAAAAGTTTTCAACAGATTTAGTTGCTAGATCAGGGTCACTTGTCTAAACGCAAGAGTTCACGAGACCAATCCATTTCAAAACTCTGGAATTTTGCTGCAAAACCATTACGGTTGGTCCAGGCGGACGTCTGCTACCGCCACCTCTCCATGCTTTACAATCGACGTGAACATTGGGCCGAAGGTGGACTGTCTGGCGAGAAATTTGGTCCATTAGATCTTCATTTGGCAGTGAATGGTCTTCCGTCTATCGACTTAACCGGCGCTCACCTGTTTGGAGACATTCAAGACACTTGGTCGCCGGCGTTCGCTGATTGGACGCCCACATCATCGACGTCAGATCTATCCGAATTCTCTGGGTCACCTACATTTTCAAATCACTGGGACCTCACCCTTACAGGTAAAAACAAATTTCATTCCTCTTTTGCTAGCATTGAGATTTCTTAGATTGTGCATGAATAAGATGTGACAGAAAATTGAAGATAAATTTCGGTAATTCCAAATTATGGTCGCGAACGTAATTTTGTGCTTTAAGATCCATTGCAATTCGTGAGTCTATAGAAATAGCCCATAGGAATTAGAAAAATGATTCACTCAGAAACCATGTTACTATGGGATCCCGCAACTAGTTACACAAACATTTAAATTTGTTTTACCATGTTTACAAAGTTACAGTTTAATGTAGGAAAAGCTTCTCCATGGTTTATACTGGTATACACCAAATTGCAAATGTATGACCTGCATAACATTTTGCAAGCTCGGGCACTTTTTTCTAAATGATTTACTTTAATGACGCCTTCGTCGGGAGCGAACGTGTCATGTATGAGCGCTGCAACCTTATCGATCGCTTGTCCCGTGGAGCTTGTTGACGTCACAACGTTGACGTCAAAGACCGATGGTGACGTACGAAATGACGCACGCGTTTATTGATCCTTACCATCGCGCAGTTTTTTTTATTACCTGAGTTAAAGGACCGGATTCATAGAGCAAACATGTCTCCCACGTACACTGTTCATGTAATGCAATTGTTTCCCAAATTTGTCTTTCCTCGGCCTCTTTCAAAATCAATAAAATAGGAAGCTTGTGCATGCGCTTCGTATCGCTAGATTATCACCTTACAAATGATGGAAGATGAGCCCTTAAAATAGATTTACCTTTATGCCTATTTTTACGAAATATTTTTCATATTCTAGTTCACGAATTGGCATCCCAAACACCAGAGGGGCTACGGGACGCTGCGTGCGTGCCTTCACCTGCCCAAGAAATGATGTTAATTCAGACTCAGGTAAGACAACAAACTTCGTAATACGACTTTAGCATGAAAATTCCTTCCGCTGAAAGAAGCGGATGTGATTCTAGACTTCTGGTAGAATGCAAATTACATTATTGATTATTTGTTACTCTTGTCAAACACGCCAGAACAAACTTTGTGTTATACACAGACACCTGTGCTTACAAAGGCTTCTTCCGTAACAGTATTATCAACCATTAGCCTTCGCTTGATGGAATTTACAGATAACGTAACAAGATTTGAGAGGGAGAAAAAAAAACAGTTGAAATCCCCATTTGCTTTTTCTATAGTTCGCGTGTAGATAAAAAATGATGCCTTACTTTTTTTTAGAATTACCATATATGCAACATAATCTTTTGCTGTGCTTGTTGCAGGGCCGACCGGATCTTTGCGGATTAGTTGGACGGAATGCAATGCAACAACCGCACCAACATCACGGCATGGCTGCATTTCCTCCAACAGATTGGATTTCATCGACCGTAGAGCCTGTCTCGAACATGGGACACGCACCGAGCATCCAATCATCTTACGCACCGTCAGTTATGTCTTCGCCATCACTAGCGTCAGTTCACCAGAGCAGTTTTGACGATTCAGAAAGCACCAGTCTTCAAGAATGCTTCGAAGTGGCCAATGAATTTATTATGAATCACACTGATGGGACCAGCAATACCAACAACTCAGATAACTGCCTTTCGATGGATGTCGATGCCAACGCTTTACTTACAGACGCCGCCGAAGCCTTGGCAGCTGCAGCCATTCCATTATCTAATTTTCAAGACAATTATACGCCATCTAGATTTCAACCAGCATCGTTTCAACAGAAAGATGATACAGCCAACAATTTCGGCCATCCGCATAGTGCTACCATCTTGGAGATGTCAGCCTTTCAAGCTGCTGTCCAATCTGTTCAGTCCCTCCGTCAACGACAGCCAGGACCATCTAGCAGTAGTTCACTCATCACGGAGGATACTGTCCGTCATCCATCATTAAAACGACAAGGACTCGCATCGGCCACCCACGATCCAATTGCTAGACACGTAGAACCAGCGTCTGGATACACCTGCCCTTACCCTTTAAATTTGCCAATCGGGCCCCGGCATCCGATAGCCAATACTAACTTGCAGACGAACACTCCTATGGCTTCAACCTCTTTCGCTGTTCCATCCACGGTAATTTCAGATTCCTCGTATTTTTTTCTTCACGTTTTTAATGGTTTTCAAAAATTTATAATTCGTAAAGAGCTTTGAGAGAACTGCAACAACGGAAAAAACAAGTCCAGGATGCTCCGCTGTTGCTGGACGTTCTGACCCGACCGTCCGATCAAAGTCTCCGTCGCAGCTATGCGCCGTCTGCGGTGACAATGCCGCTTGCCAGCACTACGGAGTCCGGACATGCGAAGGCTGCAAAGGATTTTTCAAGCGGACTGTACAGAAGGGATCCAAGTACGTTTGCTTGGCTGATCGCAACTGTCCGGTTGACAAGAGGCGGCGCAATCGCTGTCAGTTCTGTCGCTTCCAAAAATGCCTCTCTGTGGGCATGGTCAAAGAGGTATGGACCCATCGATACTATGAAGCCCTTTCCGGACTGCTGAATTAATGTTAAAAATATGTTTCAGGTCGTCAGGACGGATTCTTTGAAAGGTCGACGAGGACGTCTGCCGTCGAAGCCCAAATGCTCGCAGGAATCACCTCATTCCCCACCCGTTTCCCTGATTACGGCACTTGTTCGAGCTCATCTTGACACTTCGCCTGACATGGCCAACTTTGATTATTCATTGGTAATGATGATTAAACAAAATCGTTAAAATTATTCCCCTTTTAAACTTTGATTGACGTTCAACAGTATGTCGAACAAAGCGGAAATGAAAAGAACCAACTTTCTTCATCACATCCTACGGAAGTTCAGGCTGATCACATCCATCAGTTCTTTGCGTTACTGACTACTTGCATCGACGTCATCAAAGTTTGGGCAGAAAAGATTCCCGGATTTTGTGAGCTCTGTAAAGAGGATCAGGAGCTCTTGATTCAGTCTGCATGCTTGGAAATCTTTGTTATCCGGTTTGCCTACAGGTAATTGTGAAAGGTTTTCCTATTACCTGTAACATAAAAATTCATTAAAAAATCTGTGCATAGAATCCGACCTGGTGACGACAAGTTTATTTTTGACAATGGAGTTGTATTACATTCATCACAATGTAAACCGAGCTTTGGACCGTGGCATGGTGCCATCATCGAGTTTGCCCACTCACTTCATTCAATGGATATCGACCTCTCGGCGTTTGCCTGTTTGGTGTCTCTTACGCTGATCACTGGTAAGCAATAGACCACGTCTAGACTGAAATTACAGTCCTATAAAATTCGAGGATCGCTTCGAATTTTTATTAACGTAATTTGATTATTTCCATAGAGAGACATGGATTACGTGACCCGCATAAGGTGGAACTGCTCCAAATGAAAATCATTTCTTCGTTGAGAGATCACGTGACTTACAACCCGGAAGCTCAACGGAAGCCCCACTATTTCTCTCGTTTGCTGAGCAAGCTGCCCGAACTGCGTTCTCTGAGCATTCAAGGTCTGCAGCGGATTTTCTATTTGAAGGTGGAAGATTTGGCTCCCGCTCCTCCTCTTTTGGAAGCCATTTTCAGTTCTAGCTTACCTTTTTGATTATGGTGTCGGCTGAGTGCCATCACATGTGGAGAAGGTTGGCAGGTTCGACCACGTCTTATTTCCTGGGTCTACGTGACACTAGTCGTCCTATTTCATTTGAATCACCTGCTGCTTTTAAGGTCTTTAGAAGGTTATTAGTTTATCATCTTTGTCTGCATGCAATGAACATTTCCTGGTGAAATGGTGGGATTCGCATTCAGGCAAACGGTCGTACTGACCAACGTAACATTTTTTTCGGAAGCTTATTTTTACTTAACCACTTGTCAAGCCTTGATTGAAGGAACCTGTGTTCATAAATCGTTAAATTATTCGCTTTTCATATCAACCACATCCTCTAAACCATTTCGTAAAATCACCATTGCAACTACGTCGTGTTATTGGCTCTGCTTTGCTACAATGCAAAGCAGTTACCCAAAACACTATTTACTATTTTTATTCACCATATTGTCATTTTCATTTACTATTTCTTATTAATACCATTCAATTTTTTGAATTGTCTTTTTTCGACAGCTTTAAATATTTCCCTAAATTTTTACGACAGACCTTTATTCTTATAAATTTCATAATCCCAAAGTAGAAAAGCTCAGACCATTTTGATGATATTCTAACGTGTTACGTTCAGAGTATGTTACCTGAACAATATTTTATTACATCCTTTGCCAAACACATCGTCTAGATCGAAACCTGAGTATGTTTGCAAAACATTTAATTGCATACAACTCACGCTACCAACCAGATCAAGACGTTTTCATGAAGAGATCTCTTTACATATTACTTCATATTACCTACAACCATTTAACTACAAATGAGTGTTACCTAGAATAGTCTATCAAATAGTACTATATCCTCCGACTTGTTCCTTCATCCTACAATTTTTAAATGTTCTCTTTATATCCAAAAATTGGAATAATTTATATTTATACTCTCTTTTCCTACGTGGAATTTATACTTTTTATACGATTTATACTCAATGTCTTGAAATGTGATAAAATCATGTATAACATAACGAACACCCTCACAGTTTAACTGGAGTACGAGTGTCTAAGTCAGACCCTATTGGCTTTTTCTTTGTTAATATTTCAATATTAATGCAATATTGCCAATACATAACTGAC